>NC_090942.1:222158364-222468923 GCF_040807025.1 Struthio camelus
CTGCCATCAGTTCCCATGAAGATGCAACCCATCATCAGCACCTCAGACTTTCCCAAGGTATTTGATATCGCTGTGCTGGTTTTAGATACGGAAATCCCTTCAACTTCCCCAGGTGAACCAGAGCCTGGGCTAGAAAAACACATCTTAGGAGACAGCCATCGCTCCACATCGGCTGGACACGGGCAGCCTCTTCACAGCTCTTTGTTCACGTCCACATGGAGACCGACAGCCAAAGAAACCACAAGCATACCAGGAAAAAAAAACAGGAACAAGGAGAAAATAGAAGTCTCTCCCAGCATGAAAAGGAAAATACACAGAGGTTTGGCCAGCTCCACGCCACTCACCCCTTTGAGCACCAAGACAAGTGATGCATTTGCATCTGTAACAGCAATAACGTGTGTGAGGACTTCTTTTCTATAACCCATATTAAAATGCATTCAGGTTAATGCAAGGCAGACCTCTTGGCAGATTTCCACCATCTACCCAAGCCTACTAAAACCAAACAAAACAGCATCCAGCATTTCCAACAGAGATCTCATCCACAGTCAAGGCTTAAGTTCAGGTTTCCATACCCAGCCACAGTCCAAAGTCACTGGGAAGAGGAGAGACAGGTACAGGGCATCAAAGCCAGCTACCAACCTTGGTGGTGTCATCATGTGACCGCTGGTACCGTTTCCAGCGGCAGCCGTAGATTCCCGTCAGGCATGACAAGCATAGCTGCGGCTCATAGTACTGCAGCGGTTGGTGTTTAACCATGCTCCTTCCAGCCCCTCAGGAGTAAGGTATCAGAAATCCATCAGGTCCTGGGAAAGTCCTTCAGCAGTAGGAGAAAAAGAAAGAAAGAAAAAAAAGGGGGAAGTCAAGAGCATCTCATGATATTTCAATGTATTAGCATACAATTTAATTATTAACTATGTCCTCTGGCTATTAAGAGAGGGAAAATGGCAATCAGAACTAATCCCAGCCCTGCCAACGTATCAGGCTTGTTACTCAACAGGATCTCAAGAAGTTTAATTAGTCTGCAAGTTGTATTTCCTTGTCTTGTTTCTCCCGCTCCACTAAAAATGAATATATTCATAGCAGCTATCAAGAGGAAATGCCGCACAAGGACAAGAGCAGTGGACAGACTATTTGAAGTCTGGTTGATTAGATTTATAGAAATGATTGAAATGCAAAAACCATACGCTCAGCTAGCATAACCTTAGCATTGACTCAGAAACCTCTGCAAAGTTGCACCCCAGCCAAAGTAAATTAGTTTATCATGAGCATCCTATGGAGACTGCAAAACAGTCCCAGCTGAGGAGATAACACTTCTGCGCTTGCTGCAAGAAGCGGATATTCCCCTTCCTTTGCACACGTCCTATGAGCCATAGAAGGATGTGGGTGGGAGGCAGAGCCAGCTGCAGCCTTCACCCAGGAAGGAGATCCCCTCTCCACCAAACTGCATGAACTCCCCAGGGACCAAATTGACTCCGAAACAGCTGCCCTATTTGACATGCGTGGGAACATCGCTGTTTCGAGGGAAAGTACTTTGCTCCATCGATTACAAGCATCGTGCGTCACAAGGCTGTATTTTTATATTTAGGCACTCACTTTCGTCTCTAGTGAGATTCATAACAGGAACAGCCCAAGTCATCCTACGTTCTTACTAATTCATAGAGTCAACATTCAGAAACGGGGACCTGAAAGCAAATGCTTGCCAGCCTGGTGGTGTCATGCTGATATTTCTCAGCTGTACTTAACTCCCACTAGGGGTTTTCCACCATTTCCTGGTGCACAAGTGCATACTCACAGCCCCACACATTGCTCTTGGTGGATAATCTATGCACTATGAATAGTGCTCAATGGGAACTGAACTTGCAAAGTGCTTGGCTGCCTCTGAAGAGCATGCACAGTTGCATGCACTACCTGCACTTTCAGGAAGCAAGTCAGCTCCCGCTCTAGGGTAACTGCTTCATTTCCTTATACTCCAGATCCCCAATGCTGTGGTCTTGCAGAAAGATATGACAGGTATGAGTAACAACATCCCCACTGGCATTAGCATAGTGTGGCAGGCTTGAGCAGGGGGGCTGGACTAGATGATCTCCAGAGGTCCCTTCCAACCTCAATTGTTCTCTGATTAGATGGCTAGGATACCTCTTTAAACACATAATGAGGAGAGTCACCCATTGCTATGTCCCATGGAAGGAAGCCACTAAGAACTGGGTTCACCCAGCTTTTTCCTACAGCTGATGCATAAGGGGATGTTGCAAGCATTGTGGCAGAGACCAAAAGACATTTCAGCAAGGGTACAAACAGCTCAACCCCTCCAGCTTCTGCCCTTCTCTTGCGTCCGCTTACTCTCTATTTTGCGCTGACAGCCCAGGACAGGCCTGTGCTGGCTTTCTCTAATTAGGACTCAGTATCCCGGAGGCAGACAGATCTTGCTAGCTGGCTGTTACGGTTTGAAAGCTCAGCAGACCGTTATTGTGCTGTCTCCAGAGCTCACAACCCACAGCTCCTTCACAATACACACACATGCTGTAGCTTTGTCCTTTCAGTAAATCTCTCTAGAAAGCTCTCAGCACTGCTCAAGGCATTGACCCAGGCAGATGACAAGGGCACGCAGGACTCGTTCTCTGCATAGCAGCTCCTGGCTAGCCTGGATCCCCACGTGTTCTCATTCGCCCCCTTGGGGAAGAAATGCAGGACAGCGTCAAAAACACCCAGTCCAAAACAAGAGGTATTTGCTGATCATCTGGCACCTCCATGCTCTCCTAGCTCATCTTCCCCCAAGCACTGCACCACCTCAATGGCTTCATGCTTGAGGTTACTTCCCTGCCCGCGTGTCATCTTCTCTCACGCTATTTATAAATCTCCGCGTTAGTCACTGCACAAGTTCCCTGCTCTCTTCCCTCCTCCAGGTTTTGTCTGCTTTGGTTTGTCTCCACGACATGAGTTTCCTGGGCTGCCTTCCCCATGTGCCAGTAGCACACTGAGGGCAGAAACAACTGCTGGTTAGAATAGGACAGAAACGCTGAGGACCCATAGAGTTAGGTGCTATTTAAGAGACTTGGACAAAGCCATCATCTCTGCCCTGAAGATCTTAAATGGCAAGTGATGTACAAAACATTGTGGGACACAGGCGGGACCTAAAGTCATACACAGTTAACAATGCCACATTGCTAGCCTGAAAGCCTAGCAGACTACAGTGAGTAGAAAAAGATCCCTCAGGAATTAATCTCCAAAAAACACCATTTCTCCTCAGTCCTACCTCATCCTGCTTCACTCATGCAAAGAAAGAGGGCAAATAGAAGACCTCAGTCTTATAAAAGCTTTTTAAAGGGTATTTTATTTACTAGCTTACAGGACTCGCATTGCAAACCCAACACAAGCGCAACGAGCATTTCAACGCTCTGTTCTTCTGGGAAGCCACTAGCTGTTCTCCATCCCTTCCCTCTAGCCCAAAGCACCTGGAGAAGCAGTGCCATACAGCAACCACACAAGAACACCAGATGGTCAGAGCTGGCAAATCCTGACTTTTCAAACAGAAATCCAACTCATCCAAAGTGGCAGAAGCCAGGGAGCAGAGGCTGGCCTTCAGAAATAATAAATCTCACATGTTACATAAGTCTTGGATCCATCTTTCCTCTAAGAAAGTTGAGACTGGAGTATTTTAGTCCCTAGCTGAAGCTTTATAATACAAAGTGTAACTTTAGGTAAAGACAGGAGCTTGTCAGCATCGCTGTAGCATTACAAAGTGGTGCCGGGATTTTGCAGAGATAAGAGCTACACTCATGCACACATACACACACACGTCTCTGTGGCAAAAAAGAGAGCAATCTAACCCAATGACAATATAGAAAAAAGGACAGGAAGTAAGGAAAGATAACAGACAGTGCCACAGGTCTTTGACAGGGACTGTTCGCATATGATCCTAGGCTGACATAGACAAGAGACTACTCCTCTTCTTCCAAAAAAAGTCTTCTGGTCAAATCTGAGACACAGTGGCTATTTGCCATGTTGCCGTCTCTCCAATGGAAACCCATCTGGAAATGAAACCTGGACCCCAAATTGTCATAAAAGGGGAGGCAGGTGGAAGAGTTTGAGTTTGGGAAGCTTGGATAAAGCTTTAATCCATCATTTCTTTAGCAACATCAAAAGCATCTAGAGATCCACAAATGGAAAATCTAGTCTCTTGGACCCTCATTTCAGCACTAGATGAAGTAAAAAGTTCCCCCATACAGAAGGGTAAGTAGTCTCCAGATGCATTCTCTAAGAGCCCTGTATTTTACCAGCATAACCATTGGTCACCTGCTAATAGAGAACTGCAGCACAATACTCAGCAACCCCTAGCCCCTAGCAACCACTAGCAGGGCACACACTGCACATGCTAAATTTGTCTGGAGTGCAAGTTTTAGCTTGACCACCACCTCCAAATGCAGTTGCAGGTGCCTATCATCACTTCTCAACTCTTTGACTACATCTGAAGGGGCTAAGCATGGCAGTGGCACCTCTGTCACCTTAGCACAACTCATAGCAGGCAACTGATAGAGCTGTTGGGACAAGTGTCACAAGCTAGCAGGTACATGAAGAGCTCTTATCTCAAGACGTTTGTCTCAGAAGCCAGGAGCCATGATTCGGCCTTTTCCAGATACAAACATCCCCCTCCAACCCCATGACAGTGTATCCAGTAAGGCTATAAGCTAAAGGCATAAGCTTTGACCATGGTAACCAGCACATCCATAGCTGGTGGAGGCACTGAAGCCATTTCAAATGACATTGCTTTACCGAGGTACAAGCGCACTTCAAAGGAGAACAGGGACCAGCAACCAGCCCTTCTCCCAGAAAAAAAATCTTACCCAGAACCCCAGCAGTCAGGACAGGTGTAAAAGCTTCGAATTTATCGTCCAGTGCTGAAGAGCATCCACCAGCCTCCCACAGCAGTATCTAATCCAGCACCTCCCAGACTCCCAGAGGGAATCAGGACAAAAACAAGTGTTTTCAGTGTAAGAGGGCAACCAAAAGGCACATCTGTCAAACAATACCATCACCAGAAGGCACTGCTGGAGGGTTTAGGAGGAGCCAGAATCCAATACATACAACCAGGAAGGAACAAACTGGTTTTCCTTGGAAAAGATCACCAAGGAAAAATACAGCTGAGAAGGCCCTATAACCTACCAAATGAAGCTTTTGTCCCAGTCCTCTAACTGAGCCCCAACACAGGCAGATGCTATGGGAGCCCACGAGCTTCACCAGCATTGCCACCTTCAGTCTTGCAACAGAAACCTTTCAAACTATTTCAGGCTGCTCTTTATAAAAGAGGTCAGGAGAAGCATAGAGAGAAAAAAAAATCCAATGCGAGTTAAAAAGCCATTCCAGAAACGCAGTAACGCAAGTGCCTTTGCTCTGAATTGCACAAGGCACAACCTACAAGCCTAAAAATCATTCCCTTTTCTCCAAGAACATCATTAGGGGATGCACAGAAACCCACAGCAGAAAGGAACACACAAACCATGCGGCACCTGCCCTCCCCTTCTCCCTGCCACACGCAGACACCCAAGTAATAACAGGGGGCCCGGGAAGAGGCTGGAGTACCACAAGCAAGACACTGCTCAAGAGAAATCAGACTGATAAAATTACCATGCTGATACCATCTGTCCAGAGATCGTTGCTTGGCCGAGATCACAAACTGAATACTTACTTCTCCTGCTACCAGAAATGGATTTAATGGAGAGAAGCAGAAAGTCCGTACCCTACAATCACTGTTCCCATGACATGACATCTGCAGCTTTGAGGTGGAGAAAGCAGTCTATGAATGATTCAAACCTCTGCTGGTTAGCATTACATACAGAAACGAAAACAGGAAGCAAGACAACATACATTAATTATTCAAATTCAGTAACACGCACCAGAAGGAGGAAAAAGGAAAAAGAAGAGAAAAAGAAACAATAAAACACCAAACCCACACAACCCAACCACCTTGACTTTAAAGATGCATCATCTGCCAATGGCTACAAACTTCTTTGAGCCGAATAGTTTGCCAGCCAGCTTGCCCAAAAAGGGAGAGTCCATCTGCAAATACAACAGGAGCATTTTCTGAAGGCTCCAGGATGCCTAATTAGCGCACACTGCATTCCCGAGATACTGGCCTGTAGGTATCCATTACAGACTACGACACATTATTGCTTTCTGAACAGCTTTAAAGAGAGAAAGAAAGAAGAGAGAGAAAGAGAGAGAAAGAAAGAGAATTCAAGTTGCAGATTTAAAAGGGAAGCTCTCTGGGGAGATCTGGCCTAAAAATTTGGATTTTCATCTACATGAGTTAACTCCTCCATCCCTGTGGTCTTAGGGCAACGCTCTGGATCCTGAGCAGAGAGAGGACAGAGCAAGTGGGACTGATCATTTCCATTATACCGCGTCTGCTAAATCTCAATGCTATCATTTTGGCAGAGGAAGAGCAACAACACAAGTCCAGAAGTGTGCTAGGTAAATAACGCGAATGGAGCCACAGAACCCTTTCACACAGCATGGTACAGTCCAAGTCCTTCCTTTTAATCCCCCTTCAGTTTTTAATCCGTCAGCCTCGTTTCATGCAGGTCACGCTATGATCTCGTTCAGCATCTCGGGAAGAATCTTTTAATAGCCCAGAGGCAAGTGGCTTGCAGCACATCCACCAACTCAACACCCCAAAGCAATGTTATAAGCAGTGCTATTCTGGATGCTTGTGTGGTCAGCCAGAGTGCTTTGGGGGAGCTGGGGGAAAGGACAAGAGCTAGTAGAGCAAACGTGCTGGCTCTTGCCTGCATCACCTTGATCTACTACCTCAAGCCTTCTCAGTCACCCTAGGATGGCTCAGTACAAGGCAGCACATGACTTCTTGCTTGAACCTGCCAAGGACTCCTAAACTGGATCAAAAAAAACAGAAAGCCAAAACCTAGCTGAGGATGTTTTAATGCACACTTAATTGTGAGCCGACTGAAATCCATGGGGACGCTGGAGTGCACAAACACCTATTGCCCAGGGGTGAGGAGGACAGTCACAGTCTTCTGCTACATCTCCATCCATCACAACAGGGCTAAAAAGACTTAAAAAAAAAAAAAAATGGAAAGTTTAGTCCCTGTGGGTTTGCACCTGGGGCTAGAGGATCCCGTGGCTTCAGAAGGCCAGATCTGTTGGAGCGGTGAGGGGGATAGCTGAGAAACGTGGTCACCGTCAACGGTCATATCTCACTGTGCTCCCCCCATAACTGGGGATGCCAAGCAGGCCATCTCAGTGGTGGGAGATCCAAAACCATGAGCAGGTCCTAAGCAGAGAGGGTTCAACTGTCCAAAAACCAGGCCCAAGGACACATACCCTACTCACAATGCAAATAAATGCAGAACATACAGACTCCAAGGATGTTTGAGACTTTTTACTAACCTACTTCTTTTAAAAGAAGAGCCTTGACAGATTCTACTGCTTTCTACATTAAAAGCAGCATTTTTCCTCTCACTGGTGACTCATGAGATCACTGTTTATCATGAATCTCTGTATAATTTCAACATCTCCATCTCTTATTACAAATGATATCAAGTTAGTTACGGTTAAAACACTGAGCTGAACAAATAAGTACTTATAATGACTACATGCAAATTTTACCAATTACCCCAATGATATTCTTGTAAGCATTCACCTCACTTGTTTCCCTAATTACACTGGAAAATACTAGATTTTATTTAAATACTTCCTAATAATAGGAGTTAACCTCTTCAAGAGCAAACCTTCCAGGTCTATACACACAAAAAAAAAAAAATACCCAAAAGCACACACACCACACACACAAACACAAATATCTTATTTTTTGCCCAGCTAGAACTGAAATGATTTACAGTGTTAAAATAAACTGTTCTAAATTCTTGCGACTTTCACTGACCCCTTCTTCATGGTTTTCATACCATTCTTTTCGTTAAGATGCGGAATTCATCCAAAAGAAAGTAATGCAATTTCACTTTCCCCATCTTGGAAGACAAAAAAAGGGAGAGGGGAAAATATCCCCATCTGTTTAATAACAGAATAACTCTTATAGAGGGATGTTTGCTACAGCCATTCCCACAGGAGGAAATCTATATGCACGCTGAGCAGTTATTTTCCATGTTTTGTTGGCTCAGACCCAGAGTGTCTCAACTTGCAAGATCAAGACTTAATTTCAAGGCAGGACCAGTAAGAGAACACCTCAGAGCCATGAACAGCTTCAGCCGTGGAGACGTTCCATTTCAGCTACAGACGGCACACAAGTAACAGTTGTGATGAGCCTCCCCAGATCACTGCAGACCTCTTGACGACCCAGTTGGGTTATTCTTCCAACATATTGTTATTCCGTCCTTCCCAACCCAGTATTATTCCATGCTCTGGAAACAGGGTTGAGTTAGAGGCCTCCCACCCAGGCTACAAACATTCAACTTTTTTTTAATATGGACAGTGTACACGCACAAGTGAAAACAGCAGATGTGTTAAAAATGCCAGTTGCTTGCTTCTCTCTCTTTTTTTTTTTTTGCTTGCTGGAAAAATAATCAAAAGCAAAGTGTTCCTTGACACATGCGTGCGTGCGTCTAAATAGAGTATTTTGGATCACAACCGAGTTTGGAAAATTTCTATTGGCAAAACACCCCTGCCCTAAAAGCCACATGGTGCTGCTCCAGTGACAGAAAATACCAGGGAAAAAAAAACAAAGTCTACAGAGCTTATCTTGATCAGTCTATAGGAGTTCCACAGTTACAGCTCCAGCTCTTAGGCCTCTGCAGGGGAACCGCACAGTCTTCCTGATGCCTGACGATGCCAAAAACCCTACGACCACTTCCTAATGCAGGGAGACATCCAGCGGATCCACTTTGATTCACAAAGCGGCAAGAAACAACCCAAATAGTCAGAGATCTCGCTGATGTGTAGCCCCTATGGGTCTGACCTGTTGTTTATTGTTCTTAAGTTTAAAAAAAAAAAATTAACGCTTTGAAACTAGGGCAGCATGTAGTTTGGGGCTGTACACTTCCAGTTAATGAGAATTCAGACTTCAAAAGATAAACACTTCAAAGGGATTACAAAAGAAACTTAGACTTTAATCTCGTTAAATAAATAAGCGCAGTATAGACTAACGCCCTCTGCAATCTAGCTTCTTAGCATTTTCCACACTAAGGGTATATACAATGCCTCACATTTTAAAAAGGGGCTGAAGAAACAGAATAGGACATCAGAAAAGCCTGTACAAGCTTCTTACAGAGCAATAACCAAACACATTCTCTGCTTTCTGCACAAGCTTTACCCTTTGCAATAAAACCTTCTTGCAAGTCAAGGCATGAGGATAAATTCGTAAACCCAACATCTTGACAGCTTTGACTATAGGAGAAGAGCCTTGTTCTCTCCCAAAGCTGAGAAGCAACCAAAACCAGTTATACAGATCTTTCCAATATTAGCAGGACTATGTTTTTTGTTTTGGTTTGTTTTTTTTTATTTAAATCTGTGCGGTGATGGCAGAGGTGGTGGTCACACCTGGCTGACTTCAGGCTCCACCCAGACAGGCACATCTCAGCAGAGCCCTGCCCTCAAGCATGCCCCTGAGGGGACGAGATCACAGTACGCTTATTCTCAGCGAGCAAAAGAAACCTCCCAGTTAGCTGATTTTTAATCCAAACAGCACTTTGTATCATATGTACATGCTCAGAAGAGAGCAGGCGAAAAAGGTACTATGATAAGCATGAGAGTTGATGCCTGGGGTTAAGACAAAAAAAAAAAATCAACTTTTCTTTACCTCAGCAAAGGATACTAGGAATGGAGAAAGCAAAAATAATCTAGTTTATGATCAGTGCAGATTTTTCTTGGTCTCCATTTCTGAGTATCCTCCCTAGCAGATAACAGTAGAGTTGATGAACACCTGCAAGAAGCCCCATTAGCTGTGCCTGCCTGGTTTCTATGTGATTGCACACTAGAAATCATTGCAACCGGCTCAGCTGAGCTCTGCTCCATGCTTAGAAACCAAAAAGCCAACATAAGGTTGGAGGTAGACAGAAAGCACCGAGGACGCCCCACACATCTACCTAGGACACTGCCTTGTCTAGGCTCATCATCAGAATGAGAGAAAGAAGAAATGCATGCAGATCCCTGCACAGCAGAGACCTGTAAGATGTGGAAGAGATTCAAGTCACTTCAGCATATGAAATAATAGGCAATAAACAGGCAAGTCCAGCACCTCCCAGGCCTCCCTGGTAGAGAAAGCTGAGAGGGGGTGCACATTTCAGGATTGATTTTCTAAAGCACAGCAGCTCTGAGAGCTGGCTAACGCAGAAGAGACCAGCTTCCCAAGCCTCTACCTCATGGTTAGATCCTAGAGGTCGAAACAAGAGCTCTGCTCAAAGTGTTTCCTGCTGTCAAGGTAGTTCCCATGCAGCAAACCTGTAAGGTTTACCAAGGGAGAGCTCAAAATTCAGCTTCTCTTCCATCCCTTTGGCTTGTCTCCTCTATGCTACCTGCCCCCCCCCCTTTTTTTTTTTTTTTTTAAAAGCCCTGAGCCCCATCTTCAAGACCTCCACTACTCATAAAAAAATAAAATAAAATAAAAAAATCCAGTTAAACCACAAATAGGTTTTGGAGTTACTAGAAAAAGTGGGAGAAACACAGATGGGTCATGATGGTTTTTCATTAAGAGAAGAGACAATACTTTTTGATCCCCTCTGCCAGTGACCTCCTGGCAATCCAAGCATGAAGAGAATTCATTCCTCTGGAGGCTGATAGAAAGATGGGCAACAGCTTCTGCCAGTGCATCAGCAGTTACTCACAGCTGCAAGTCTCCTAATGAGGTTTTTTGCTCTCAAAAGTAGCAAAGAGAAGTTTCAAGCAACCTAGGAGGTGCAAGACCCTTTTCTTCCTGGCAGAGAAATATAACTATTAGCCACTGCAGAGACAGACAGAGGGAAGTCAAAGATACCCAGACAAGCAAGTGCATTTAAAGTGACATGACTAGAGCTAATCCCACCTACCAGAAGGTGGGATTAGGTGCTGAAGGTCTATTTCCATCACTCTACCTATGACATAGGGGAGGCCCAAGTGGGGGTGCCCATAGGGAACATGTCTCCTGTCTGCAGTGAGATTGGCAACCATCAGACAAAAATCAGCTACTGTTCTGCAGGCAGAGAAACATTAGGTCTTTTCCATTGCTGGAGCATAAAATCTAAATCCAGATGTAAGCAGGGCCAAAAAGGAGTTCAAGGAGGGGAAAAAAAAAAAAATCAACCAAAAGTAATAGAAAGATTAAGAAAGCCAATAAGAGCAACACCCTAGACTTCAACTCCAAGGAGTAAGTTGACACTATAATCACATTTCCTTTATGTAGTGCTTCCTGATTGAGAAATACTACGTGAGTGTTGGCATTGTATCAAGATCACCTACCTTGATTAGAAATACACGAAAAGCGAAACCAGCCCAACTGCTGCATGATTTTAGACTGTGAAAGAAGCTATCTCAAGCCTGTTGAGCCTGTATTCGGTAAACACATGCTAATATCAAAGTGAGGAATTGCTAGGAAGCTGGTGGACTTTAGTGGATGTCAGGTCTCAGCTTTACTGGCAAAGCATGTGCTGACTAAATGGCCTTTCCCTAGGGTTTTCAAGGGGGCCTTGCCAGTATTGCTGGCATCCAGGAAAACCAAACAGAGAAGTTCTTTGTCCTTTAGAAAAATGGGCTTGTCCTATTACAAACAGATTTAAGTCAGGCACCAGAAGATGCTGATAGGTTAAGTCAGAAGAACGCTGAGGACCTCCATGGGCTCCTCTCAAAGCTCTTGTTTTGAGCCCCTTAACCCAATTGTCCACCTGAAGAAAGATTCCAGATCAGCCACTTTGCTAGAGCTTTCCTGCATTCAAGTAGT
Organism: Struthio camelus; assembly: GCF_040807025.1. Taxonomy (NCBI): domain Eukaryota; kingdom Metazoa; phylum Chordata; class Aves; order Struthioniformes; family Struthionidae; genus Struthio; species Struthio camelus. The sequence goes on from NC_090942.1 coordinate 222,170,240, forward strand.
TTTCCAGCTAGCTGGGATGGTCGTGTTTGAGAAGAGAGAGGGCAGCAGCCAGGAGGTGGTCAGGAGAACTAACTAGTCCGGAGACCACAGAGAGAAACCTCTCAGTTACAGCTGTCACCAACCACAGAAAAATAAGTTAGCTAGAGAGGGTTTTCACTAGACACAGTCTCTAATGCACACATGTGGCACTGAATTCCCCAGGAGGGGTCACAGGTGCTACAGCGCAGGTACGACTCTCTTGGACCATCAGCTCTCCAGGGAGGAAGACAGAGCACGCTAAAAGTCACTGCGGCACATCACTTTAGAGTGGCCGATGGCACCGGCACCACGAGAAAACAGTTAAATAAAAATCTTGGTCTTGACGAGGACACCAGATGTTTGACCTTTTTTGCCTAAAGACCATTCAAGAGAGGATGCACCATGATGCAAACATGGTCTGGGCCATGAAGAAACATCAGCAGAGCTAAGCAGAGGAGAGTGCTAAGGTTAGAGAAGAACGAACACAATAGGAGAAGACAATGAGACAAGATACCAAGGAAGCACAGCTAGATGCTGAAGCAAGCTATGAAAGGGCTCAAGCACAAACCAAAAATAATATATTTAATTAAAACATTTATGGAATTAACAAGATTTTTCTGTGTTTCTCCTCTCTATAGATCCCAAGAGTTTTGCTGTCTTCTCTAAGATAAAGAACAACAGTTTACATTAAGCCTTACCCATTTTCAGCACGTGTTTTTGCTGAGGAATTAAATGGGAACAGAACTCTTTTTGACATACGGTTTCCTTTACAAAAAAAAAGCTTTTCTCCCCCCTTCCCAAACCCCCTTTCCTACTCACAGCCCTGCAGGGTTCACTGTAGTCACACACAAATTGTATTACCTGGCCCTTCAAGAGGCAGTTTTAATCTCCTCTGGAAGGTGTTAGGAGCTAAAGCAGAAGTTCTTGTCAAACATTTTGCTGTAGAGGGTTTGATTCTCTGCTTTCCCCAGGACATGTTCCCTACTGCACCGCTGAAAATTTAGTTTACGCCAGCAGGAAAAGAAAAGAACTGCAAAAACCATGCCAACAGCACTCATCTGAGAATGAGCAAAATGCCTCCACACCCACTGCACACACTTCAATTGAAACAGCAAGGGGAAAGATTGGTTTTACAATCAATACTTTGCACGTCTGCTGTGCAACTGCTATCCAGAGAATTAAGCACGAATGTCTTTGGCTTAATGAGAGGTGGAAAGCCCTAGTTTAATGGATTACAAGCTCTTCATTTCCTATGATTGATTCCTTCCATGCAGCTGCAAAAGGGAAAAAAAACACACACACACACCTACACAGCAGAGAAGAAGCTATATTAGTGAAGCAGCAGACTTGCTCTCAAAGACTTAATGCTCCTTTCCTCCCAAGCAACAACCCTGCACACAACCAATGTGTTGCAAAGCACTGAAGTATCCTCACCAATAAGATCAGCAATAAAAACAACACGCACAAGCTGTTCCCTCTGCATCTTACATGTCCTCTGTAGCTCTCTTGTTCTACAAGCCAGATACTGCTTCAGCTTCATACTCCCAAAGCGTGCATGTTAGCTTGACAAGACCCTAATCACTCCTCCTCATTACAAACACACTGGATATGCCATAACCAAAGTGATCAAAAGTAGAACACAGGCAGCAGGCTCTCATGACACGCAAGACATGAAGAAGCAACCTTCCTCTCCCTGGTTTTGGGGAACTTGTGGCTCTAAAGCCTTTCTCTTCCCTTCCCATTGCCACTGGACTGATTTGGAGCAATTAAGAAAGACCAACTGACACTGCAGAGGCCTTAGCTATAATTCTAGATATTTGGTTTTGGACAGAGAACTCTAAAAAGCCATGGGCAAACTGATAAAGTCCAAGAGAGATCATCACAAACGGTCAGCCTGGATTAGGAGATGAACGTGGAAGGGTTGCTCTGTATGGTACAAGCCCAGGGTGGGAAATAACCAAGCAAAGTTCTCAGCAAAAACAAGAGCATGAAAAAAAAAGATATCAGAAGTTACTGCTTCATGCCTGGGGATGCCAAAAGTTGACATGAGCTCAGAAAGTGCTCCATCCTTGGAGGTTTTCAAGACCCAACTGGAAAAGGCTCTGAGCAACCTGATCTGAGCTCATTGTTGCCCCTGCTTTGATCAGGGGGTGGAGTAGGTACCTCCTAAGATCCCTTTGCCCCTGAGCAGTTCAATGGTCGCATGTTTTAACGAAATATCCAGCATCAACCCCCATGGGAGCCCCAGTTCCCAGCACAACATACACATGCGAGCTTTTCAAGTGACCAGCTACAGCACATCCTGGAAGCCTCCCTCATAAAGCAAGTCAGATGCTGCCACCTGAAGCTGTCCAGTCTGTGATAAGAAAATTCTTTTCTGGGAAGTTGTCAGGATAGATACGCACAATTGACTGTTTCCAATTCATCACCTTCACTACAGATTTTCTGTGTGCTCAGAAACATGGGAACGAAGATAAAATCAAAATGAGACGTGCACACCATCCCATTTCCACCCCCCCCAGTCCTATTTTAAGGCAAATATTTTGATTTTTGCCAGAGCAAGGGTAAAAGTCAACTTTATCCCTTTCTGCTCTAAAGGTGTTCAATAAAGGTTTGTCTCGGGTTCCTAAAGCCTGTTTCCAGTTACTATTATTGCCTTTCCAGTTTGGTATAAATCATACCGCCAAATGCAAGGGGATAGATACGACAGATCACCTCCCACAGAATTTACAAGCTCAAGCTAGACACTGTGCAGCAAATGCAAATAGCATCTAGGGAAACAAGTAGGTAACAAAAGACAGGTTACAACAACCCGATCACATAGTTGCTCAATCCAGGTAAATACTTGCCTTGGTTGCTGATATGAATATTCTTTCAAAACCTAGGAGTCGATCTTTAGAAAGACATGAATGAGGACAAAGTGATTTTACTCTTTACAGCAGCATCCGTCTTTCAGTAGATGGGAACTTTCTCATTTGATTGGCAAGCGAGTGAGATATTCCCAAATGTTCCTTGCTTTCAAAAGAGTATCTTGAAATGCCAGTCAAGGTCATTGCGATTCTGACACATTAGAAATGACGCTGCTAGGGAAGGAAGCCATCCCTCTATCCACAAGGTTTGCTCCCAGAGTTGAGAGATTTACAGTCACTTCCACCCCAAGCCTGGAGAGTCCTGTTCTAATAAAAATAAAAAAAGTAAAAATAAAAAACACAAAACCCCATCTTCCAGTTACATCAGCCACTATCTTGTTTTCATTATGGAAGGGACCAGTCATGAGGGATTCATAAACTCATTTATTGATGCAAATCCAAGACCCATTAGTCAAAGTGCTCTCAATCATTTTTTGAGGATTTTTTCTCTATTACAACAGACATTAACCCAATCCACTCCTGTACGCTCCTCAGCGCCACTGACACTCTTCCAGACACAGTTACCAATGGCTAGAGAAACGACACCACCACTCAGCACGCTGTTACCAGTGACATGTAAACGGGCAGATCCAAGATATTACAGCAACACACTGACATCTGCAATGCGCTGCCTTCACAGTAAGAAAAACATCTCTCCTGCACCCTGCTCCTAGCGAAGCTCTAAAGAGAGGATAACTGTATTCATACGGGAGCTATTCGAGTAGTCAGTAAATCATAAGAATAGGAGTGTCCTACTGCTTGCTAAACACTCAGCAATGCTACCCATCCTTACGGGCCTTTTTGCATCTCTCCCTCCTCGTTCACAGCAAGTAGGTGATTTATGGTGTTCAGTCAAGAGGCCCAGCACAAGCCCCGGTCAGGTAAGGGATCTGATGGGCCTTGGTATTTGGGGATGTCGGAGCAAAGCAGAGCCCCAGAGAAAACGCAAGAGGCAGGCAGCAGACTGCTGTCCCTCCTCCCTCTGGTCTCTTGACAGTTTTGGATGCAACACAGATCTTGTTACTTGGCAGACAGGCCTGAAGGAGGCAAGAAGATGCCTCTCCCTCGTCCATCCTGTTACGCGCTTAAGCATTAGGGCCGAGGACAAAGCGCAGAAGATTAGAGGTGCGAAAGATGTGCCTCAAAGCACTAGAAGTCTATTTAGGTCCTTGCTTATGATCCTCAGCCTCACTCTAAAGAGAACAGGGTCTTGATCCAAGACCCCAAGGGGCCCATCAAAGCGCAGCCACGTAACGTGGTGGAAATTGGTTCCAACCCAGAGAAGCACATCCAAGCATCTGGTGCAGCTAAACAGCAAGTCCTTCAGGAGCCCAGAGGCCAGGATGCAGCAGCATCACTATTTTTCTTCTAACCTCCACAGAACACTGCGTTTTCTAAGCAAAAAAGCCACAAAAGTACAGAGGCTGAAAGCTGATTTTTCTTAATAGCCCAGTGACACTGGGGTCAGAATTTTCGCTCAGCATCCCAGACTAAAAATCAGTTATGCAAACATGCAGTCAGCGCTAATAAGCCTGACCACAGGGAACGTGTATTCATTCAACACGAGGACCTTTTCTTCTCTGCCTAGAAGGACACGAACATCACCACAGAGGGGACATGGACAGCACACCCGAGGCAGATATTTCAGCAGCCCAGGACAGGGGGAGCTTCAAGCACATCTTTTGACAAACCATCCCTATGCAAGCATCAAGCAAACAGTAGACACTTGCTAGTCTGCAAGGGTACGCTACTCTGAAGGGAGAGAAGCATCTGCCTGGGTGAGTCACACCTCTCACATCTGGAAAACAGGCCAAGCAGCAGCTGCAAACCCAGGAAAGCAGAGAAGGACTCTCTGGGGCATGAATCTCCCACAGAAAAGCAATATGTTGGAGGTTTTGCTTTGTTTTGTGGGGTATTTTTTGGTTTTTCCTCCAGGGTTTATTTATAAAGAGGTTCCCAGGAAAGTTAGCCTATGTAACTTGAAAGGGCAGGCCAGCTGCACACAAACACAGCGTTTCCAGAATTAAGTAGCTTTAATTCAGTTTGGTTCACCTCACTTCTCCTAGCCTACTCTGGGTTTTTCCATCTTCAGTTAATTTAGATTAAGGGCCTTTCTAGATGGGAAGATTGAGGTAGGCTACCATCCACAGAAAACGGGCAGATGTCCTTATGCTGACAAGGAGCCAAAAATATCTTTATTTTCAGCTTATTTTCCTAAGAAAACACAGAGTGATCGGGTGAGTGTCTCCATTCCTCCTCTCTCTACTACCTCTTCTTCCCAGCTGCCACCAACACCCTGGAGCGCTGGTGCACCTCTGCCAGCACACAAAGTGGTTTTGCTCTGGCATGCTTTTCAAGAAGAGTTGTTGCCAGGTGGAAAAGAATCAAATGAACCTACCCAAGGGAAGTTCCAGCCCAGGCCTTTAACAAAGACTAGTCAGCACACACAGCTGGAGACATGAAAGGATGGAAGGGGGAAGATTAAAGATCTCAAGCAAGTCCCAAAGAAGCTAGACTTCAGTTGCCATTGGGTCAACTTTTGGGCTTAGAAAGGAAAAACTCGAGAGCACTCCACGTTACATAACTTGCTGGATGGACCACTAAGCCAGTTTCTGTTGCCTCTTGAACATAGTGAAAAGGTCCTGAAAAGATGCTGGTTTGTTGACCAAATTAAGAGAAAGTATAAAGTACCCAAAACAGCATCTCTGCAAGTGTGATTTAAATGAGAAGTTTGAGAATCAGGCTTTATAGATGCCAGAAAAACAGGAGATCTGCTGCTGACAGTATCTTCTTTTTTGCTGAAAGAGTTTTCACACACTAATGAAACTCTAGTGCAATCAACACAAGACTTCATTGCCCTCATCCAGGGAGCAGTGAATTTAAAGCCACCAGTATCCAGACTGGGGCAACCAGGGGACACTTATTTCCAAAGGAAAAGAGCTAGACAAGAAAGAAGGAAAAGGCAGACTGTAGAACTGGGATCTTTTTCTGCAAAAATGGTAAGCTCCAGGCTAAAGGAAAGTAGATATGGCAGGGGAAGGGGGGGAAAAAAGGAGGGGGGGGCGGTGTCTCTCACTTTGCCTTATGAGAAGTCATAGTGGAAGGCTGTGGAAAAGGAGATGAAAGCATTTCTCAGATAGAGCAGTCAGAGGCAGAAGGGAATAGGAAGATGGAACTGGGGAATATTAGTCAGAGGTGCAAAACACTGGGGAGGCTGTCCCTGAAGGCACTATTGCAAAGTAACGGGGAAGGAGGCATCTCGTTGGGCAGAGAGGAAGAGGAGGAGGAATCCCAAATGACCAGGTATGCTTCATGCCACTAATGAGAATACGTGCAGCAAGGAAACACAGGGATTGCATCCAGCAAGAATGAATTCATTCAGATTTACGTTAGGCCACAACACAAAACCCTGCATAAACATGGGGGAAGATCTACCTAAGGGGCAGGAAAAAGAAAAACAAGAAAACAAATTTTTGAGGCTATCGTTTGTACCAAGTTCCTAAAATCCCCTCAAGCACAGGCAGGAAAACACCCTCTAAACCAAGAGGCCTCTCCTTCAAAGTATCCCACTATGGACGGCAAGAAACTCCGAGGTCAATCACTTGCCCGGTCCTGATGGTATTTATAGGACTTACCACAGTTACCCCAGTTATAAAACTATCCAGGGTCCTGTTAGTCCTCAAGGACTCACTGAAAGCAAAGGTGGAAGAAATCTACAGCAGCAGAACAAACTAACTGGCTAATTTATCATCCATGAGAAAGAAGGGGGGTGAGGGGAAGATAAACGGAAAAAAAAGCTGTCAATCTAGTTGTTTCTCCATACCTTAAAAACAATTTTCAACTGAAAACTGGGAATCTAACATGAATGCCTGCTCCACTTCATCACTGCATGGGCTTTCGGACCTTCAGTTTCCACCACGTCCATTAGATGTGAACATCAGGGTCCAGGCAAGGCATGGGTGAAATAAGAGCTTATACACGCTACCTGACACCACTAGAAGATTTTTGGGTTTTCCCAGTTAGGGCACGGCTTATAAACCAACACAGGTATCTTAACATCATGATTACAGTCCAGCTCACGTGTGTCAGCAGGTCTGTTCAGCTTGTAGTCGATTTGACAGTCACCTGAATTTCTCCACAAATCTAAAAAGACCCATTCCCTCCAGCAGATCCTTTTTCATTCCCAGTAGCATGATCCTATTTTTGGATTCTGTGGGCTTATCAGCTGTATGTTTGACTAGATTTTCCATCTTACCCGTCTCTTAAGCTGGTTTAAGAGCAGACAGGTAACAGTCCTTCTGGGTTATGATGGGGAAGGAAGCACTAATTTCTGACCTCAGTTCTGATAGTATTAGCACATCTTCCAGATTTCTATCATCCTCAGCCCTACTGAAACTGTTCATTTCAGAGATGGAAAACAAATCTCTTCACTTTCCTAATTGCTCAGTCCTCTGAAATTCATTTGTGGTCTAATAGCTAACTAGGAAGTGATTGTTTTGAGGAAAAAGGCACTTAATGGAATGACTGAAAAATGGTACTTAAAGAAGTAGTGTCTTAGCTTTGCCAATACAGTCAAGTCACAACTCATCCATTACATAAATCTAGTTCCAAAACCCCTTAAGCCAAGAAAGAGGTACATGTCTCTTCTCAAGTCTGCAAGAAGCTTATCAAGAAATACAAGGGTGGACGAGACAGAAGAGTGCCTCATTCAAGGAAAAAGTCATTTTAATGGCCGCATCCCCTGAAGCTGGTAAGAGTTGAAATACAGTGAACCTCCTTGGCTTCCTAAGCTCATAGGCGTCAACTGAGAGACATGAAACAAACTTCCCCCTTTTTTTCTGCCTTCTCCAGTTATCATTATCTGATCCTCTATGGTAGGTGAACCACTGATTTTATTACTATTATTTGAAGCAACACAGAAGAAACCTAAGCAGTTGCTAAAAGATACCTCCTTTTCTAGCCAGTTCAAAGTGGGGCACTTGACTGTCCAGAACTAAAAAGCTTTTAACTGTTGTGAACCGCATATAAGTCAAAACTCAGACATAGATGCCTTGACTCACACTCTATGTCATGCAATATGGGGGATGGGGTGGTTCCTGTTCATCTAGTAGTACTTTTAAATAGTCAGGCTACGCATCCTACAACATCATATCAGATTTTGCCAACCCACACAATTCAGCTACCAGGATTATTTGATTAGCTTGCTCTTCAGATGTTCTCATAGCTGACCTGAGCAGGAGGTTGGAGGAGGAGGAAGAGGGGCCTGGATCCCTCTCAAGCCATACTATTCTATGAGTGTGTGATATTTATATACCAAAATCAGTTTCTTCAAGGGATGCAAGGCTCTTTTCCCAAAACACAAGCTTAGATTTTGAGTAAGTCCTCAAATTGCTTGACTGAGAATCAGAGAAATATTTCAGGCTGCTTGATCAGAGGTAGACTTACAAGCCCATTTGAGCTCAGAGGAGCATCTAGCTCTCTGCACCCAAAACACACCCCCGCAAGGTAGCCAGAATTTGTGCTCTCCAAGCTGGGTTTGCCCATAGGAGGGTGCTTGCACAGAAGAGAAGCACCTCCCCCAAAAGCATTTTCTACCTATTTCAGAGTGTGAATTCAGAAGACCAATACCCTCTTGCCCTAGATAAATGCTCTTGGGCCTTCGTTTCCTTATTTCACCAATCAGGGCAAAATTCATCCTGCTCTGCCACAAATGCATCTGCACACTTTTGCCCATTATACCAACACGACCAGCATGGTCAGTCCTGGGTGGTACAAGATACCCCAGCTGCATCCTGCCCAGAGCTGTCGCTGACCACGCAGGTATCAACCTCATTGTTTAAGAGCATTGACGGCGATGGCAGCTCCACATTCTAAGCAATACAAGACAAAAACGCTACACCTAAAAAGAAAGCAAGAGGAAGCAAATATGACAGGCTATGCTTAGTAGCCAAGATGAAGATAAGGCTTTTCAAGAACTTGAAAGCCCAAGAGCTCTTGCACTTCCTCCACAAGCCCACGCTAATTTTTCTGCAGTGCAGCAAGGCACTGGAGGGAAGCAAGAACGCATTGCTCAGTCTTCCCACTAGCCAGCTGCTGAGCAACTATTTAATCAGTTGCAATCCTCCATCAGCAGCTTACATACAAGAAAAAGGTTTTGCAGAGCTGTCTCTGCCTTTTGGCCAGGGAAAACATAACGCAATAACCTGGGAAAAACGACCCCCACTCACACTTTATTCAGGAGCAACCTGGGAAGAGGAGTTGGAATATTTTTTTTCTTTTTAAATAGATGTTTCCATCAGAGAGACAAAGTGTTTTACCAAGTTTTTCAAAAGCCTGAAGTTTACAGCCAACATACTCCGAAAGAGTCAAGCTGGTCAGGATGGAAACATCTTTTCCAATATAAACCCCTCAGGCTAGCTATGTTGGCCAAACTGCTATAAATCACCATCATCTTTTTAATCTTGGCTCTTGGCTATTAACTTCCAGCTTTCTAAGCAATTTTACAAATTCCAGCAAGTTGGGGTTTTGGATCACGCTGCTTTCCGAGAATATCCATTTCTTTCTTGAGCAGCATAGCAACTACAAGCTATTGAATAGGCTGTGAGGCTTCAGTTAAGAAAGTCCTCAGTCCTTACCCTGGATCTTTCTCAGCTGTATTTAAGAAGGGGTGATGGACTTTCACCAGGTCGGAAAACACTCTGCCCTGATAGTATTAATACATTGCCAATATATTATAATATCCACTGGAGTTTTACGCGTTTTCCAATGGAGCTAGTTTTGTTATTTATCTTCTACCAGATCACTCAGAATTCCGAATTTTCTCCTTTTTTGTTCAGTTTAGTATTAACTGACTGAAGCCCGTTAAGACCTTCCCGTTTTTGCAAATAGCTGATACCACCTGCTTCCAGCAGCAGGAAGGACAGCAGAACATCACGCACACGTTTCTATTCGCGGGACATTATGCAAGAGCCTTCTTCACATACCACCCACGCTTCGGTCCTCAATCTGTCCGGCTTCACAGCATCCCTCTAGAGCAAAAACACGGAGGCAGTTCTGCGTCTTGTCTAGCTCTGTCTTTCAACAGGCTGTTCATGTTTCTTTTCACGGCTTAATAAGGTTCTATTCTCTGTGCCGGAGAAGCGTCTTTGCCACCTAACACTTGTGCAGCCCACAGGTTCGAACCCAGCATATGCAGCTTCCTCGTTGCTCCCAAGCCCTCCCTCTGCAACAGGTGGTTCAGTTCTTCTGTTCAATGTAAGCATGATTCTCTTAAATCTCTTTTAGAGCTCAAAGTAGTCACTTTAACATAGGATCCAGGAGAAAACCTAAAGGCTTCTAACTATACTGACTTGTCAAAGCTGTAATTCTTCAAACTCTCAACTGAAAACCCAGGCTATTTACTGTAACAAATTAAGTTTGACATGTCCATCCTTGTTGCTTGGCCACTAGGCACAAAATCATAGATTTAGACACATACTACAGAAATAGTAGAGAGGGGAAGAGCCAGCCATTCTTTGGCAATGAGGGGCTCAGTTAGCAAAGCCTTTTCCTAACACGGGATCCTTTCCATTAAGGGAAGTTTATTTTCAAGTTCTTACACCTCACAAAGTAACTCACAGTCTTGCCCAAAACACTTTGGCCACGTAGCAGCAAATAATCCTCCTGACAGCTTAGCCACAGCTGCAAAGAGCTCCATAGGTCCAGCCTGCACATAGCTAGATTGCATCTGATTTCAAGACAGCAGGTACAACTCAACACTACACGGCTGCCTGCAGAGCAGACCCAGGGTAGACCCAGATTTGTGCCCAGCCAACACCAAACAGGCCACTCTAGGCCCTGTTATAAAGTTACCGCACAGCCATTTTCCACCACGCCTTGGAGGAAGGCCAACCAGTCCAATTACCCCACGGCGACAGAAGACGATAAATACAGAAGGATGCTGTGAGGTACGTTTAAAGCTCACAACTCTGGTTTAGGCTCTCTCCATCATGAGGCACTGCTCTCATCCTTTTCTATGGAGAAGCTTCCAAATATAAGGCTTTTTAGCTTTCAGATAGGAACAAACTCTGTGGCTGTGCCACTAAACTCTGATTACTCTATTAAGGATAGCAGTCTGGAAGGGAACATACCATATTTCACAGGGACCTCTTCACACAGAGAAAGGATTCTGCTTTCCTCCATAGCAAGACCAAGAAAGGTGAGATTATCCCCCACTGGTAACCCCCAAGCCTGTGTCATATCAAGCTCCCCAGGTCCTGGTCTCTTGTTCAGAGATTTCAGGAGCTAGACATGATTCAAAAGATTTCAGGGACTAAATATAGATGAAGAGTAAGTAGTAAGATCTCCCAAGCTTGTTTGGAAAGGACGCAAAGGCTTTGCCTATTTATGTTATCATCACAACTGAACTCCCTCCAGCTCATTTCATCTGTCACAAGGGACTCTTCTAGAAAGCAAGTGACGTCTCTAGGGAAGCCCACCCTGTAGCATCACACTGAGTCCCTCGCAGAAGATATTGAGGGTTTTACTGTACACCGATGGCAGTGTGTCAATTCTTTGCTCTCAAGGTAGGGAGAGAAGAACGGAGATTTGGAGGTTATATTTTTTTTTTTAAAAAGAGAATGAGCGAAGGGGCTACAAACTTCTGCATCTCACAAGAGCCAATATCCAAAAACTTTGGCACTTCCTCTCATTCCCAATGTTGCTTTAGGATGAGCAGAACATACAAACGGTGGCATACTCAGGGCATCAACTCCAATTCCTACCACCATCCATGAGTGTCTCTGGAGGAAGGAGCAGAACACTCAGAGGAAATCAGTGGAAAAATGAGACAACAAATCACTGAGTCTTTCATTACAGTCAGAGTGCATTTAAGAATGCAATCGCATCCTTGCCATTTTCTTTGCTGTTACAGAGAGCTTAAACTTACCATTTTATAGGATTTTCCCTTTTCTTCTGCTGTTCAAGCTATCAAGTGGAAACAATTGAAACAGCCCCAAAAGGAAGGGAGCCTGGTGTGTTCATGAGCACCCAGAAATTATCAGAGGGATGGTTACAGGGCTGAACTCTTCCTCTACAGGCCACCCAAAAAGGACATTGCTTAAAAGTCACCTTTTCCCCCAACCACTAGCATCCTGAGTCTGCCATGTTCTGGTTTAGGTTTCAGAAGAAACATGTATATCGCGGAGGTTTGGTAGCCTCAACCTTTCCCTAGACACTGTAGAAACCAACCAAACCTGATGAGACGGTCCCTTTAGACATCAGAAAAAGCATACAGATTTTTTTTACAGAAGAGCTCAGCAGAGATTTCAAGCTTGTCATACATTACAGGGAGAGCTGCAGAGCCAACTGGATCATCCGTTTTGCTCCAAAACGGAACCTAAACAATTTGCTAGAGCTAAGCCTTTCACAGAAGGGGAGGGAAGCAGGTACAGAACTGATAGATCCCAATTTGGCACCAGACAGTACCAACCTCACAGATGCCATTTAAACAAACATGCTTGCAATTTAATTTTGAGAGGAAAGAGCGTCGTGTTCCTCCCTCCTCGCTCTGCTGCGTTAACCTCTGTCACTACTGGGACAGGTAACTCTCCAGTCACATCCCCAGGGCAAGGCTCAGCAAAAGGAACAAGAAAATAAGACAGCTTTAAGATGACAGTCAATATTCTTGGCAAGCAAGAGGGGTTTGGGGGTTTTTTTTTTGGTTTTTGTTTTTTGGAGCTGAGCACTCCTGGTAGCCTCTTATTTGCTGCATAGTTACGGTTTGTTACAAAAAGCTTCTTACAGAGGCTGAAGCACTGCTCTTCCAAAGATGGGCTGTCCACAGCTTTTTCTAATACTCTTCTATTTTGGGGGGCTTTGCAGGCCAAATTATCCCCACGGCAGTTTCACTACCGCGTTCTGTACTTTCACATTAGCAGCCATAAGCTGTATTCAAGATAGCCTCCATCAGTGTATTAAGACAGTGTGTTAAGATTAAGTCTTGCATTTTTGCTTCAAGTTACAGTGCAGATTATTAGCAGGGAAGTATTTCCATCTGCAGTTATTGCCTAGCAGAAACTGAACCGGTACCAATTCATCATCCAGCTACCTACAAAAGGGGGTTGCACAAGAAAGCCGAAGCGCCGCATTGATTTCCTGTGCCAAAAAAGAAAAAGAAAAAACAACAACAAGACACGCATACACAGGTTCTAGGGGCAGAAGAAACTCGTTACATGTTTTAGTCTTGTTGGGCTTCGAAATTTTATTCACAAGATGTTTTAACTAACAGGATTTGGAACCTCCCAGGGAAATTGGGAGCAGGAGGTGGCCAAGACTTCACCCGCACGGCAGTTCAAACACTTGGCTAGTCTCTATCCAGGCAACACAGCAGAGATATTTCAGATCTAGGAAGACACTGGCAGATTCATAAGCACATTTAGGAGCTGACAAGCAGCTCTCTGCAGCAAGCCCGTTGAACGGGCTGTTCACAGAGCCACATGTCGCAAGTACAAATATCACTTCAGCATCAGCAACAGAACGGACAGAAGCGAGACGTTTCTAAGAATTCAGGATAACAGCGGTTTCTTTCCACCATGCCCTTGCCTTCGCCTCTGGGCGGATGCAACACAACACAGAAACTCCTTGGATAAGGCAGGGACGTGGCACAAGGAGTGCCACCACCTTCGCACTGCTGTCCTTTGACCACCGCATCACCTAGGGACCAGAGCCGCATCCCACAGTTGCGGACTCAGCATGCAATTCCCCCCTCTGTTTTCTGGGAACAGAAACGCGAGGAGGAGGAGGCGTATCGCAGCCACAAAACCCGGTTGGCCTTTACAAGTCTACGCACATCGTGATAGTTCAATGCCCTGGGTGGGGAGGATCAGCTGCACTCGTGCACACACACACGCACAGGATGTGTTTTGTTTCGGAGCGTATTTTGAGCAGAAAGACAATAGTGCCTTTTTGCAACACCTCTCCGCTCCAGATAATCTTTCGTACGCCCACGTGCCATGCAACCCTGAAAAGCGGTTCTCAGCAGGTAGACACATGGCTTTTAAAACACAACAGCACAATTAAAAGAGTAATAGTCAGAGGGAACAACAGGACATCCACGTGGGCAAATGCGAGCAGCAGGTGGGACGGCAGGTAACAGAGGGAACAAACAGAAACCAAGGGTGCTTTCACTACAGTTATTGCAATACTCAAACCTATACTTAAATCTTCCAACACTTTAAAAGGAAAAAAAAAGACCATCTTATACTTACTTTCAGGCAGCCTTCCTATTACCAATGTCTGAACGCGCAAAAACTCCAAGGAGAGAGATCAACAGTAGGGCAGGATATGGAAAAGTTTAACTCCCGAGTGTTCATTCCTGTATTGAGAAGTCCTGTAAAGCTGCTGATGCTCTGTGGCACCAGTTATATGCTAGCAGAGGAGCCCCAGACAGGGATGGACGCACTGTTGCCTACTCTTTGCACAGACCTTAGAAAGATTCAGGTTGCAGTTCCACTAGCGCAAAGCAGATAGGCCAGATAAGCCACCTGGAAGCTTCCTTGGAAAAAGCACATGAGTCAGCTTTTGCTTTCTTCTTTATTTGGTAGTGTAAAATGAGTCAGCTTTTGCACTTTTTTTTTGATAGCGTATATACACATCTAGCCAAATCCTCAGTGGAGTATTATCTTGTACTCACAAAGCATAATGCAAATCTACTAATGAAAACAATCTTGATTGTGTCGCATCAATATAGTTTGTCACTTTTGCCCATATACCTGTCTTAAGATCACGCAGCAATTTGTTCTGTATTTCAGACTGACAAAAGTAGTAAGTAGGCTTCTAGAGCATCTGACCACAAAAACCCACAACAACAAAAAAACACACACAATCGAAGAACAACTAGAATTGCACAGCAGATTTTTCTTTCTACTGCAGGCTGAAACACAGGTCGAAACCCTTCCCTAAGAAAAATCACCTGAGCACTCGATTTCAGGAAATTATGTTACCATCCTTTTTTAACCAAATTACTGAGAAGCCTCTTACAGATGTTGAATTGCCCAGGAAACTGAGCCTTGTTTTCAGCTAAAGACAAGAAACGGCAACAAGAGCTACAAATCCTAAAAGAGAGGGAACCTCCGCTCCCAAGCCCACAAAACAACCTGCTGTTACGATACCAGGGTAGCTCCGACCGATCACAGCAGTTTCTTGCAGATCTCTGGAGAGAGAAACGCCAGCCAACAGTGCCATTTGGCCCCTAAAATCCTACAACATCACGCAAAGATGGTCCCCTCCCAAGACAGCCCATGAAGCAACCCCTGTCCCATTTGAGCCTCAATGTGAGAGACCTCATCATGCAAGATCTCACCTGGCATTACTGCATTTCAGAGTGCTGTTGCAACAAAGCTCTTTTCATCATGCTTTTGTGGCCAACGAGAAAACGATCCTTCGACTGCCCTGCAGCACCTCAGTATCGTCAGATGTTTCTCCAATCACTGCAAGCCCGTTGCAGTTGATAGCTCTTTCTCCCCGCTAGGGCACTACGAACCAGCAAAATGCGCACAGTAAAGCGCCAAAAAGAAATCTCACCATCACGTCTGCAGCAGAGATGAATTCATCCCAATTACCTCCTCTTGCCATGTAAAAAACTCTACAGGAGATGGTCTAAATCCTGACCGAGATGATACAACAGTAAAAAAGACACTGCCGCAAGCATTCATCTCAGGTTTTACATGCCAGGATTGGCCTTTGGGAGTTTGAAGAGTCTTTCAGAAGTGCCTTCAAAAGGCAGGCAGATATTAAAGCCCAATTATACACCTGAATTCAAGTCTTCACCCTCTGATTCAGGGGAGCCTGAGCAACACACACGTACAGGAACAGCTTGTTTAAAAAGAGGAGCTCAAAACCCCCAGTATATGTAATGCAGAGAAGCTGGGCAAAGAATGCAAATCCTGACCTACTTCTCCCTCCTCAGTCAGGAGAGGCAGCTGCTATTGCTGCTCTGCAAGTGCAGGAGACTAGCAAGACCCTGCCAAAACTTCTGTAGCAACGCCTTTTCCAGATGCGGGCTGCTCTATGTCGGCTCCTTGCAATGCAGTGGGAATCATCTCTCTGCCCGGGCACCAAGACAGCAACTACCCAGTCTAGTAGTAAACAAAGTCAGCACTGGCAGCGGTCTCTGAAGTTCATCTTTCCTGCCAGCACCATTTCCCACCAGACTCATTCCACAGGGCCTGCCTTACTTCTGCGCCACACTGCACGGAGAAGAGAGGTGTCTTTCTGAAGAGCCAGTGCGTAGATGGGAGGTCAGGTGCCTTTAGAGAGCCTCTCTCAAAATCAGCCTCAAGGAGGGGAAGAGAGGCAGGTACAAAGCCATTGAGGTGACAGAAACATCAGCTCAACAACCAGCTCAACCACACTAGTGGACAGAGCTGTCTTTCCTGACCAAGACCTGTATGAGAACCACCTGCTCCCCTGGTGCAACAGGCCAGAGATGCAAGGATTATATCAGCAGAGAAGAACAGGAAGCCATGACAGGAAGAATTTCATCAAGTAATTCCTATTCCTCCACCAAAGGACATTTCTAACCCTTACTATGCAAGTGGAGGCTCTCACCCCAAGTCTTTGTGTTGGATCACCTACCTGATAGCTGCCTACTTGCTGACAAGGATAGTCTACAGGAGAGAAGAGCTATGGGCCTTCAGCTACTTCTCACCCCAGCTGGGATGGAGTCCAGTCATCCCGGTTACTGCAGCCAACAGTGAAGTGGAACCACTGGCATTCATACAAGATAGACCCTACAGGACTTTCCACCTCAGGAGATTCAAATTTTCCATATAATCAGGAAAACTGAGACATCTTTTAATAAGGAGTCAGAAGTCTTCTTCCCAAGCTATTCTGTACACCTTCCTGCATGAGAAAAACCTTTCAGAGAAAGAAATTCATGTGACCAAACATAGAAACAACTTAATAGGGTTACCCACCAGCTTAGGCTGTATAACTCAAGTCCCAGAGGTGTGTTATTGAAAATTTTTCCACTAAAGCACCTAGCTGTTTCAGTTCACAGTGATATAGTACAACTGAAACCAAGCAGCAAGAACTATCAATCTTACATCAACAGAAGATCCAGTTCATTTTACACAATTGCATTTCACTTCACCCAGAGCACAGGGTGCAGCTAGCATTTGTTGGTGAGCTCACACGGGACGCCTCACACTGCACGTGGCACTGGTGCCGCTAAGGTGGCACGCAGGTAGTTTATCAGATGTTGCTGGCTCATTGCAGGCAGCTGAAAAGAAACTGGGGCACACAAAGCCCTGACAGCAGCAGTTTTTAACAGCTCCAAGTCTCAGCACATTTCCAGCGCTAGCATAAAGGCACATACGGCCCAGAGAGATTAGCAAGACTCAGAGGTTACCTGCCAAATTTCAAGCCATGGGAGCATGAGTAGCGGTGACAGCCCTATACCTCAGCAGGAGACATAGCCATCTAAGACAGCATTCAGTGACGCATTTCCAGGAACACATTGGTTTCTCATCTGCTCCTGACATGCAAATACCGTCATATATTACATGCATTAAGCTCTTAATACAGTCCAATGCATTAATACAGTCTAAGGTATATTGTTCAGCATCTCTCAGGTCTCCTGGCTGGCATAAACAAAGTTATAGAGACATAAAATCCTAACTATAACTGAGACAGTACCGGCCAGCAAATGCAATTTTTGTCCAAAGCCTACTGCAAACTATGATTATAGAGAAGGCTTTGTTCAGCCAGTCTCCTTCCTTTCCCTTGAGAAAGCTATATGTCAAAAGACCAATAAACATTGGTAATTTATTATGTGGAAAGACAGTCATGCAACTAAGAGAGAGAACTGAGAGCTCAGCTAGGTTTATGTCCTAAACTGCCACAGAGCCCTGTGGCAGAAAGTCATATTTGCTGCTCCTCTGTTTACACACACACACACACACATAGTCGGGCTGAGGGGAAGTAAAGCAGAGAAGCGTTATCAGCATCACAGGAGCATTGGACACAGATGTAGCTCAGGTTTAAAGACTGTTCAGAGACTGTGTAGCAAGCAAATAAAGAAAGGAAAAAAAAATTACCAGGGATCAGATATTTCCCATTTAAAGAGATTGTCTGTTAGTGTTGATTAAGGAAAGACTGTTTTTTTATCCTAAAGGATAGCAGGTGAATCACCACAGCCCTTCAAACTCTCATCCCTCATTAAGAGATGCCACTGCCTTGAGCTCTGGAGGCCTCTCTTGTGTAATTTTGATGCTGAAACAAACAAGATGCACATACAAAGTATTTGGGGTTCTTTCAGCCTGCCCAACCACCCAGTAGACAGAGGATGTAATATCCCGCTGGACACCACCTCGGCAGACTCCTAAAGCACATCTTGCAAGATGATCACTCATTTCTCTCTGGCCTCTTGCCCGGGGACCAGGGCATTCAAGTACGACTTTCACATGCCTTTTCGGTAGAGCTCCAGGCAGAGCAGGCACAGAAACGTGCCTGCCTGCATTTCGGTTAAGCACCCCAAGTAGGAGAACTTTCTCCAGCTTCATAGGAAATGCTTACAAAAACATCCCTTTCCCACTGTACAGAAGACGGAGCTGGGATGTTACATACAGCACTCGCCCATGATCCTTCCCACCAAAACCAACATATAATCATCGCCAGGACTGAGACAGGTACCTGGGATGCGTAAGAGTTTCAGGCCTCCGTGATGCTTTTGGCCTGTGTCCTAAGTGAGCAGCCTGCCTTGTCTGTCCATGGCACTCCTACTCAAACCAAGATGACAGCTCTCAGCTTCAGGATGGAAAGTCTCCAAGCACGTTATGCTACTGCTATTCTTATTTCAAAGAGTCAGCAGACCTTTAGAAGAGCTTCCGAGGTCTGTACTCATCTGTACAGTTGCTACCTCTCCCTGTGCTATTCCAGTAGCTTGGTAATACTTTGCCATCCAAGATCTCGGCAGCCTTGCTGTGCTACCAGCAGCCCACAGAGCCCACTTGTCCAGAAAACTTAACCAGCCACCTCCCCTAAGGTTTGCTGGCATCTGCTGTCTGCTCTTTGCAAGGAGCCAAGGGATCCTCAGGTCGGCCAAGGTTGCCAGCAGGGCACTGCTGCCTGTGTTTTTGTGCACAGAGCACCAGCACTGTGCTGGTGCACAGAGGTCTCAAGCTAGCTCTGAGCAAGTCCCATGCACTGCACTTGATGAGCTGCTGATGATTAGAGTCCAGGCAGTTCCTCCTGTGGGGAGTCCAGCATCACATGGACATCTTCTGGTTCAGAGCTGTCCATCAGGGTAGGTCTGTCCCCACGAGGTGCTGTACAATCAAGACACTTAACTGCAGACAGTTCTTTTTCGGTTTGGATGGATTTTTAAGACACCATGTATAAAGGTGAGAAGGGAAAAGATTATTACATAAGCAAATGAATGTTTTGGACACGACAAGCACCACGTAGGGGATAGGAAACCATAGAGATCTGCCTGTAGCTCAACAAATGAAGCAGATGGCTTCAGTCTTAATGTGGCCGGTCACAGAGCAGCCATTTAAAAGAAATAAGAACTGCTGCCTGCTCTCCAGACAAACAGCTCCAAGACTGCCCAGGAAGCATTAGAATTAGATGAAAGGAGGTAAATATTATTCATTGCCAAGAGCTGCCTCTGCAGCAGAGAGCATAGCTGCACATGAGCCATAGGGCACTTTTTCCCCTTCTTCTCCCTTCAGAGGGGAATTAAATAGCCAGCAACCCATTCAATACTCTTGGATTGACAGAATTATGCCGTGCCCCATGGATTATGTCCCTTGTCCCTCAGCATCCACTGATCCCTGCATTTGGGTGGCAACAACTGCCAGTTTGAGACTCTTAGTCACTCTTCTGCCATAATCTTAGGCAACTCTTCCTTATCCCTTGAGAAACCTAGCAAGTCTTCCTCTAGGAAAGGCACAGCACTATTTTTCAGCAGGAAATCCAATATACAAGCTGTGCCATTTACTGAATAAAATATGGCCAGTAGCTTGGGTCACTGTTCTACTCATGCCCTCAAGTTCTTCTTCAGAACTGAAGACTCAAAGTTTTAATGAAGGCAGAAATCCTCATGCTATTGCAGACTCCAGACTGGGGATCTGAAGAGAACACCAAGAGTCAGCCACCAGATTCAAAAAGGGCAGGTTAGATTGAAATCAGGGAGTCAAGGGCCCATCCTAGCCTGTAAAGCAGAAGGGTGGGACACTTCTCCCTTCCTTTTCCACATTACCCCCTGCCCTGTCCTACTGCACAGCTTCTGGACCAGAACTTACTTCTTCCCCATTGCCTTTGAGGACAGAGGCAGATCAATGCTTCCCCGCCAAGGAAGCGTTTCTACCAAGATACGTATGTAAGTCAGTTGCCTACCATATTTATTGATAAGAGTGCCTCTGCTCTTACAGCCCCAGTTATAAGAGTTTCAACAGCCCCATATTTTAACAGGAAGCAGGTCACTATTACATCTGCGATGAAAGCGGTGTCTTGTTCCTCACCACCACCAGCCATTTTACATTCAGAATTAAAGGCTTCTTTATATATGTCTTAGAGACAAACTAAAGAGAGCATATGAATTTCTCTTCATCCCCCAAGGCTAGCTAACCAATCAAAAGAATAGCAGCCTGTGGAATTCAGTAGTGCCTGGGATTCACACAGGACCTGAGGGAGCCCAGGGAAACCTCAGGTCCATGCCCTTTGTTGGACGCACTCAGACACACTCCACTTCCTAATGGTGTTCTCCATCCTTTTGTGAAAGAAAGTAATTGCATCCTCTGAAGTTTGCATTAAACCAGGGAAGGCAAATGACTCTCTCACTTTTTTCACCATTAATGAGAATGGTATTCACTGAACAAGATAAAAGATTTTTTTAAAAAGTCAATACAACACAAACATTTCCTGCTTTGCAAGGTTAACCACTCCAGCAAGCTATTAGCTTAATTCAGAACACAGTTATCCACCAAACAATAGACTTTTAGCTACACTGAACAGTAATTAAGATAGTCACACCACCAAGAGCCAAACAAGTGCTTGTGCTACCCACCAGGGCCTTAGCTTGGTTCCCCATGAGCAGCTCCGATGCCCCACAGAGCAAGAGCTCACACAGGAACGCAGCGTTTGAAGCTCTGCCTCTGCTAAGTTTTGTCAAATCTGCCCCGCCGGTTCATATGTTAAAAGCAAGAGAAAATGCACAGTTGCACAAACCTTGTTTTCCAAGAGGCCAGAAAGGAGGAAGACATTAAAGTAAAAGCACTGATTTACGAAGATGTTGATTTATATGCTGCAAACACATGCTGGAAGGGGGAGGAGGATAAATTAGTACAGACAGTCCAAGTCGGCACATCTTTGTTATTAGCCTCCTGTCATCTCTGGGGACTGAGATCGAACCACAAGCAAAGGAGCAACTCCAATCCAGGATCCCTCCGCCTGCCAGTCCTGCTAATCCACTGCGCAGACGTTAATTACAGGATGTGAACCATGCCCCCGCCTGGCCCATAACCTGACGTCAGGAATTTGCAGTGCTCGCAGCCTCGTGGAGCTGATCAGCTGGGCAGCACGGGTACGTGTGGACTGCCTCCCTCTGCACCAGGAAACACCTGGAGGAAGGCAGAGCCATCATACCTCCAAGGCACCCCTGGACCTGCACCAGCCCAAGGCACCCATCGGCACCACTAGGCACAGGCAGTTAATTCCCCCAAGAAGCACTGCTCCTTCTTCCCGACTGCTCACGCACTTTTCAAAAGCGGCAAGACCCTTAAACGCTTCCCAAATTTCCTCTGCCCGCAAGACACCACAAGGACAGTCACCGTGACACCAAAGACAACAACAGTTGGTATCTTAATGCATGTCACCATGACCTTCCGTTTCCCCAGGCAAGCATAACAGCATAACAAGATAACAGCACAACAGTCCCCTCCCCAGAAACGCAAGTGCAACAAGGAATAAACCAGTTATAAGTAGCACCGATTAACATTCACCACTAATTTTTTTTTTAATCCCAATGCCTGGAAGAAAAGAGAAGATCCCACCATCCAGGAGCCTTGTGGTTCCACTAGCTAATAAAACCAAGGTGCAGCTTTGCTGACAAACACACTCTGAGCTCTTCCACCCAAGGGAAGGCAAAAGCAAATGCTCTCCTCCACCTTCTGAAAAGTCTGCCCTTGCAGCAGCTTTCTCCCCTGTATTTCTGCAGGCAACTTTTAAAACCTCTAGAAAGCACTGTTCCATATTAAATCCATATCCAGAAGACACTAACGCTGAAAGAGCACATGGAGCAGAGTCAGGATTCCCAGGCTGCCTTTTTAACCATAAGCACTTAGAAAAGCAGATAAACAAATGTAGTGAACTGGTGTTAATGACAATTCAGCACCAGCCTGTGGTTTTGGGTACTCTATTTTAGATCCATGGCATGGGAGGCTGAGCAACAGCTTTTCCTTGTAAAGGAGTCAAAAAATTGCACAGTGCTTCCAAGCACCACCTTTTGGAGGCCTCTGTGCATGCATATATGGACTGAATCTCTTCATGCAGCATAAGAGAAGCGTCTCTCCATGTCCATCCACTCACCCATGCCAGGACACAACGAGAGGGAGATTGCTGCAAAAAGCACACAGGACCATACCAAATCCAGTAGCCCATTCTTGCCTAAAATGAACAGGGCTCCTGCACCCTATGGTGAAAAGCAGTCCCTGATGCAGAGTCACAGCAGCCTAAGCCAGCAGGGTTTGATTATCCTCCATTTCAGCCAGTACATCCCCAAGGCAGAGATTCAGTTCTTCTGCAAGGTCACAGTAGACCTGAGAAAGCCCGGCTGGAGTGAGCCACAAGTCACCCCAGTGTCCCCCATCCCAAAGGTCTGCGGGAACCCCAGGGGATGAGACTCAGGCCATCACAAGCCACCACTACCATACTTGGGTGATGCTTCCAACAAAGCCATCTGCACCTGGGAGTATCCTTAATCAGCTCTTCCCTTCCAAGGCTCCCCCAACAGTTTAAACACAAGATTTGCCCCACTATTTCCTCTCACACACATGGCAGCATGCAGCACAAGACTAATAAGCTAGAAAAGCTCCTCGTGGGCCAAACGTGACACCCTACAGATAAGGTCAGCCCAGCACTTAACTCCCACAAAGCTGCCTATTATTAGCAAAATATCGACTCGACTCTCGAACAGTGCATTAGTGCGGATCAGCCAGAGCAAGGCAGGCAGCCAGAGCACCCACAGCTGCTGTCCCAAAGGCATCCAGCTCACTCCATCTCGCTGGCAGGAGGCAAGGGGAGCACTGGGACATCGTCGCTTGCGGCCAAAGGAGCCCCTTGCATTGGATATCCCTTTGCACTACGACCACCGAGGCACAAGAACAAGATGCAGCTCCCCAGTAACGGATCCAGAACACACAAAAGGGGCAGAAAAATAAAAAAAAAGAAAAATAAAGTAAAATAACATACACACAAAATAAATAGTGCTTTCAGGTCATTTTTAGCTCTGGAAAACCTTCCATTTTCTCCACAAACTTTTCAGCCAGCCTCATTCATCCACTGCTAATCTCTGCTCAGACGTTCTCTGTTGACACCAATTTTAAATAAGCATAGGGATTAAACAGTATTCAGACAACCAAGGTCACACTGAACGGGACTTGAAGCCACCCTCACAGCCCCAGCACGGATCAGCCTCAGCTGTGGTGTGTGGGGTCCTGGCTCCCAGGGGACACGATGCAAACATCCCCCACAGTTTTCTGCACCATTGAGCTATGGTGGGCGCCTTTGCACACGGTCCATCCAATGACCAAACCAACAGCTTATGGGGAGCCCACGACTCAGCCCCAGGAGGCTGAGCACTGGAGAGTGGCCCAGCTGTGCTGGCTAGGCTCTTTGCAACCCCGACCCACCAAGAGCAGCAGGTCCAACACTAAGAGATGATGCCCAACTATACAGCTCATCTGCAAAACTCCTTGCACGGGACAACGTGGATACCATCAAGCTTAGAGATGTTCAAGGGAGTTATGCTTTTAAGAGAAAATTCCACCAAGACCTATTGAATACAGTTTTATTTATGTATGTTTATACACGTGTATAAAAAAAATCTTACATTGCTAACACAGGAGGTCTCCAAACAAGTCTAGGGGCTGGAAAAAGACATCTGATGACAGTGTCTTTACATGTTGACCCTGTTCTTTGACTCTTTTCCATGCCTCTGGATCACCTTTGCATTGAAGGCTTTCCAGAAGGATGTTTCCAGGGGCCCATACTGCAGAGCAATTCAGCTAAGAGAAATGACGCAAAAAGAAGAGAGCAAACAACTTCTGCAGAGTCAGCAGCATATTCCAGTGCCTACACCAACTGACTTGTTTTCTTTTGAGGAATTAGAGAGGAAGGAAGCAGATCAGCACTTCAGAAAAACAACACTACTACAGCTGTATCCGCAGAGCGCTTCTGATTCAAAACAGGTCACAGCAATCCAAGCACTGCTGCGGATTACTCAGACACTTGTCTCAGAGACTTATTTGACATTTCTGGATGAGCAAACAATCTTATTTCTCACATACAAGCAGCAGAGCTGAACATGCCGTTCCTGGAAGAGCGTCAGAGCCCACATGCACTGCTAGGGTCACCAAGTCAGCACAGGGCCACATAAAAGGTGCTCACAAGTCCCAGGAGGGGCCGGAGAAATTCAGGAGCTGGTAGGAGATAATAGGAAGAGATGGAGCAGTTTCAGAGCTTGCCCATCCTGAACCTCACACGCGAATATCAGCATGGTCAAGTGGTCTCCCCAAACCTCTGCCCTCCTCCTTTGGCGAGGGATGCTGGAAAGAGAACACTATCGCTTCCCAAGAGGGGACAAAGGAGGACCTCAGCCTGCCTCTCAGAATAGATCTGCTGAGAGGTGTCTTGAGCCTCACATTCTCCCAACTGTCAGGCACAAAGTCGCTATTTAGGTGTTTGGATCCCTGCTAAAGGAAAATAACTCTGTATTCATGCTATTTTTAGAGGGACGCAATGCTTCCCGCCTATCTCCTGGTAGCTCCTCAGTTCTTTGGCGCTAATATATTTTTAATTAAAAACAGAAATAAGGGATTAGACAGCACAATCTACAAATATTCAGTCCTTCCAATAACATGCACTCACTCACCCCAAACTAATGATTTTGCTCTGTGGCATTCAGGCTAGCTTTTTAAACATTGCAGACAACGGTCCCAGTTCCACCTGCATCAGCATCACCTCTGCGCTGCCAGCAATGCCTAGCTGAGCTTTCAGTACAAGAGAAGTCCTCTATGTAATCCAATCTCATCCCCGTGAGATAGCATTAAACAGTTTTGACAACAAACATTTAAGCATTGCCTAAAAATACATTTGGCTTTCGATCATCACAGATGCAGATGAAACCTCACAGGGACAACACGACATGGCAAGGACAGATGCTCAGGTAAAGCTCTAGACTCCACTGTCTCAGGGTCTTATTTGTCAAGTCAGCAAATGGCATCATTTCCAAGCAATTCTCAGTCAATTATTGTTTCAGAGCATTACTTGCAGTTCCTAGCTTCCACATGCTTTGGGAACAGTAGGAAAAGGATTTTTTTTTTTTCTTAAATAAATAGGAATAATAATGCACACAACCAATTTACAGCACATAAGAGAGGCCAAAGAAAGAATAAGCATTGGTTTCAATTCTTCGGACACGAAACAGCCTCCATTCCTGCACACGTGGGAAGGCAGTCATTCAGCACATTACAGTACCCATGGCCACTTAGGCTGGACTGACCAAAGGGCAGATGTGCGGAGAGCACCAAAAAAACACCACAGATGATAGGTTCATCCAAGTAACCGAGAACACACTGCTTGCTTTGCAGCATCACCGCTCGGAGCCATGTAACAGTGGCTGAAAAACCCCATATACGGACTCCTGAAATCCCTCTAACAGGAAGCATCTTCAAAGCATTTCATGGGCAAGGAGAGAGTCTGAAGGATGTCCATAAAAACCATTAGGCACAGGGCACTGGAAGACTCTCGTTAGGGAAGAAAACATTTAATATATGTTTAGAGAGCCACTTTGGCTTGAGCAAGATTTATATTTGCTCTTTGGCACCCCTACTGTATACATTCAGCCCATCATTTGTGTCGGCAAGACTGCTGCTGGGAGGCACCTTCCCTTCCTGCTGACCCAGTGGGACCTAGAGATCCTCTTGCTCCTCCCAGCCCAGACCCACACAGCAGCCCTCCATCACACCCTGCAGCAACATCTCCTGCAAGCACACTCCTCACCGCTCCCTAAACCCGGGCACACTCAGTGCCGAGCTCAACCATAGCCCGGCATATGAGGAGGAAGCACAGTCGGTGGTGGGAAACTACTGAAGTTTATACAGGAGCCTCAGTGCTCATCTCTGCAACCTGGAATACTTTGGCATCTTGTCCTTTACCCGTACAGAAAGTCATATTAATGCCAGGCTACAAATTCATGCACCCGTAATCTTTCATTTTGCTTTTACAAAGAAAGTCATGTTTAGGTCAGGTTCTACCTCACCCAGATTATCCAATGCCCTGTTTAGGGCCTTGGCATTTCTGGTACCCCTAGTTACATGCAGAGGGTGAAAGTTAGAAGAAGCCATTTTAAATCAGCCAAGAAAAGACCCCTTAGGAACATTGGAACCGATGAGTCCACAAACACAAAGCTAACACATGCACGAAGCCATCGGTCTTAGTTTTCTGGAGGATTCGTCCATTAACAATGGAAACGTCACCTTCATCTTCCACTCATTTTTCATTAGCCGTATTGGCTGTGTGTGCAGTGGCGACCAGGAGATTCAAGTGATCTAGAAAGTATTTAAACACAAACCTTTACTAACTCCACTAAAGCCAGAAAACTTAATTTCTTACTCCTAGGCAAAATTAGAGCCATATAGCGATAACTGCATCCCAGACCCACCCACAAGCACTGTACTAGAAGCAGAACAAAGTATTAAATTCTCAGATTTGGCTGGCTATTTGATACAGCTCTAGTAGAGATCTCATCGTGCATGCTAAAGTGAAAATTTGTCACCACATCCAAGCCAGATATTAACACCATTTCCAGCAAAATTAGCCTTATCCTGCATGTGACTGCATCAGACGTTTTCCTTAGAGGACCACACTTGCAGAGCATCCCAGCTGTGAAAACCCCCACCTCAGAAAGCCTCCAGTTCAAGTCACAGAGGACTTCAACACATAAAACTGGTCCTTCCAAGAGACGCTACCATGCAAAACCATCTCTGTGGCAGTAACCAGCCCTAATAAGATGCATCTCTGCAGCAGACTTTGACTAAAGGTCCTACTACATAGAGCCACCTTCCCTGCTCTGGGGAAAGGAATAATCGCTGTTGAAGCATTTCGGTCACAGGACAGACAGCAGTCAGATGAAGTTTAGCTGGCAGGATGGGATGAAAACTCATCTCCAGCCCTGCCAAGTGGAAAGTTTTCAGACGCTCATCAGCTTTTGACTCCAGGGAGACAACACCCTCTCCTCCTCCTCCCCACCAGTAATGTTTTTAGCAGGAAAGTGCAGATGTGCCCTGGCTTTTCAGTTTCTACTTTCTACTAAATTCCAACCCCAAGGCTCCCATTTGCTAGAGTGGGAACAAGTGTTTATACACTTACTTGCTGCAACGTGTCTTGTAGCTGCAGCGTTTTATTGCTGTTTTGCCAAGTGATGAACGAGAGCACAAAGAAAGCGGTGAACGGTGCAAGGTCAAAGGATCCTGCTCCCAAATCTCCTCACAGAAAACAGATCAGCACCATCCCAGCTCCCCAGGACAAACTCTGGACACAAGGACAGTCTTTGAAACCCAAAGATACTGTTCTGTCGTATCACAAAGCAGTCACAGCTGGAAGGGTTTAAGTTCGCTCCAGTTCAAAGAATCACGTTCGCTATGCAAGAAGGGTCTGCTTACCACTGCCCAAGGGCATGAGTTGTGCGGGCAAGGTTTTCAGTACCTACAGTGGGCTTCACTGAGCTTTTTGCTTATTCTCAAATTACAGCTCTCCACCACGCCATCTCACACAGGTTCAGACTGTCAATAACCGTGTTTAAGGTGGGCATTGGCCTTATCAACAGGATGAATGCATTTTGGCTGCATGCCTCATTCCACTGAAGCATGATATAATCCCTTAAAACATTATCAGAACTGCTGTTGCTTAATTAGACCACATGATTTCCACCTAAGAGGAGAGTGCAAAACCCATGAGTTCGCTGCTGCCTTTCCCAGCTTGCTCCATAGGCTCAGCAATCCAAAGTCTAGCGTGAAACATCCCCACCAACAGCCTTTCCCCTTCCTCCCCAGCATAAATCACCGACAGCTCCCTGCAGGAAGGTCTTGTGATAACAGCTTCCAGATTTCTAAGTGTTTGTCTGCTGTGTCCGGAGAACATCTTGAAAAAAGAAGTAGGTCATATTGAAGTAACTGCATAATTAGGTGGTTACTTACGTTGCTCCTAAGCCTTTAATATCCAAGGGCTTATTATTTCTGCATGTGCCACACCATGACCTGCTCAGGTCCAAGTCAATCCACTTACCCATGGTGATAGCTCAGTTAAATCCTTCCTTCATGCTGCTTTAATGAGGCCTGATTTAAAATAGCTTTTCCTTGGAAATGCTCTTGGAGAACGAATCCGGTCTCATCAGTAGTGTTCAAGGTGAGTCCGTTAGCTTTTCCCTCCTTTGGTTTAGGCAGCTTTCGGGGAAGCAATGAGACTTTGCAGCGTTCACTCACAGATCAGCAGAGCCAGCGCAGGCACACTCAGACCCATCGTTTCAACAAGTAGAAGAAAACAGGCTGCGCTTATCTTCCCTGTCAAACAACCTCTACCTTCCTTCCTCCACTCCAGCCCCCCCTAAACACTGGTAACATGGTCACTTTATACCATGCCACCTTGATACCCTAGTAAGGATAAACAGCAGTTTAGACTTAGCAGTTTAGCAGTTAAGACTAAGTCTTAAGACTAAGAAAAGTCTTCTTCAAGCTATTTTCTCAGGGTGCAATTTATTTAAAACCATCTTGCAAAGTTCACCTTGGTGCAAAGATGAGTTAACAGGACCGGGCAGGATGGACCACAGCTCTGCCTTTAATGGCATGGCACAGGAGATTGTAGTACTTAAGAAACAGGGATTCACACCGCATTAGCATTTCACTTCCACCCAGCCAGGACTTCACAAACAACTGGACGGACACTATCTCCTCTATATTCCTCTCCCCCTATCCCCGAAGAAGAGGAAGCTATTCATCCCCATTTAGCTGCGTAGCTGAACAGTGCTCATGGCTGTGAGCACAGAGATTAGACTGATGAAAAACAGGTTTTTCTTAAGGAAGGGAACAGCCCAGTGGAGGGGAGGTTATATCAAGCTGAGGGAAGAAACCTAGTGGTATAGTGAAGCCCATGAGGCTTTTCTATCCTAGACATCCAGGAGGTAGAAATTGCTCCCATGATTAACCAACAGCCTCACAGGCCTGCCAAGTCTCTCCAGCAGCACCAAGAAATGGCTGTTCCTGCAGCCACGTTTCTGGGGATCCCATGATAAGGATCTAGGCACCAATTATACAGGAATAAGAGGAACCCGAGTAGGACAGAGTAAATCAGAGACAGCAGAGAATAAGTTTAGCCTGCGCATCGTTAGGACAGCATTTCCCACGATGGAGAGGAAGAGAGGCAGCTACACACAGGAACAATTGCTCCAAGGAAGGGGAAACAACATTGTTTGCAAGACTTAAGAAGCCACCATCGCAGGCTTTAGGAAGCAATTCTGCAGCATGCCCAAGAGGGTGAACCACCCAGGCAACCCAACAGTACTAGGACCATATGAGCCGTAGCTTGATTTTGGCCAATATGTCCCGGCACCTGCCCCGTGGACAGGGATACTGGAGCAGGTCATCGCTGCCCAACTCCATACCACCTTGCCATCACATACTCTGAGCTAGAAGGGAGGAGAACTTGCTGGGTTTTGGAAGCGGTGTTGAAACTCTGTTCCTCTGGAAGGAAACCTCCCACATTTCCCTTCATGTCAAAAATGCGAGAATTTGCAAAGGCTGAAGGGCGGGAAAGTGTCTACCAGCTTCATCGAGCAGGAGCAAGGGCCACCACCTCCCTCTTCCCAACAGGAAAGTTTCCCCCTCTGAGGATGCTTGCACAGGCATTGCAAATCAGGATGTGGCACAGCCAATTTAGCAACAGTAAAATTCCAGGCTCCAGCTCATTAAGTTCAACATCTCCCTGCTGTAACATTATCACACTCAATTCCACCCCCCCCCACACACACACACTTAAGCCTTCTCAAAATACCTGTGATCCTTTGAGGTAGTTTTTTTCCTCCCTTCAAAAGCTTTGCAGAAATTAAATCCTATTAGCACAACCATGCAGCTACAATAGGTTTGTTTTATTACTGACACTCTTTCAGCAAAGGCCTTACCATGCCTTCTTTAAATATGAGTGCAAAAATTCAAGTCTCAAAGTACTTTCCTGCGCACCCACGCTAATCCCTCCCAAGTTACCCTGCCCTTCACTGCTAGCAGCAGTAATGACCTGCGGGCAGATCTCAGCTTGCTCTGCCCTGTGCCACCCCCAGGTCCAGGAGCTGAGCTTCACTACACAGCACCATTCCTGGTCCTCAAAGGTCAGTCCAGGGCACAAGACTAGAGTAAGCCATCTGCACCTGTACTATATTGAAACCTGATCATGAATCAGCATCTGAGGACCAAAAGCACTGCCTCCAAATCCCTTTTCCTTATTTTCACCTTCATTTTCTCTTAAGCTAGGGACATCCATCCAGTAGTCCATGGTGTTTCACATGCCTCCAGGCACGAGGAACCAGGCAAGAGGAGGAAAGTGCTCTGGCACACTTGGATTCAGTCCCCTGTGGATAAAGGCAGCAGCAGAGCTGTTCACCTTTATAAAATAAGTCCTACCAGCTCCTATTTGGCTTGACATTAAGTTGGCCTTTCAAGCCATGGGGTTCAGAGCCACAAGACCTCCTATTACCAACAGGCAGCTTTGTTTATGAGCCATTTTCACATGCTGTACAAGCAAGAGAAAAAAACTTGGAAGACTTTTGTGGCACGGGTAACTCCTAAAAGTAATCATCTATTACAGCTACCAGCTTCTCATAAACACACACACATGCTTTCCAGCAAACTCCCCAGGTCTCAGGTTAGAGAGACTCGAAACAAAAGTTTGAAAAGCAAAGTCAGATTTCCGATGTTCTCTCCAACTTTTTGGCGTATAGCTTTTCATTGGCATCTCTGCAGAGCCAGAGATTACTCTCTGGGGAACACTTTCAACTCAAACGTTAAAGGAAGAAGTATGCCATTAAACTCTGACATCTGCTTTCCAACGGCAATTTCATGTCTGAAAGCACACAGGATTCATTAAGTTAGTAGGAAGTCTTGCAATAGCTATGGAAGGTGACAGTTTCTAAAAGGCAGATATTTTCTGTCCATTGTCTGCCCTCATCCAAGACATCTTTCTAGGCTTCATTAAGCACATTACAAATTTACTTTTTTCAATGAAAGTGCAGATGCAATTTGATCTGGAGATTAGGATCACGTTTCCTTCCTCTAAAAGCAAAAGCCAAATATTAGCAAAGACTGCTGGGCTTAAACTTTTATTACCACTTAGGAGAGGCTCAAGCTCGCTGAGGCAAGAGATAGGGATTTAATAAGTTAACTGCACCTTAATGTGTTGCAACTAAGAGAGCTACGAGCAGTAGCAATGTCCAAATCTTTCCTTTATTCCACCCCTTCCAATGTTTTTAATCTCTCCAGTGAGTCCAGCCGCAAACTGACGCAAGCCGACAAGCGCTCAGCACCACGATTACAGGCAGAAGTATCCTGGTGCTGTCAGGAAAATCCTGCATTGCAATGCCACTACTCGAACGGATGTCCTCCACGGGACTCCTCAGCCCACAGCTTCAAAGGACTTTCCGGCAGACCAAATGACTGTTTTAAATATTGGTTTTAGGAAGTGTTATTTTTAAGTGAGGAGAGACAAACCAAACAAAAGGGCTCAGGCTGATTCCACATGCTGCTGGCAGAACAGCGAAGGGCAGACTCTTTGGAGACATCAATCTCCGCTGGGATCCGACTAGCTTCCCTTAAACACCGGCTTTGGGAAGAATCCTAGAGAATGAGTTTCATCATTCCCAGCTATTGCATGGAAGACATTGCTCCCCACTCAAGCAAGAGCAGAGGCAGATAAGGCAAGGGGACAAAAGAAGGGCCACACTGAGGATTTGGCAACCAACTCCAAGTCAGGAGACAAGACAGCTTCCTCCAAGCAAGCATGCCAAAAACCAGGCACAGAGCAACTTCACCTCTCTCCCTCCCACTGCAGCTATCACCTAATTAGGGAGCAAAGTCCAGCTGCTTAAGACAACTTCCTTTTCCTGTTCGCCCCTCTGAAAGGCAGACCCAGCAGCAACCATGGGAACAAGCAGCCACACCACCACTTCATCCCAGACAGCTTCCACTGACCGCTGCCGCTGGGCTTTCTCTACCTCATCCTTCAGTGACGAAGGGACACATGCCCCACCGACTTCACTGGAGACACGAGACAGGTCACGGTGGTCCCACACCCCAGGGAACCCGTGTCTGATGCTACCCATGTGGCAGAGCTACACACACCCCATCCCCAGCTTGCTAAGAGCAGTTGATAGATAAAACAAAGGCTTCGGCAACAGGCTTGAGGAAGGCAGGTTTTGAAGCTGTAGTTCCTCCAGCACCTACGTCACCACGAAGGCTGCGGAGCAGGGCAAGTCTTCAGCTCAGCGTCTTCATGCATTTTTCTAGCCAAGAGAACTGCAAGGGAAGGACTGCCCGGTTATTTTATCCCCCTTCCTCTCCACAGGAGCCACGCATTTATCTATAGAAACTACTAGGTCACACTTTCCACTGAAGCAGATGCTTCAGAGACAGACATTAGCAGGCCAAACTCAGTCTGAGACTAAAAAACTGACCATGTGTTCAGGGAAGTAACTGCTTTCCAAAGCGGGCACGACCACAAGGGTTTTCAGAGAGGCTGAGGAGGGGTAATTCCATAGGTTTATTTTGCATTCCAGGGGATGGAAGGTTATTGCATAGCTATTAACTTAGTTATGCCATATGGACTTAGCTGGAGACCTTGGCAAGTCATTAACACAAAGCTAGCTAGCAGCCCACATGCTGGGGAGAAGTGCTGGGACCACGTCCAACTTATGGGCACAGCTTTGATCATGTAACACCCAGTCTTCGCACACAGAGGGGGGGGGGGGGGAACCCACACTATACACTCCTCTCCCATTTAAGAAACAGATTATGGAGCCCAGGAGCTACAGAAACCTGGACCTACCAAAAGATCCACAAAGCTTAAAGGGTTCTGCGTCTCTTCCCACAGAGGAAGAAAGGCTAGCGTAGAAGCTCCCTTTGAAATGCTCTTTGATCGTCAGTGCCAGGCCGCTATTTTGGCCATGACACAATTGAGTGGATGGACTGCAGCTCTTCATCCACTTCCCTCTTCATGCATCTTCATCCAGGCACAAAGCAGAGACCTGAGAAGACCACTGACATCCAGGTGACTGCAGGAAGCCCTACACACGAATATGCTCCACAAAGCCCAGCTCTGACCCTCCTGCAAAGTCAACCTTCGTGCATCAAGCACAAGGAAAAAGAGGAAGGAAGGGATAAAGAGGGGGAAAGCCACATGCAAGTAACAGAGTAGAGCCACTAGCGACTGACAGAGTGACCTGCTACCCCTTTGTCCAAAGGGCCAGACACAAGGGACGAGAGCACTCAAAATCTGCTTAGCATCTTCCCCAGCTGAGGCCTATACAAAAAGACAAGTGCATTTTTCTTTAGTGGCCAAGCTTATCAAGCATGGAAATAATCAGAGTACGTGCCAGGCACAGCTCTCCTCCGAGCTGAATTCCTGCTTGTCAGCATCCAGGCTGTGGCAGCGCTGTACCTTTCCACTTCCTCTGCAGTGAAATTGAGTTATTCTAGGCTCATAATTGACATGAAGTCAAACTCCATCTGTTTCCACCAAGATAAAGATTCCTCTGAGGTCGCTCTGCTAAGTACCTGCAACTTGGCTGTCCTGCCTCCTACCACAGTTCTCCCGCGCAAGGCGGGGGAAAGGTGCACAGTGCCAAAGTTGCTTCCAGATTTTCTCAGGGTTTACAATATTTTTGGGCTATATACGTGCCTAGATCAATGCAGTAAGCCTAACGCTGCACATAGCGTCAGTAAACGGGAGTCTTGCAATCTCTGCCAATGTGGTAAAGGAGAAAAATATGCAATCATCCTGGGGAAGACACGGATGAGAGGAGGAGAGCGCTGTTTCTGAAGTCATTTGTAATAACGCTGAAGTTTCACAAGCTAGGTCAGAGTCAGGCAAGAAATTTGCCTTTATACAATTCAGGTCACTGCTTGTTTTTTGGTTTTTATGGTTTTTTTTAAGTAGTATTAAAAAAAATAGTCACCCCAGAACAGCTCCAGTGCACAGCCAACACACAGGATGGGAGGGCTAGAAAAATCCACAGCAACACTGATCTTTGCACCCAACAAGACACAGAATTATAACAGACTCCAACACTGTCCGTAGCCTTCAGAGCAGAGAGGCCACGATTCCTCCAGCTCCATAATACTTTAAGGAAAGGGGAACAGCAAGAAAGTAGGAATGCAGGCAGGAAATAAGTCTGATTTTCTTCAGCAGTATAATTATAAGCAATCAAGCTATTGGGTGACGAGTCCATTTGCGCTCAGTAAACGGATGCAGTCAAGTCAAGTTACCCCATTGCCAAAACTAGCATGGGGAGGCCAATGAGTTACTGCAGAGTCATTGCACTTAGAGGCCATTTGGATGCAACTAGGTATTGTCAACATTTCAGGCAGCAGGCAGGAAGGGGGGTCAGAGAAACCAGCACACTCATGAGTGTTTTCTGAAGTCCTGCTTGGCCGGCAGACGCTGCGCGGGAAGTTTTGTTGCACACGTGGCCCGTTCGTACCAGAGAAGCTGCCAAAGTTTCTAGCCACGTTTTCAGCAACTGCCCCATTTAGCAAGGCACCTTCCCATAAACCCGCTTCGGTGCGGCGAGCGGCCCCTTACCCAGGCTGACAGCCTTGCTTGGATAAACGGCTGTGAGGTTCGATTCCCTCTTACGTAGCAAAGTATTCCTCCACCCCCTTGAGCAGCGATGGGCAAACTCCCCCAGAGGGACAGCACGGACAAGAAGTCTGTCCCTCGACAATTAGCCTGTGACATCAAGCGGCAGAGTCGATGTTAACACATGAGAGGAATAACTGCTCTGCATCCACAGCCATGCGGCCGACAGCTTGCACAGGAGAGGGTTTTGCATGCTGAGAAAGAGCTGGATCCCTAGTACAGGGAAGTCGAGGGTAGCAGTCTGCCAGCAGCAAAACCACTGCCAGGCTTGTGCTTTCAAACACGTGAGCGTTTGGTGAGAGAAATCAAAAGGTCTTTGCAGAACAGAGCCCTCCTTCCAGCAGCACCCCAATTCCCTGCTCCAGGAGTGGTAGGATTGGGGGAGAGGAGAAGCAGCAAGGTCTGAACACAACTACGGTCCAGGCAGCTCTGCACATGTCTAGAGACCAGGTGGAGCTTTGACGCCATCAGAGGAAGACCATTCCATGTAGCTTCAGAAGCTGTTTCTGATGCACAGCCTACCACACGAGCAGTGCCATGCCTCAACCCTACGGCAACCTCCAGGCCAGGCCCATTTCTGACCCTGAAGGTCCTGCTGATGGTCAATGGCATCACGCCTGATCTAGCACTGCATCTTTCCAGAGAGAAACTTGCTTTGCTCTCCCTTCATGTGTTAAGGCTACTACATTTCCACAGGTATATTTTCCAAAAAAAAAAAAAAAAACAACACAGAAGCTACCACGCAGTTATTCTTCAGTATCAAGCATTCACAGGAACATATACCTAAACATAGGTACCAAAAACACTTGCTGAGCAGGGGCCAATAGAGGTACGTAAGCACCCTGCCTTTCCCAGCAAGGGATGACAAATCTGTTAAGGTCAGGTCCTTGCTGTACTAGCAACGCAAGTTCCTATATTGCCAGAAAGCCACGAGTTTGAGTAACGTGTGAAGTTACCTACATCTTACAGCACATAAACGCCACTACTGTCCCCAGTACAGTCACTGACCTGCCAGCAAATAAACTCATGTCAAAACAAAGCCCTTTAGAAAATGACTTATCAGAGCAGATACAGTTTTTTCCCCTCCTTTGGCTCAGCCCCACCTCCACATTAGCTTTTCCTCTTATTTTCTTCAGTGACAACGTGTATTGTGTTGCTTCTGCTACGCGGAGGGGAGAATCACTTGGTTATCAGGCACTTCTCAGCAAAAATTGGACTTGCCAGGGTCAGCCAGGGTGAGAGCATAGAGCAGCCTCAACAAACTATCTCCTGATTAAATCCGTTTCTACTTTATCTGTGTTTTACCCCATGAACTGTCCTTACATAGAGGATCTTTATCTGAAAGAACAGCCTTTAGCCAACAACACGGGGAGAAATTAAGTCAAGCCATTCAGAGCAACCCCCATGCTATTTCCACCTCCCCTGAAGAGGTTATTCTGTGGCAATAGGGCAACTGCCACTATGAAAAAAAAAAAAAAGATACTCAGATTGATATCAAAGTATGAAGTATCAGCCTGAGGACACCAGGGCTAGGCAGATCTCTGCTAGTCCCTTCCAGTGACATCCCCCATTTATTACCACCTCCACAAGGAAAAACAGCATTTCTGTATTGAATGCAAAGAGCTAACGTGTTCCCTGTGGCCCTTCTCCCGGATTATTCTCCAAGGAACCCACAGAGTCACCCTAATTCAGGCTGGTGAGGGTGCAGCAAAGGCAGGTTCAGCTGTTTAACCCTTCTGCGCCATTTGCAAACACCTCTCAGGAGGAGAAGGAAAAAAAAATAAAAAAAAGCAAGCACAATTAAATATAGCTCATGATCCTGCAATCAGACCTATAAGACTGCGCTTTTACTCCCCCCTCCAACTGATCCCCAGTTACAGGAACAGACACCTCCTCTCCACCTCTAAATCACTGCAAGCTACTTTTTCCAGGGAGCTGCCTGGGTTTGACGACCTCTGTTATATTTCCGGTCCAGCTCCAGGAAACCAAGAAGTACTTGGCCATGGGGCAAATGGGCCTTAAGCCTTTACCAGCACTTCTTGCTGATGGTATTGCCAATCCCGAGAGAAAAGCTATATATTTTAGAAGCACAAAAGATCCCCAAGCATCATGATCACTGTTTGCTTCTGGCGGGCTTTCCAGGGATTTATTTTCAAGTTCTCCGTTGCGTCCAAGAGGCCT
Organism: Struthio camelus; assembly: GCF_040807025.1. Lineage (NCBI taxonomy): Eukaryota > Metazoa > Chordata > Aves > Struthioniformes > Struthionidae > Struthio > Struthio camelus. The sequence goes on from NC_090942.1 coordinate 222,207,505, forward strand.
AGACCAATGAAAAGGAGCAATGCTCATGTGACAGTTCTCTAGCTGCCAAACATGTCACAGTGAGTGCGCCAGGAGGTGGCAAAACCGTCCCGGTGTCACTACAGCAGCAGAGAGAAGGTTTTCCCATCAACACCTGCACACCTCGCTGGCTCCAGAGATGCTCCGTGAACTCAGCCCATTGGCACGCTGAGGATAAAGTGAGCAGAGCCCTTTGCCAAGTGCCAGCCCCCACAGAGCTCCCAGCTATTTTTGGCAGGTCGCATCCAGAGCTGGAAATATTTGCGGTATTGAATTACCATCCATCACCACGCAAGATCACAAATTAAGTGTTCAGCTTTTAGCTACAGTGCTGGAGAAAGGCTGTTAAAAAGAAAAGCTGAAGCGGGGAGAAACCTATGGTAGATTCCATTTTTCTTATCCCATCCTATGGGCTCTATTTCCTATGGCCGCAGTATTGTTGCTCACGTGAAACTGCAACATTATGCTGAGGACAGACTGCTGCTCCATCACAATACTCCCACTCGCATATGAACTCAACTGTGGCAGCTAGGCACAGAGTCCAGGCTCCTATACAGCCTCTTCTGGACCCTCTCATACATCTCAGCCCTCATCACCTTCCAAAAACCCATCCTTGGAGCATGTCACACCAGCTTCGATGCAGATGCTGCATGCTCTGTTGCTGCATGCTCTGTTCCAACACATCACCAAGAGGTGCCTCCACCAAGTCACCTTCCTCCCCACGTTGACCACCCAGCTCCTTTTCTGGAGTTGCCCAGCCACCACCTTCAGATTCTCTGTGACAGCTCTTTCAGTATATTTTGCCCACTGCAAAGGAAAGCTGTACTTCCACTTCTTAGAGCAGGCAGTGGAAAAGTTACGTTTACTAGCTCAAACTTAACAGCGTCACAGTGGGAGCAGGCCGAGCAGCCCACCTAAGGGGAGACGCTTGCCAGGAACAAGCCTTCGTTCCTTGACATACGACTGCTTGACAGCTTGTTTGCAGCTCTTCACTGGGTGAACACAGAGGAGACTGGTGCATAAACTCTCCTGTAACAACACAGATCCCACAGATGGTTTATCCAGGCTATTAACATCAATCTTCCAAGCAGGAAATATCAAGGACACACATGATAGCCCACAAAAAGCAGGCCTCAGAGAGGGAGTGGCTCACACTCAGCTTCCTGGTGCCTCTCCCATCCCACAGGATGTCCAGACCTGGACCAAAAAGCAGACATCTGACTCCTCACATGAAACCATTCATGTCTGACACCACTAGACATGTCTGCAGGATGCCTGTGTCAGAAGCGCAATTAGTCCAAGATCAGCATCCAGGAAGTTGAACTCATGGGAAGATCTCCAAGTCAGAAAAATCTAGATACCTATCTGCCTTCCTACACTACCCAGGTATTCATCATCCTGCCCCACTGAGGCTGTGCTGTGGCCTCCATTTTGCAGGCACAGAACTGGGAGAGGTGCTTATCTTTTTGACCAAAACCACTCAGGAGATCTGCAGAAAGCACAAAGATAAGCCCCAGTCTTCACCCAATCCCTCGGCCATCTTCCCCCCAGATTCAACATCACAGCATCAACCCAAAACTTCATGGCCCCCTGGCAGTATCTGAGGACACGTAACCAACGGCCCAAGTGTTTCGTAATTTAAGAGGCAGGATAGACAGCTCTGTGCCTCAGTTTTCCCAGGGTGAAACAGGAGCTAGACAGCACAAACAAAAACTAAGACTCTTCTCCCAAGACCATCATCTTTCACAGACCCGTTCATCCTGTCACAGCTGAAGGGCCCAGAGCTTGCCAGCTCCTGGAAGTGAACATCTCTAACCATTTATGCTAGCAAGCGCTCGACCAAGGCAGAAGAAAGACTACCGCTCAGGACCACAGGCTGCCCATAGCACCTTTGACGTCATCAGCCTTGGGACAGGCTCCCAGAAGGGAGACCTCCAGCTCACCAAACAGCCTTGAAGCTGCAGCAGACACAGCCAGCCGCAGACAAACATTTCTGCTTTCTCCTTCACCTCCGACTGGTGATGCACCAGGCTCCACTGAGGCACTCTCAGTTAGGCATGGAAGAAGCCCACCACCCTCTGAGCCCAGGGACAGCCAGTCTCTCTGCTGCCATTTGCTCTGTGGGGTAGATGGGAGCAGAGATGATCACATCCCAGTCAGAGAACATCCAACAGGGACACAGGACACCAGCCAGCTATGCCCAAAGGACGAAGTTCTGCCTCCAGCAATCCCATGAGGCTCAAAGTAAACACTCACCCAAAAATTACAGCCTGGGATAAGGTTTAGGAGTGATAAGGGACTTGTTTAGAAGTCACTGCATGCTCTACCCATTGCTCAAGGCACAACAAGCACCTGGGATGGCCCCTGGTAAGCACAATTTAAGAAGTTAGTTTAGGAAATGGTCTCTAGAGAAGACAGAGATTTGTACTTTGCTTCAGGACCGAGTTTAGCCTGTTACCCATGATTCCCTTCTGCTTTCCTGAATGGTAAAGAAGTTGAAAAGAGCCAGCAGAAGCAGCCCGGATGACTTCCATTGCACAAATGCTCTGGCAGCCTCTTAACACTAGACTCACTCAACTGCAATCCTCCTGTAGCTTCACACAAAGCCCTGTTTCAAGCTTACAGCAGCGCTTGCTTCTGTAATATTATAGATGACCGAACGGTGTTCATAAAATAATTGGCCATAGGATAGGGCTGGTAGGTGAGTAAAACTTTCCCTACTTCTATCCAACACATAAAATAAGAAAGCCTACGTGGTCTTGCAAGAAGCATCACCTGCACTTTGGGAAGGGTAGAGACTGCATACAGCCTGCACAGGACAGAAACAAGAGTTTATCTTATAGAAAAACACTACAGAAACCAAGATAGCCCTCTTTTCTCTAAAGGAGGATTAGCCTTGAGGGTCCACTGAGCACTCCAGCCTTCTCCAGAAGGATATGTTAGCACATGGGGCAGTCTGCTAGCACTGAAGAAAGCTGCCTGATGTTTTCTAATCCTCCTACGGCCCCAAGTTCTCCATTGCAGCCCACAGGGATCTGTGTTTGCAGGGAAGAGCCTGAAGAGCTCTGCTTGCAGCTCACTATTTTCCCAGCTGGTTTCCACATTCCATCCAGCAAGAGCACATGCCATGAAGATGCTCTGAATGTCATCTTATCACAGCAAGATTTTCCTGAAGGAGATGCTTCCTTGTGCTTTGCTCTCATCTTTGCGGGAATTGGAGCTGGTAGGATGTGTAGCTTTCAAGACACCTGTCATCTCTGCTTGAGCTGAACAGAAGGCAAAGGCCTAACTTTCTCCAAGGACAAACGTTAAGCTAAGGCATACTTGTGGGAACGAGGCAAGAACAAGTCCTGCTCATCCTTCCTGTTGAACTGCATTGCTTCGCAAAGTAAATTCTGTGCAGGAAAAATAAGGATTTTTTTTTTTTTTTAAATTTAAGTAAAGGCACTTTTTGCCTGAGCTGAAGCATGATATGATGCAACTAGAGCGCCCAGGGAGCAAAACACAACAGCTTGGGCAGACCTCAAGCACTGGAAAGCTCCAGGGGAGCCACAGCGCACAGGTCTCTGCTAAAGCTACACCAAGATGTCATCAGCATTTTTCAGCCTGGCAAATCACCAAGCACTTTACAGCACTATTAACACAAGAAAAAAAAACACCCTACTCTGTCCATCACTTATACTGTGAAAGAAAGCTAAAGAATACCCAAGCTCTTTAGCTAGTCTCAACTCTGGGACAAAAAAAATAATTTAAATACAGTCCTCATGTCTCATGACGAGAAGAAAGTTTACTACTACTGGGACATGAGTCTTTCCCTACAGGCAGGTAACTGCTGCCTCTTGGTATCTCCCATCTGGCAACAAGCCTGAGAGGAATCAGGACACCTCAGCAATTCCTGCAAATCCACTCACTGAACTTCCAGACTACAATTTATTTCAAAGCTCAGCCACTTGCAGCTAAATTTATTTTTTAATACCAGCAATACTGCCTCAGCCCTATGCTTCCTCTTGACAACTCTGCTATTTAGCTATCATTAAACTCGATGGCGCATGAGATATAATAGGGTTTTACTCACACCCTTGTCAAAGGGCTGGCTCAGTGGAAGTGACAGCCACAACTGTTTTAGGTGGTATTTATCCCATAGCCTTCCAACCAAAAAAGCCAGGATTTTACAGTCAAACGCATGGGATCCATCACCAAAATGGCTAGTTTGGAGCAGAACGTCTCATCAGCTTCAGGCAACGCTAGACCACGGTTGCAAGTTTTAAGGCAGCCAGGCAAAATCAGCCAGTTAAAACTCAGTAGCCGAGACACAGCCAAGAAGTCAGACTTCACATCCCCTTGTAAGGGCAGCGGGGTATTCCCCAGAAACGTCAGCACAGAGATGCAAGCTTTCCCCTCCCCAAAACATTCCTTCTGGGACTCCAGAGGCCTCGGCAAGTAATTATGCTGTGGAGCTTTATAAAGCATTGGGGGAAAGGAAAGAAAAAAAAAACACCACACATACAAGCAAGAAATTGGGCAGAGGTCCAGATCCAATGATAGAGTCTGAAAGGTTAGAGAGGAGATAATACACTTGCAACATGATTTACTCAAGCTGTCTTTACTGCCTTCTTGCCACCACCACTTGACATTTTCTCTTCCTCCTAGACCCAACGTCAGGCTCCACCACAGTCATATTTCACTTCTGACTGCAGCAAAAAACAGAACAAACAAACAAAAAAAAAACCCCACCTTCGTCTAAAGCGTGAAATAGGCCTCCAGTTAACAACTCCCATCGAAGCCTCTGCAAACACCTTTCCTCAATGCAAAGGGCTGGCTTCTTTATCCAACTGTGGTATTTATACAAGAGAAATTTCATAGGAGGCATCGCCTTAAGCATAAGGCACCTGGGATGTAACAAGTACCAGTAGATGCTGTTTCTCCCCAGCTTTACAACATTAGGGGGTCAGTTCAGACATAATGATCAGCATGTAAATTCTGGTAGAAATCAGATGCCTTCTTGAGGCGCTGGAATCCGAGAGCCCCAGGACCCGGGGCATACAGACAGCTTTCCATTGATTTTAAGTTCTAGCTTTTTTGGATTAGGTTTTTAACATAAAGCCGAGTTACAAACATCGGATGCTGTGTTAAATCCCATTAGCTCATTACACAGCTGAGTAGAAGCAAGTGTTTGGTGAAAAAATGAACCCAACTGCTCATTTGGGAACAAGACGGTCACATCGACCTTGCACACGGCAGCATGCAAGAGCCATGAGTGTTGTAGAAATGAGTGTTTGTTCCCAGTTTTGTTCAAAAGCCATATTTTTCAACAATTCATAGTATTTGCAGCACAGCCAGGGTGACATTCCTCAGACTAACGCCGGCTCCACTGGAGGAAACCCTGGAGCACGGCTTTGCAGAAAGAAGGCCCATTTCTGCCTCAGTACCATAGCAAGAATCACTCCTGCCAAATCTCAGCTTGCTCCCTTCTCCCTCTCCTGCCATGCCATCACCTGGACCAAACAAGCTTTCTTCACCTGTGCTGCCCTTCTGGGGAGCCCATCCCAGCACATCGGCGCAACAGAAAAGATGACAAAGGCTACTCTAAAACTGGCATCAAAAAAAAAACAAACCAAAAACACAAAACCAGCTTTTCTTGCTTTCAAAAGCAGGGTTAAGGGCAGCCTAACAGAGCGGGCACTGCTTGCAGGCCATTCTGCATGAGGACAGCAACTTGCAGGGAGCTTCCTGCCATTGGCAAACCTTAGGTTTGACTCTCCTTTCCCATGAGTTCCTCTGTATTGATGGTGCTGCTGGAAAGAGTCATGAAAAAGCAACAGGGAACTAAACAGAAGAGAAAAGGAAAGGAAAGAAAACAAATGAGAAAATCGCTTTCCACCTCTACTCCTCTTCCTAGTACAAACAGCTATATACTGGGCTCCCTTTCCAAGCCCTTGACTTTTACGTTCTTTGTGGTATTACACTCTAGTCTCAACCTCTAGGCTCCATCCCTCCTGCTAAAAGAGCTTTCTGGGAGGCAGGAGATGAATATTTTAATTCCCTCATGCCAAAAGGGCCAAGACGTTTTCTGAACAGTTGCTCTCATCACTCCAGTAGAGCAGGTACCACCACGTTTCCCTCTCGGGAAGCTCAGCCATGTTCACCTTTCTAAGGGAGAAGCTGTGTGCACCTGCCTCTGGAGAGAACTTCAGGCTGCAAATCCCATATAGATGTCTGCATGGGCATCGGTCAGCTATCTGAATTGGAGAAGGCCAGGACCAAAAACATGCCCACGTTGCTGCAGCCTCTCCACCCTATGTTCAGGCCACACAAGGGAGCACCTAAAAATTATGCACTTTGAACTCAAAGCAGGCTGAGGTCTACACCACAATACCTTTTACTGGCATCAGCCCAGGTTTTTGCTGTCCATGCAGAGGTCAGTGCCCTGAAAGGGCATCAAGCCAAGCCGGGGGAAGAGCCCTCTGTGCACGCGGAGTTGCACAAAAGCATCAGAAGTTCTTCTTCCAAGCCAAGAACAGCCTGGCAAGGTGCATGACAGCAGATCCCTCAACTGAATTCAGTCTCAGCTGAGACCAGCCACCACGTTCAGTCACCAGCGAGCTCAATGCACACACAGACATACACTGCAGTAACCACCCTGCTGCATGTAAGCCAAATGCTCACCTAGCTTCCAAGCCTTCTTCTCCAAATTACCCACTGCCTTCTTTTGTTTTAAGCAGCAAAGCAGTGGAGAGAGACTTACAGCAGCACTTGCAGTGCAGTTCCTTGTTGAATGGTTCAGTACTGCTAAAGGACCCGGAACACCCCTATCTCTCAAGCCCTGGTGACCGCTAAAGTTTTAATAGAGCTGATAAGCTCCCAGCTGGAACAGCTCTTGCGCACAGTCAGTTTTATCTGCAGCAGAGCACGCCTGTTACAGAGCCTGTCTTATCACCAGTGCAAATATCAGCAGAGATAGAGAGGAGCACGTAATGACCGGGGAGGGAAGTTGCAGAAATACAGGCAAAACGTTGTCTTTTGACCCCATTTCCCCTATCTCGGGGGCTCCCTACTCCTCATCCCACGTACCCACAAGCTCCTGGCAAAGAAAGCCCCGAGTCAAGCTGGAAAATTAGGGAAATTAGGGAAAAGGCAGGGAAATTTGGGAAAAAGGCAGTACTATCCCTGCATGGTGGGAGAAAGGCAAAAAAAACCCCATGGGACCTCCACTCACACTAACACAGCACTCAATACTACCAGACCATTACCCGAAAAGCTTGAATTTTAGGACTCTCGGGACATAAGGGTTTTAACATTATAAACTGTCACTTTTAAAAAATACACAGATTGCCTAGTTTAAGCTTATTCTGCTCTTAAAAGTAGATTTGCGACTCTTCAACTACAGGGCATCTCTAAGAAAGTCTAGACTCCAGGTTACAACTTTGCAGTAAAGCAAAATAAACTCACAGGCTCCGGTCCTGCTAGCTAATCACATTCCCACTGCAATACAATAGTGTTTAGCACATCAGGAAGATAAAGCCTCGAGGGACTAGTAGCCCTGCAGAAACCTCTGCCTCCAGGTCACTGGTTCAAATCCGGCCTCACCTTTACCCAGCTAACCTCCCTTCCCGTGCCTGTTGCTCCTGTTCACCAGCCCAGGCATTTATCACCCTGCTCCAGGTGACACCAGGGCAGGTCACTGGTGTCATTAAGGCTTCCTACTGTGTTGGCGCTCAGCCAAGTGCAGTTTGAGGTCACTGTGCACCAGCCTGGTGGAGGGATTGCAGCAGGGAAACTTCCATTAAAGACCCACGTCCATAAAGACCCGCTTCCAACAGGTCGCTTCCAGCGACTTTTGGCCGCGCCTGGAGTTGCATTACCAACCCAGGGCAGGGGCAGGCCCAACCGAGCAAGTTTTGAGGGCTGTAGACCCAAAACTGGAAGAACCAGCCTTGCATTCGAGATCAACAGCTTCCTCCTCAACTCCTCCTTTTTGAGGAGACACATAGGCTCACCTCTGGGTATCTGGGTAGGCGCATTGCTCCGAGAGCTCAGTCAGCGCTAGCTAGAGGCAGTGTCTTTAAATCTCCCCGGAGATACAAAACTGCAATAACTGGCTCTCCTGGGCCGGTCACCACCTCCCTGAGAGCACTGCCTGCCTTCTTCCCCAAACCCTACCTCTTGCACAGGGAGGGCGGTTTTCCAGGCTACATTGAGTAAGCAGAGACCCACCACCAGACAGCTCCAGCTCGCTTCCCACAACACTCAGAGCTCCCAGCTCATTTCGCTTAAAGGCTTTTTTGGGAAGCAAAGAAAGAAGTTGCCAGGTGCTGAACCCTCATCACCAAACCCAAGGTGCTCTGGATGGACTATTCATTTGAAAAGGCTCCCAGACCGGATGTTTTGGCCCCATCGATAACATCTAGGGAGTTGAATAGGTTCGTACCTCAAGGGCAGCACCTTCACCTTGCTGCTAGGACAGCCGGTGAGATGCCCACACACATTTTTTTTGTTGTTGGATGTTTTCGAACAAAAGGCAGAAACCCCTCCGCATCCAGAGACTCCCTTCCCGTTTCCAGAGGTCCAGGAAACCACAGAGCGAGTTCTGAGCTTGGATTGGATTGAATTCACAAAGCCCCAGAAGGAATAAATAATAAAGTCAAGTGCTTTCAACGGCAGCGGCTTTCTCAGCTTCATAGGAGTTACCCATGCAAGCTCAGGCCAGAGCCGAAAGCACTGCGCATCACAGGACCTTGGGCTCACGCGGGTGCAAACGTGAGGAAGGACTCTTCCTCGGGCTCCGGCCTTCAGCCACTCCTGCCTATGTTTTCAGGGACGGTAGCTCTATCACTGTAGTCCCAACAAGCACATTTGTGGTTTTGGGGTTTTCCCCCCCCCCTTCTCTTTGCAAAGCAAAGCCATACGCAGAGAGTCCCCGCCGCCTGTGTCGAAGTACCCCCACTACGTATCTACAGAGCATCAAGTGAAAGGTAAAAAATGGTTCGGGAGCTCACAGGACCCAGCTCACGAGCACGGGGAAAAACAGGAGGCAATAATACATATTTTTAACAAGTTTTTTTGATATCTGTGTAGAAGCTGGAAAACAGGGCTTGCAAGGTCAGCGCAGCAAGCGAGCGCAGAGCAATACCTCGATGATAAATACAATTTGCATGAACACACCTAAAAATAGAAGCTTTGACAAGCATAGGTCCTGGCTTACCTCTTAGCTTGACAAAGTCCAGGACTCTTAACAAGCTCAAAACGATACACAGACTGCAAGGATCATTCAGCCGTTAATATAGTGCGGCTCTCTACAGTCAGGCAGCCAGCTCGGGGCCACGAACAGAGCAACGACAACCAGCAAACTCCACAGGGAAAAGCTCAAGAGAAATCGAGCAAATCACCCAGCTGGATATCTGCTGCGATGCCAAAACCCGGACACAAACGCTCCCCTCTTGCTGGCTTTGAAGCCGCAACGGGTTTGAGTGACAGCGTGAAGCCTCAGCTACAAGAGGCACCAATAATTAGGAGGTAGATTGACACCAAAATTCCCACGATACCTGCAAACATAATCCCTGCCGTATCAGGCGACTGCCTACAAGGCATCACCAACTTGACAGCCTCAAGAAACTCCTCTATACAGTTTCCTCCTACAAGATGAGTAGTAGAGTAGGGAAAAGCCCGAGCATCGGTCTCCAAGCCCTGAAGCGACCTGCTCCAGCATTAGAGCCGCTTCCCAACAGCCACGTGCAGCCTCACCCTGCCATCCGGCCACCTTCGGACGCGACGTCCCAACCACGAGACTGTGGTCATCCCCCGGTCTCAAAATTTAATACCTTTTCTTTGTTCGGCTGCAATTCTGCAGCGGGCGATAGGACCATCGGCTTGAATTTTTGGCCCGAGGCAATGAGATTTACGATTTAGCGACCGTCGGCTCGAGAGATTCATCGATACGAGACGAGCGGCCCGAGATCTAATCGGTGAGAGAAGGACACTCGGCCACCAAAACGCGCCGCAAAGCCATCGCGCATTTTTAACCGCTGCATCCAAAGACGCCCGTTAAAAGAGACTCTGCTCTTCACGGCGTGCTATCTAAGTCAGGCGCAAGACGCGCTCGCCGCGTAACCCGCGCAAGCGGGAGCCTCGAACTCGGCGCAGCTAAAACCGGCGGCGGAGTCGAGTATTTCTGCACTGTGCATCTAACCTCAGGCTAGGGGAGGGAGAAGTTTCATTTCGGCTAACCGAGGAGGGGGAGGAAGGGAAGCTAAACGGCAGCGAGCGGACTTTTAATAAAAGCGTCGTACAAGCAGCAAAGGCTAACGAAGTTTTACAGGGAAACGGCGGCATTAAAATAAGCAAACACAGAAATAACGCTATTAGGAGGCAGACTTTCTTTAAAGGCTCCCGGGCAGCGTGCGAGATGAACCGCAGCGCCGCGTGGTAAATCTGAAAGTGAAACGGACCCTTTCAAGTGCTCCCAGACAAGGGCGGCATAAACTTACGGTCCATGACGTCCGAGTCCGCCCGGACGCAGCAACCCGGCCCCCGGCGGCTGCGGGATGTCTCGCGGCCAAGCCCGGCTCCCACGCAGCCTGCGCCCCCGGGGGCGCGATTGTAGGGGGGGGGGGGGGGGAACACGGCGGCGGTGGTTAAGCAGCAGGAGGATTCAATTTTGTCATGACGAAAGGAGTTACGTTAAATCAGCGCGAGCCATTTCCGAGGAGCGCGTTAGCCGCCAGTGGGACGGCGCGCGGACGCGGGAGCCCAGGGACGGAGCCGGGGGCGCAGATTTGCTCGGGAGCTGCCAAGTAAATGCAAAAAACATTCACAACAAGGATGCAGAGACTTCCCCCCCACACACACTCCTCCACCTCTAGCAAGCTAATTCTGACCAAAGACCAGGCGGGCAAAGGAGACGGAGCTCAACCAAAACACGTAATGGATTCAGCATGTGAAAACATGCAACGCATGGAGAAAACATGCATCAGCATGGAAAGACTTCCAGTTGCCACCCAAGAAGGTCCTTGTTTGAATATCCTTCGGGAGAACGCGCTGTACCTTGAAACCATTTCTTGGCAGAAACGTTACACAAATATTTAATTACGTATAAAAATAAAGCTTTTTCCCCAGGTTATTGAGCAACGATAGGCCATTTAACCAAGTGTTTGGGCTGTTGTTCAGCCAGCATCTGTGGGTATTTTTGGAGGAAGCGGGGAGAGCACAGCGGTTAGCTAAAGAGGAAAAAGAAGCAAAGCCAAACACCAGCACGCAGCTTTTTTTTTTGAAAGCAACACATACATTAAAGTAGCTGTACCTAATCTCTGTTTATAGAGGGGCTGGCAGTCAAAAGCAACCGCTATAAACTGCCTTTTAAATCCCTTTTCCTTGCATCAGGCATATAGTATTCCTGCAATGATCTCTCAAATGCCATCAGCATACGTGGGGTCATGGAAAAGCAGCAGGGACCGTATCCGGAAGAAAGATGTTTTGCACTGTGAAAAAGGGAGCAGGAACAAGATGCCCAGGTCCCACCAGCCTGCTGGGAATTACACCATCACCCTTGCAAGACCCTTCTGCACCCCTGGGTGAGCAAGGGGAGTCATCTCCATACACACTTTTCACAGCACTAAGGAACCAGCTCATCGGTGTGACACTGCCCTCTCCTGAGCAGAAGGAACTCCTCAGCTTCACATCAAGCTCCAGCACAGCAGCCCTGGGGAGGATCACCCTAAGACTTCAGTCCTGGGTGAGAAAACACCCTGTTCCAACAGGAGAAACCATGAGACACCACTCACCCCACAGCCAGGACCACCAATGAAGCCTAAAGCAGATGTCAGCTCCTCACACCAACACCACTTAACTGTTTTCCTGCACGAGAAGGAAATACCAAAGCCACCTCTTCCCCCACCCCCTGAACCTCCTCAGAACATAGTTATCAGCTGCAGCAGTTTAATGAAGCCTCATTAAGGCAGCAGCCCAGGAGCTGCCAGGTGAAACCCATCATTTCAGCTCACTATCAGCAAGGAGGTGCAAAGCAACTCCTTAAAGCTCTTTCAGGAAAGAGCACAGGTCCCCCCCCACACACACACACACAGCTGCATTTCTTGTTCAAAAGGAGTTTCAAAGCAGCATGGCAGGCTCTGCATTCCCAGAAGGTGAGAAACACTTGCAGCAACATATAATTTCCAACCATATAGATTTGGCCACACACATCCACCCCAGCAGGATGGGAGCTGCCTGGCACGTGTCTCAGGTGCAGGGCTGGGACAGAGTCTTCTCCGAGGCTGAAATCATCTCCAAGCTGAGATCCTACCCCTCTATTTTCACCCTTGGGAAGACTCGCAAAGCGAGTTAAAAGGATGATATTCCCTGCAGGTGTGTCTGTGAAAAGGGGACCCAGATCTAGCTTCCACCGCCTGTGAGCGCCAAAGTACCTCCAAGCAAACCACAGTGGGTGTGAATAAGCCAGATCTTGACCTCCATCTGTGACAGCATTTGCAACCATGGCTTACTGTAACCTGAACAGCAGCACGTTAAAATTGCCATAGTGTTTCACAGCGACTAACACCAACATCAGTGGTTTTAGGGCTTTCTTTTTCTAGTGAGATCCAATGTGCATGGCACTTTCTAGAAAAAAAGTGCAAGACACGACCCCTGGCCCTTGCAGCCGGTTCATTATAATCTTCCTGGGTCATAAGAGCAATTTGTTTCCCAGCTAAAATTAAAACCTTTATCATTCATTCCAAGCCAGAAGCTCCCGCAAACGACAATCCCACATCAAATAATCAATGGGACCAGAACTCATTTCCTTTGTGCTATTCACTGTCGAGGCGCAAGACAAACAGCAGTCAGGTTTTGCCTTCCAGTACAGAATTCATTGCAGGGTAACGTGCAAAACATGCTTATTTAATAGAAAAAGTACAGCTTGACAGAGACACCCACTCTAAAATTAACTCTGCCTCAAAGCAGAGCTTATATCCCCCGCTGAAGCAGTGCCTTCTAAATTGCAAAGAAGTACTCTGCAGCTGAGTGCTGTTTGAGTAGTGGTTTGAAGATGCTTCAAGTCTCGACAGAGGAAAATATGTTCAAATAGCAGCCTTTAAGGCTGCTCAGGTAGACAAAGGCTGTATAATGTATTAGTGACTGCTCTCCCCAGCAGTTTGGTGGCCAGCGAACACGGACGCGCCAGACAAAACGCAAGGCAGGAAGTCCATTTACTTCAGCTTTTCCCCCAGCCACACCTGCCAAGCGCAAGCTAGCAATTTGTAAGAAGGAAAGAAGGAAGGAGACATTTATTCTGCATCCGTGTGTGATCCAAACCAAAAGGGGGAAGAGAAAGGAAAAAAGAAAAAAAAAAGGCTCTTGAAGAACGAGCAAAAAGGCTAACTTTTAAATTTCCTGGCAGTCGTGCGAGCACCCAGAGGGGAGAGCGCGGTCTGAGCGGCGTATTCGGGTTTAATGCGCTCTCCCCACCGCGTAACTTCCTAATGCAGAAACAACCTTCTGGGGCTTACTGAATGAGCGCTCATTTTCCTTCACACGGGGAGGAAGTGCCAACAAAGAGAAACCTCATTCTTTTTCTTTCTTTCTTTCTTTTTTTTTTAATTTTGCATGCAGCATTGTCATGACTATTCCCATCATACAGCCATAATCCCTTTCCAGCCCCAAAATAACCTTTGAGCCAGCATGATTACAAAGAGCAACTGTAGCTGTACAAACCCACCCCGAAAAAACAAAGTAGGGTGAGCTTGAAGAAGCCAGGTTTTTTTCCGGCTGAGGAATCACCGTTTCCATCTGGCCGGAGTACGATTCTGTAGCTCCGGCATCGGGAATTGCTACAACAGACCGTTTCCAGCAGAAGGCTCACATTTCGGCTGCAACTCTTAAAAAACGCCTAGTTTTCGAGGCGCTGAATATACGGGGCTGGAGCGGACTTGGGAGAGAGCATCAGTGCGACAGCAGTGAGAGGTTTGGCAGCGGGGCGGGGGGGGGGGGATTTCCCTCTCCCCTTTCTTGAATTTCTTCTCTTTCCCAATGATTTCTCTGCCGAGCGTCAAGGACAAAATAAGACCCTCTACGTTCACCCTCTCCCAGCCTGTCTTCTCACTGCTGGTGAGAAACACAAGGTGCTTAAGGCAAATAGCAGCTTGCTCCTGGGGGACATCACCAGGAGCCCAGCGTCCCTACCTCCACCTCCGAGCGGGTCCCCGAGGCACCGCGAAGGGCTCGGGTGCTGGACGGGCACCGGGTGGCCTGGGCAAGGGAAGGCAAGTTTAAATCCCTCCTGGGATTTCGCTGCCTCGGGGTTTTAAGGAGCCACGCAAGCCCAGCCTAAAGCCTTGGGGCAGCGGGGTGCTGCGGACGCCGATATTTTGAGAGCGGCACCTAAAAACGAAGCGTTACCTGCCTGCCCGCTGCAAAGCGAGCGCGGCCTGAAGGGGAAATTGGGGGGGAGGGGGGGGGCTGGATCCAACCCGGGGAAAGTGAGGGGGGTCCCGGATGCCCAAGAGGGCACCCAGCATCTCCCACCCCGTGCCCTACATCCCCCTGCCACCCAGCAGCACTCGCCACCTCCCAGCTTTGCTTAGGATGCTCCCAGCCCGGAGAGACACCCCAGGGGCGGGGGGGGGGGGGGGGGGACAACCGCTCGGGTGGGGGCACAGAGGGTAACGAAGCACCTTTTGGGCCAAAGAAGCACTTTTTGGTAGGGGGCCGAACCCGGCGTATTTAACACCTCCTACCAAACACCCGCCTCAGCATCACCTCCCTCGGGGGGGGGGGGGGGACACATTGCACCCCCCTCCCCTCCTTTCTCCGGGCATGCAAAAAGGCCACGCCGTTCCTCCCCCCCCCCCCCCAGTGCCACCAGTCGTCCCACCCTTCCCCTTTACCTGCTGCCACGGGCAGATCCTCGGGAGACCCCCGCAGCCGTCGGGGGGCAGGGGCGGGGGGGATGGAGGGTACCCCCCCTGCCCCACCGGGTGCGGCGAGGCCGGCGGCGACCGTCCCCTGGCAGAGGGCAGAGCCCGGGCCGGGGGCAGCCAAGGAGCGGCCAGCAGCGAGGGGAGGATGGATGGATGGTGGGGACGGAGGGTGGCACCGTGTCGCCGTGGCCGCGCCTGGGCTCGGCTCGGCCGCTCGTTGCCGGTAGCGGGGCGGGCGCTTGGGACGGGCGGCTCCGCCCCGGCCGGCGGCAGGAGGAAGAGGAGGAGGAGGAGGCAGGCTGTTGCCGGCTAAGGCTTGCGGCAACCTTTGCCGGGTGCCCCTGCGGCGCCCTCGGCAGCCGGGGGAGGGGGTGCACCCAAAGTGGGGAAGGGGTGCGCACGTCGGCCCGTGGGAATATAGCTCTGCTCGTCCCTACCCCCTCCCCACCACCACCACCACCCTCGGTGCTACCCCGAAACTGGCCGGCGCCCGGTGGGGAAAAGCATCGGGGAGCTCGGTGCTGCTCCGGGTGGGTTTCGGGGTCCCTGGGGTTTGGGGAGCACCCAGCCCCAAAAAGGCAACCGATAACCCTCTTCCAGCACCCTCTTCCTCTCCGCTTCCTCTCTTGGGCGACCCAGCCTTCGTCCACCGGCGTCTTCCTCCTGGCGAACGGGACGTCTAGAAATTGTCCGCCCCGAGGAGCACCCCATGGGTCTACGGACACGCACACGCGCCAGGGCGGTGCCGCCGAAATGTAAAAGCCAGCCTGGAAAACCTCCGTGGGTTATAGTGAAAATAATGGTCCCGTAAGAGCCCGGCTGGCCTGCGGTTAACCGGGCACCAGTAAATCGCCGCTTGGGCAGCGAGGAGCAGAGCGGTCAGAAGGGAAAACAGATCACTCGTATTTATATTTCTGGGATATTTATATCTAAGGCGGTAGTGTCTCAAAGCCTGCTAGGAGAGACGCAAGGGGCTTGTGCGACCAGGTGTTCCCACGCGGTGGGGATGGAGGTGGGAAGGAAGCGGGTCAGGCAGTCGCAGGGTGCCGGGTTTGGGCTTTGCAGTCTCCTGATTTCCCCCGCTCCTGTAAATGTGCCCTTTCCCACCTGTCTAATATTTATTTTTCCACCCGTTGCCATCAGCTGCACTTGGTCTTCCGTTAGATCCTGATATTGCAAGTGTGCAGGTACGTGTGCACCATGGACCAGTCCCCCGGACCTCATTTACACACGTGCCTGTGGGCGTCCCATCACCGGGTCCTCACATCGCAGCCAGTTTGGGGAAGGGATGAGCGTTTTATTGTGTCTACACCGCGCGCAGGACTTGATTCCTGTATGTCGTGACCACACGAATGAGTCATCCTGAGGAACACATCCAGGCAAGTTCAGCACCGAAGATAAAACTGAATTTTACCGCCAGGGTGACTCTTTTGCCTTTCTTGACCCAAATACTCAGCTTAGACCAGAGGGTCCATTTCTCTCTCTGTAAACTGGCTGTTTTCCGCCCTTTTAGCCCACACCCAGAGCCAGCCCTGGAGCTGTGCGTGGTCCGAATGGTGCAAAAAAGCACGAAGTGCGCTGTCGGAATAAAAAGCAACTGTGAGGCAGATACCAGACTGGTCTTTACAGGGACAGAAAAAGCTGGAGCAGAACAGAATCAAAAAACCAAAATGTAAAGCCTGATCCAAAGAGACGATCCCCAGCTTCAGCAGAGGAGACACAGAGTCACGTTACAGCAGAAGACACCGTTATAGCAAGGTAGCTGTTTGCTATATACTTTTCCTTGCAGCGCTGCCGACTGCAAGCATTTCAAAATCGCAAGACCCTCAAAGCTATGATTAACTCACGCTCTGATGAAAGTATATCCTGTGGGTGCATTTTATTTGCCTCCTGGTGGCCGGGTTCATTTAAGCGCTTTAGGACCCTTTTTTGATTTTTTTTTTTTCCTGCTGCTACAAGGACGGGAGCGCAAGCAGGAGAAGCAGGTATTTAGAGACACATAACAAAGTCATGACCGTAGGTGCTTGTGACTCTGCCAGACTTTAAACAACCAGGATGAAATTTTACATGCTTGGGTCTCTGCCTAGTGATGATCTCTTTTTAATTTCAGCAAAAATAGTCCAGCCCTTTGTCAGATTAAGGGCAAAAATACTTTGTTTTGGCTCTGCTAGAAAACACTCTTATAACTCTTGAGATTCCAGAAATGTTGCAGCTGCCCTTAATGTCAGCCAATAATTTGCTTTTTACCATCCCTGCATACGTCTGCTCAAAAGTAGCTGAGTAAAATGCCTCGGGGGGGGGGAAAAATCTCAGTTTGCACATTTTCTGTTTTTTTTTTTTTTTCCAACTTTGCCAGTTGAATCCGACACAGCCTTCGCACCGAGCATACTCCTGCCCAGGGACGCGGGGCTGAGAAAGAGTTTTCTCTCTGAGCAGCTGTGAAAAGGGGAACGGTGAGCCGAGAGACCGTCTTTCCCCCTGCTGTCAGCACTTCTGCGGCTGGAGGCCGTGCAATGTCAAAAAAAAAGTCGCAGGGTGGCCAATGGAAGGAAATTTCATCTGAATTTTTTTTAGGAAAAAAAAAGACAAAATTTTGGACCGGGGAAGTATTTTCAGATTTCAAAGTTCCTTATCCTACGCCAACGTGTAATTTAGCCTTGAATAATGCTCAAAGCTATTTTAAATATCTCCCTTTGGCATGGCTAGTGTTTATAATGTGCTCGTACCTATATCCCCAGGCACATTTATTTCAAAATGGGGCACCTGTAACGGTCTTAAAAAACACTTTTGCCCTGCTGACACCCACAGCACACGATCACATTTTCAGCTGCCTGCACTTTCCAGTAAGACCCTGCTCGGTGCCAACGATTGAAACCAGGGCCAAGTTTTAGCGTATTGGCATGGACAGATTTTGCACCCAATCCTGTAAGCATTTTATTATATACGCATGGATGGGAAAGCTTGGTCGAGAAGGGGTTTTTTTATTTTTTTCTCTCTCCTTTCTAGCAGGGAAATACAAAACTGGAGATCTGGCGATCTCCAGAATTAAAAAACGAGGCCCAAAAGAGGCAAGACTGAATTTATCTATAAGACCTCGGGCAGGAAAAGAGCCAAGACGCTGTGCATGCCTGTCTGTCTGTCTGTCCGTGCATACGAGGCCGGCTGGAGGTAAATCCCCACCGCAGCGGCCCGCGACAGCGTCCGACTGACGGGAGAGCCGTGGGAAGGGGAAGGAAGCGCAGTAAGGGCCATGCTATTGTTTTGCTCGTGCAAATACTCAGGGAATGCAGGACAAACAGGGGGGAGGTCTGCGTTTTCCTGTGTTTGTGCTGCAGATATTTTCATTCAGGTGCTTCTTCCTTCGGCCTTTGCACCAATAATAAGTGTAAGGAGAGCGCTGGCTGCAAGCGTGCCCTTAGCTGCCACTATTTGACCGTGATAACACTGGCAGGGAGCGTTTGCAGAGACACTTTGCTGTTATGTCCTGTGTTTTGCAGCCTCTCCTTCATGCCTTCGTCTTCGTCGATCTGCCTCGACAAGCCCGCAGAAGGTATCCGTTCCCGCAGTGGTGGCAATGGTTGGATCACGAGCCCCGAAGAGATCGTTGACTGAGAGTATGCGAGTGTTTGATGTTACCCAGCAACTGGAGACAAAGATATCGCTAGACTGCTCAGTCAGGGAACACTTCGCTGTTTGCACAATAACTGTGTTCGGCAGTAGGTTAACCAGCAGCCCCGCAACTCTTTCAGCTGGAGGTAAGATGGATGTACTTAAATAGGAGGAAAGTCACTAGTATGGGTTATCACTGCAGGTCTGCCAGTAAATTGGGTCCTGGATGCCCTGCTCCGGCTCAGTCGCCTCTAATTGCTGCACTGAAGACTCCCAGCGTGGGGGACGAACTGTGACGATATTGATGGTCCACGTATTCATGAAAAATAGGACTGATTTTGTCCTGGCATGGTGTGGAAGAGAGAATTGCAGTCAGCTCCCTGCCCTCCTTTCCCCACCACTAGAATAAAAATGCCTCAACTTTGCGGCGTGCCATTCAGCACAAAATTAGCCCTGAGCACATCTTCACAAAGACCAAGCAGCTGGAAGTCAACAACAAAGTCAGTTGAGAAGATGAATGAGCATTTTTTTTAACTGTGAGAAGAAACTACCAAGGAAAGTGAGGAACGAAGGCAGAATTCTCCCCGTTTGATGCCTTTACCTCAAACCAGATGCTCCTCTGCTGCAGGGACAATATTTCAATATAGAATATTATATAAATAAATGTAGGGTATTGCATAAGGTATATTATGAGGCAGGTCACATGAGGTATCTACTCATCTTTCCTATCTGTGAAAGGTGTTGCCTAGTCCCCGAACAGGTGAGCGGAGTACACCTGGGCAAAGGTTAGCCTGCGTTTGAGCGTGCTCCTGGCTATCATGCACTGATCTCCCTGCCAAGTCAGCTGCTGTATTCCAGCTCGGTGTAAAGCCGACCAGGGACACACGTAATTCCTAGTTGCACAAGCTCAATGCTGAGCTATCAATCAGTTCCTCAGGAGCAAAGTATGACCTTTCCCAGCAAATGACCCAAAATGCAGTGCAGGCTTCTTTGCCAACCAGCTCCTTCCTGAATGAAGCTTCTAGGAGATGGTTTGAGTTTCACGTGGTGGACATGTACAGGTGGAGATGGCAAGTTTCTCCCCTGGGACCTGAGAGGTACCTGGATCTCAGCCAGCTTGTTTTGCATACAGAGAGGAGCAGAGGGACAGGCAATGAGAGAAAAACCCTTCTTCTTTGGGGGCAGAGACAGGGAAGAGTAGCAAGGTACAGCTTGTCTTTGCGAGATCTTCTGTAGGGAGAGAAGAGCCGGATGGTTTCTTACCAGTGAGAAACAAGCAAGCCCAAAAATTGACAGGGCAAATACAAAAAGCATCAGAGGAAATAGGCCCAGATACAGTAGAAGGTGTGGGACCATGTCTTGTTGTTCCCTTGTCCAGAGTGCTCTTTGTGCTGATGTTGGTCCAAAGGCAAGGTGAGAGATCTCTGTCTCCATCAAGATTTTGCAGGAGGAAGAGTGCCTTCTGCCCTCCGTTTTCCCTGAAGCCTTAAAGGACGTTGCCCTATAGCAATGCGTTCATGCAGACAGCTCCTGGACTTCCACCCTAGCCCTTTGAAGGACTTGGCCAGAGAAACATGGGTCTCACTAGCTCGTCCACAGCCTCCTGTAGGTTTTAGTGGAGGTGAAGTTGGAAGTGGTGTATGATCTTGTTGTGCAGATACTTTAGTTGACTATGACACCCATTGCTGTAAAGGGAATCTACAAATGAGTTGATGGAGAGTCTCAGTCCTGTATCCCAAGTGGTCTCCTTTAAAACTTTTATTTGTTGACTTATTAAGTACACACTATTAGAAGTAATGAACCCATCTATAACCGCCAGCTGCTACTCTCAGTTAGAGACGGGATAAATCCAGGTCTGTTACAGGAAAAAAAATAGACACATATTAGTAAGAACTCCCTATTGCCTCTCACATCGTCCTTCAATACCAAAGCTCTGTGGGTGCCAGAGACGTTCATAATTGCATTCAATTAGCAGAGCAGTAAAATAAATAACTGGATCTAAGACTGGACTAATGGCTCCATTTCCAGCTCGACTGAGGGACAGGGAGCTAGATCAGACATCTCCCTCCCCGTCCCTCTGAGGTCTGCAGCTGGTCTGGATCACAAAACACATGCATGCTGAGTACAGCCACCTGTTGTTAGTAGAAAGAGTACATCTGGCCTTCCCCATGAAGACATTCGAAGGAGCAAAATACCTTCTCATGTAGACAGAAAACCAGACCAACTTAGCAGACTGACCCAGCCAGTGGAGCTCTCAGCTAGGATGTGATACGTGGCTTTTACAAGACCTGTCTGTCTGCTTCCACCCTGTACTGAGGAGGAAGTTATACCTCCTTTCCTCCCTTCTCTCCAAACAAACCAGCATCACGCAGATAATAAGTGTACAGATGGGATGGGCCTTCAGCCCTGCTATTCTGCTCGCTGCTCTTGAGAGTCAGAAGGACACAGCAGGACAAGAGGAGCAGGGAAGCTACATACTACAAGATGTATGAATCATACCCCAGAAGATACGAATTAAGACCATTATGTAGTTTTTTGCTTCTGGAAGGGAACATCTAGGCACTGCTGACCAACCCAAGGGTCCTTTTCTGTCCTTTTTGGAAACCATTCACCAGCATCTTCCTCAGTTTCAGGCGATTCCCTGAGTGAAAGTAGTTTAAGGAGGGAAAGTCCAGCCCTAAATATATAATCTATGGCAAACGGGATTATTTTAAACCTATGTCTGCTTTTTGAAATGTGTATTTAACTGTAGGTGGGAATAGCTATCCACCCTCTGCCAGACAGAGCTTAGATACGTTGTGAGAACTTCAGGACACGTAGGCAAAGCTATCTCCAAATTAATGAGTCAAAATGACTGCACGTATTAAAGTATTCTAGATCCTGGATAAGGTCTACCTAATAAACAAATGTGGCTGAAACAGCAGCAAAAGATGTATGTCATCTTGTGAGCCAGCATTTCTCTGCCCTTGTGGGAAGGAGCTTCACCAAAGGTGCCGCTGATAACATCTGGGCCGAGGAGCTGTAAAGAAGGAGAGAGGATGAGTATGAAGGCCAAATCTTGCTTGTGTTGAAACCCAGGTGGGTTTTGCCACTGGGGCAGATGCAGGGCGGTGAGCCTGGGAGCTTGTAATAGCTATGTCTCAGGGGACCGGCCAGGCGCGAAACCCACAGACGTCCGGAGAGAGCCGTTCCCTGGCGTCCCCATGCAAACAGGGTTTCATTGTTTCCTTACCCTCCCTGCCGGCTGGCCTCTCGGTTTCTCTTATCTAAAACATTAACCACAGGCGTTTCTGTTATCTCTTTGTTCTGCACCTGCACAGCACCGAGCACAGGCTTACAACTTTAATTTCCGGTGCCAACACAGAAATCGGTCCTTATTGGCAAAAACGATCATCAATGCAGCTAACTCTGGGAGGACTTTCACCTGTCCCAGCCCGTGCAAGGCTTCAGCCACGTTAATACGACTTTGGAGGTGATGTTTGTATATAAACATAGATAGACACACAATCAAACCTTTCATAGATGTGCACCGGTCCAGTTAATATTAAACAATACCTGGGGTTAGTATCTCTCCGTTCCTCCAGACCGAGAGGAACCTACTACATTCTTCTCATAGCTTCTTTGCAGGTAGCTGAAATAAAATCTCCTGCAAGCTGCTCTGCCACAAACCCGACCTGTATTCCTGAACAAAGCATGTCTTATTCAGCGAGGCAAAAGGGAACATCAGTTTGCTGATTATCTCCATCCTGGAGTCTTCTCGGACAAAGACGTGGGGTGTTCAGGTCCCTGTTCAGTGACCCCGTAACAGGGGCTTTATCTGCAAGGGCCCATCACAGCCTCTGGCTGCCTGTAACAGAGCATATTTGCACAGACAATACAGAAATTAAACGCTTAGAGTTCAAAATCTCATTATCTGAGAAGTACTATGTGAACCCATTCCCCCTGCTCCCTACCACTAAATAAAGAAGCACGGTACATTTTCTTCCTGGTTCAACATAAAGTGGTTCTCCATAATACATTTAATTCGCAAACTACTTCTTGATGGATGAAATACAGTGTTAGGGGGGAGTGCTTATGATTTTGTTTGTTCAAGCATCAGTAACAGCATGCAAACAAGTGTGTGCAAACACACTGGTCTACTGAAGCCGAAATGGCATTTGGGGAATATTTGTCCCATAAAACTTTAATCTAAGATCTCCGGAAACATGAGTCCTCCTTGCAAAACTCAGCCTCTCCTAGCCACCATCTGAGTCGTCTGGACTCACAGAGAGGATTTTAAGGAGGGCAGAGTGGTCAGCCCCAGAGCTAATTTTGCCCGAAGGCTGGGTGTACTTGAAAGTTTGACACACATACATGTACAGATCCCAAATATGCAAGAAAGCAACCAAAAAGAGTCAGCTAATGGGCTCAAGTAGGAAAGCTGAACACAGCAATGTGATGAGGGGACCACCACAGTGACTCAGGAGTAAGAGCAAGCCATATCCTTGCTTGCAGCCATCCGGGATGGGATGCGTGTGCAGGAGAGCACAAGCACCCTAAAATAGCTGGAGGTGAACCTAAGGGCAGAATCACCTCTGCACTGCCCGTCTTTTCCTGCATCAGTTCATGATTTCTGGCCACAAATCCTCCAGGAAGCCTTTTCCCAGATTTCCAGCCCCATATTAAGAGCTGAGAGTGCACAGCTTGTTTCTTCCCCGTGTCCCTCTGCCCTGTTTGGACTTTCCCATCACCAATGCGATGTGCTCATGACCCAGACAGGTTTATTTCTGCATTCAAACCTAGATTCTTCAGATGGCGTCTGGGATCTCCCGGCTGAAATCAGAGCAGTGTGAAATAGCTGGAGAAGGCGGAGGGCCTGGCTGCAGCAAGGATTTCACCTCTGCAACCCAAGCTGTGCTGGCAGAGCTCCTGCTACCGCCTCATGGTCTCCAGCAGTAGAATGGTCCCATTGTACTGGGGGCACTGGGTGGGCCAGGGCTAAGAGCCAGGACTTCACCGCAAGGGCTCCTTGTCCCCAGTGTCCCACAGTGCCGGGGCAGGATGATGCCCAAGGGAGCTTCAGCAATAATCAGACGAGGCTCTAAGGATGCAGTACGGTCTGCGAGGGCAGGGCTGCCTGCCTGGCTGGGCAAGGTAAATGCAGTTTCCCGTCTTTCCCCAGGTCTAGGATGCTTTTTCCTACTTTGAACAGTCTCCAGCATTTTTTACCATCTTTTTATCCTACCGTTGGGAAACCTCCAACTTAGAAGTGGTCACATTTCACTGGCAGATGCCCCAACCCCGATGCAGGGTTAGCAGCTACCCCAGCAGTCACTGCAGTGCTTTATGCCTTGGCACAAATATGCTCTTTTTCACTCAGTGGATGCACAGCAAGGACAGCTCTGCTGCTTGGGGCGGCTTTCCCCCCACTCTGGTTTGCAGTACAGATTGGAGAGACCACAGCAAATTTGCTCTGAACATGAGGTAACGTCTGGGGTGGAAAGGTTACCGTGAAGAAGCTTCCAGTATTTGTGCTAGCAAAACCAGCAGCCACCGGCAAGCTGTGCTGGGCAGCGCTGTTATAATGAGGAAAGCAAATATTATGTTATATAGGCATAATGAGCTGCTGGTGCTTTTTAGTGCTGGCCCCATCCAGAAAGAAAGGCCTCCTTAAATAGTTGGGATTCCTCTGACCAGCACAGGGATAAAAGGAATAATATTTGGGAGAGGAACACGCCCTAATAACAGTGTCTGCATATTGGGTAGAAAGCAGAGAGCAGCCGGCATCTCCCAGCCACAGATGGTTCCCATCAAGATGGATTTTTTTCGTGTTAATCCCAAAACAATCTTGAGATATATTTTTATTTCAGAGTCAAGTGAAGAAAAAAAGAAACTTCAACATGACCCACTGTTTTTCTGGCCTCGTTCCCTGCTTGGCCTCTGCTCTGACCAAGCACATAAAATTCATTTCATCTTCGGGGCAGGTCCTAGCAGAGACACTGAATCCAAAAGCTCTGGGGGTGGTTTTTCCAGCTCATCTTGACCTGGAAATTTGTCCCATGAAAGCAATATGCTCTTAAAGCTGCAAATAAGGCTGAAAATCCAGACCTAGCACTGCTTCACTCTATTACTGAACTTAGCCAGAACAAGGGGGCCTACAAGGAGAACTGAACCTTGACAATAGCTAAAAGCTGTTTTAGGGGTTTATGCCCATGTCCTGCCTGTTACCTGTTCTTCAGGAGGAGGAGAGGGTGAAGAAAATGGAGACCACAGGCGAGAGAGCAAATAGCTAACTCTTGGATAGGATGAAGGGAGAGCTTCTTGTAGAGGAATATCTGGTTTTCCTGTGATCCAGATGAGCTCGCACCGTACCCGCAGAGTGGAAGGTCCTTCGCGCTGTGTTTCTGGTACCTGTCATTGTCAAATGACATTGTCAAATGAACACACCTAGGTGTTCATTTCTCTTGTTTTATAGCTGAATGGAAAGAGGAGATCAAGGGCTTGATAGAAATAACCAGGACTCCTCTTTTAGGGTGGTTGTGAGGAGCATCCCTACAGCCAGCAAGCACCTGGAAAGAAAGAGAAGGAGATTAGGGGACAGGTGTTTAAAGTGCCATCTGGTGCACTCTGTGCAGTCCTCGGTTGGACAGATGTTTTTCAGGGGTATGTTGGGGGTGTCAGCAAGGGCACCTGACGTAGAGAACCTGCCTCCACCATGAATCTCACCTTTAAATCCAGACCCAGCTTTTTGGACTCGTTTCTCCTCGACTACGCTGCCTGCGTGGTGGAGAACTCCCTAGACCTGGTATGACAGAGCAACCAAGAGAAGTTCCTCTGCATGTCCCAGGACATGTCTGCAAGGGCAGCCACAGGTTAGGGATAGCCCAGCACCTCTTGCATGAGGAGCCATGGATCATCTGAAGGGATTGAGGTGGAGGCAGGGTCAGGCAATAACCTTTCCTCATGAAGCGATAGCTTCATGGTGACCCTGCCAGAAGAAACTCTGGAAGGTACTGACAGGTTTATGACAGCTCAATGGGTTTCATTAATAGCAATTTGTTTTCAGAAAGCTCTTCTTCCAATTACATGTATATCCCAACTGATGGGGCTGCCCAGCATGAGAATAAGTCACCAGCCATCAGCTGGCATGCAATAACACATTTGTGAGCAGGGCAGCAGCTCCTGCACCAGCACCAGTATAGGACCTGCCCTCTGGGACTTGCTCTTCTAGCTGAGGAGAAGGCCCATGGGTAGGTTTAGGACGAAGGATTTGCAGAGGTGAAGAAGAGGATGGGTAAAGTCAGGGTTGGTGTCTTGCATCATGGACAAGAGAGAGTGGTAGTACAGACCTTGTAAAAATAGGGAGCTTGGCTGTATTATCATAAACACAAAGATTTCAGCACAGACGTCAAGAGAAAATTATTCCTTACAAGGATAAAAATAAATGATTTCTGCAGCAAACAGCATCACTGAAAAGGCAGCCAAGCTCTCAAGTCTGTGACCGCCCACTACACATCCTACTAGAAAATTATGGAGAAACCTGTATTTGCCTATCAGGGACAAGTGGGCTTCTCCCTTGGAGATCTGCAAAGTAAATGGTCATAAAATGGATTTGTAAATGCTTATCCTGAAAAAGACATCCATTCATGCTATTGCAAGTTGTGGGAGACAATGCTCTCTGACCTGCATCATATACAAGTCAGAGTAGACGAACAAGGTGTTCCCTTCCATACCAAACCAAAAAGCTTTAGAAAGCATCCCAGATAGTTCACCTGAAAGATCCCGTGATGAGGGTACAATGCATCCTGGTATCCTTGCGCGGTTGCAATCTAAGGGTCTGCTGAGGTTCCTGATGCACTTCTTATGCAGATAAAGGGACACCTTTAGCATACAGGAAGGACAGAGCATGGTTGGGCATGCTGGTGCAGCATTTTGCCCCAAAAGTGGTGCCC
The DNA here is from genome assembly GCF_040807025.1 of Struthio camelus. NCBI lineage: Eukaryota > Metazoa > Chordata > Aves > Struthioniformes > Struthionidae > Struthio > Struthio camelus. The sequence goes on from NC_090942.1 coordinate 222,233,969, forward strand.
TACCAAGTCTCAGGGAGGTACACCCAATCTGAAGTTTCCCCCCAGCCAGGCCTGTATCTCACTAATATGTAATGCAACGCCTGGCCTCTTCTCTGCTCTGTTAGGTCCTGAGCCATGGCCAGGGGCCACAGAGCTGGGGAGCTCTAGCAATGGGCCCATCACCCTTCTTCTGGTCCACAAGTGCTGCTCCCATCCCGTCTCATGTGGGACTCAGACAGCCCAGGAGAAACCTTGGGGAGGCCCAGACACACGTAGCAGACCAGCTACGGCAGGTCCCTTTCCCTGCCGACCCACAGTCACACCTGGAGCCAGCACATCCCTCTGGACGGTGCTACCTGATTGCCCTCCTTCTGAGGTGGACCTGGACTGCTGCACTAGCTATCCCATGAGGATTTCTTCAGCAGAATGATTTCTAGCCACTTAGAGACCTTTTTGCCTTTGGCTCTCATGCCTGCCAAATTACTCCATTAATTATACTGGAATTAAAGCTCGTCTGAATTAATAACCCAATTAAAAATTCCAAAGTGTTACCTGGGGATGAAGCCTCCAGATTTACCCATCTCTAACCCTCCTTTCAACGATATTCATATTCCATCATGGGTTTATTAATGTTTTTGGAGGTCCTTGGAATATTTTTACAGTGAGGGGCACGGTACAACTGAATTAACCTAGGCTAGGAAGCAAGAAAGCCCAGGTGAGCACTGGAAGTTTAACAGGGCAGTGTTTGCATGGCTGATGCCTGTGGCTGCACTTGGCACTGATGTGCCCATTGCTCCAGCAAAGATATGCCAGCAGTTGTCCCTATCCCCCAGCACCACTTCCACTCCCCTGACCCCTGTGGCACAGCCACAAGGATAGACTTCCCAAGAACACAGTCCAGAAATGAGCTAGATGAATGGGAGGAAGCTAGAGATAAAATAAATAGGTTTTGAGACTCAGCGTTCTGGGTTGCTCTCCCCCATCAGTCCACAACTGTTTCTCACTGTGTGTTAAGAAAGAGATGTGATGCATGGAGCCTGTGAGTCTGCACAGGGAATGGGAGGACCAGCCAGAAGGAATAAGAGAAGCTGAATGACTTAGGCTTTGTCTGTGCTTCAGAAAGAGGAAAGCTGCCTGTCCAGGGCCTGCAGCTCTTGGTTGGACGCTGGTTCTTGTCACGGGTCCCATGGAAAGCCTAGATCCCATCTCAGTCCTACCAAGAGCTGTGGGTTTCTGGTAAGGTGCTGTTGCCCCATCTCAGCTAATTAGGCCATAGAGACTCTCTGCCATGTGGATTCTCTAGTACCTCATAAGGGTTGGGTTGTACTCCTGTTCCAGCCTTTCCCCCATGCGGCAGTTAGATCTTCTCTCTGCACATCCTGTTTCACAAAGTTTAAAGACTGCTATTGCCCATCGAGCCTGCCTGAAATTGGTCACCAGCTCCATAAGATGGGACAAGCAGGCACAAGGTGAGACCACCTAAGCCTTGATTTCCACTCTCAGGAGAGGCAGGAAGGATGTGTGATGCAGAGCAAATGCCCACTGCTGGTCGCTAAAGATTACAGGCTAGCCCGGAGCAGAAGGATTGTAGGAGTCAATCTCATTTAAGCCTTTCTATTTAAAGGAATAAACTGCCCAGGAAAAGCAGCCTAAGATTACAAACTCACAGGATTTCCTCAAATTCCAGCCATCAGCCAGAGATTCAGCCCTAGGGGGCGGTTTATTATTCTCCCAGGGCATGAAGTCTGCACCCCAGGGAAGCTAAGTGTGGATTACACTGCAGCTCCAGAACTAAAGCCCACGCTTGAAGTTGGTTTAACTCTGCTCCCTCTGTGCCTAAACCCTCTCCAGTATTGCCTGGTTAACAAACAGTTTTCGGGGGGGCTGAATAGGAGCGTTTGCTGGAGAGGCAAGAGCAGGGCATGTTTCCTGCAGGGTACATGCAATGATTCAGTTCACATAGAGGGACTGAGGCCAGGAGCATCTTTCAGAAAATGCGATGCTAAATGTCGAGTGGATAGCAGCAATAAATGCAACAGTCTGATTGCTGCTGGTGGACATTGGCTTCTGCTCGATCTCGAGCCAAAATGTCATGGGCTGCTCATCAGTTAAACTGAGGAAGAACATATGGGGAAGATCCCAGGGACAGAGGGTAGCAGAGGTGGTTCACTGTGGAGGTAAGGAGGCAGAAGGGTTTGGTGTACATCCAGACCCTACCCTGTTGTGGCACTGGTACTGCAAAGCACCAAGTGCCCGGAGGATGCTCCCAGACCAGGCAGCACAGATGGACCTTTGTGCCTGCAGCCGGCTTTGCCTCTCAGCGACAGTAAGCAAATGACTTGATTTCTGCATCTATAAAATGGGGTAGTGTCTCTTCTGGAGCTGGAAAGGAAAAATGCTTTTTGCATCCTGCAAAGGGCTGGGGCTTTGGCGCTTATTTGTTTGATCTGTTCTGGGACAAAAAAAAAACAAAAAAAACAAAAAATTTGGGCACAAAAGAAAAAAAATCACCCTGTACTTTGTGCTATGCTAGCTGGGGATTGGGCAGTCATGTGGGAGCGAGGTCTGACTCCCTGCTCTGCTGTTCCTCCCCAACCCAAGTTAAACCCCAGCTTAAAAAGTCACTTTCTATTTTAGAGCAGGAAAGACATGCAAAGCCTTTTCCTAACAAAAATGTGTTGAAACCTGGTAAGCCATATAGGCTCACAGCTGTGCATGCAAGGACAAGTAGCATTTTCTGAGGAAAACCATTTTGCCAAAAAAAAAAAAAAATCCACTCAGATGCTCCCCCTCACTTCTCTGTTTAGGCTAAAAACGTCTGGAGGCCAGGAGTGTATATACAGCACCTACCGCAACACGACCCGCCAACAGCTTGCTCCCACGGCATAGTTCCACCCTGCTACTCCGGGGACAGAGGGGCTGACAGTGCCCGTGGGTGGCCACTTCAAAACACACGGAGGGCAATGGCAAGACATCTGCTCAGAGACACGATCCTATGCTGGCCCGGCTCCCCCAGAGAGATCCTTTCCCTCTTTTGGTCTCCTGATCCTCCCATGCAAGAAGGACTGGGTGGGTGGGTGTGATGGGCACCTCCTGCCGGGGCAGAGGGTAGGGAGATGCTGATGCACCAGGCAGGGGGGTGCAGCCTGAATTAAAACAAAGCGAGTCAAAAAAAGAGATCCCAGAGGAACCAGCGAGCCTTCCTCCCCATAGGACCTTCTTCCTATCATGCATGGGAAGCAGTTGCCACCGGCTGGTTTTTCCAGGCGTATTCATGCACGCGGAGCATGACTCATCCCCAGCAGGAATTTCCATCTCACTCTTGGCCCTTTCATGGGAACACTCCAGCCCATTTCTCTGCCTGGAGATTTTCAGCTGTCCCCTGACGCATGACAGAAAGCAACAAGGAGGAGTCATGAGGGCAAAGCCAGGCTGTCAAGTACAGTGACCTTCGGTGACCTTCTCTAGTCCTAGCTGTCAGCAGGTGGGCAAGGACGTCTCAAAGAGGGCCCTGAGGTCTCTGCTCCCTTACAGCTGCCAGATGCAAGTTTCTGGAAGGAGGAGAGGTGAACTACTGAGAGCTACCTTAGCAGGAGGGTCGGATATCAAGAGGAAGATGTCTCATGTGTAAATTATCCTGGTGATCAACCCATGGTGCAGCCACGGCTTTCCTGGTCACCAGGGCTGGGCGGGACATGGTGAGAAACCTCAACCCTCCCGGGAGGCCACAAGCCTATTTGCAAGCTCAAATTAGCTGTGTGTGCATAGACACCAGGTCCAGCCATATGCTAGGAAGGAGATATCCAGGCACTGCGTTGCAGCCAGGTAGCCCACCACTCTTAAGGAAATGCTGTCCCTCGCCTGAGTAAGCTGCTGTCACTCCCTCTGTGCCTCAATTTCTCCATCTAGACAAGCAGCAAAGCTATCAGAGTAGCGACTGCCTTTTACTCTGCCTACAGAGCACACGCAGGTCCTCTTGCAGCCCACATTGGTAGGAGCTGCCAATATGGATGCTGCAGCTGCTGCTAATTTAATATAAGACCTTAATTCAGTTTGCCACACAACAGCAGTAAATCCTATCCTGGGTGATTTACAACACTGTTCTAGGTCTAAGGTAGCCTATGGGCAGCACTTGATTTCTCAAGGGGAACATAAGGCACAGAGTGTGAAAGGAGGACTTGGAAAGCTGAAGGTGGTAACAAAGAGGCCAGATTTGCATTTGCAGCAAAATACTGGTGGGACACCACCCTACCGGGGCATAGCAGCCACCTGCAGAGGGAAGGTCCAGTCTGAGCTTAGCCAGATGCTTGCAGCCCCAGTCACAGCCTGTGCTGGCCAGGACATGTTCAAGTTATGCTCAAGGGATGCATTCACTAGTAGACACCTTCCACATGAGTCTGTCCACGGTTGCAGCAAGCCTGGGCTATGCTGAAATCATAGTCCTATGTTGAAATCGTACAAAATGCAAGGCTTTCTATCATTTTGTCAGATATTTTCACTAAGTTTCAGTAAGGAATGTGGGGCTGGATGGGAATTTAGGATCCTTCAATTGCAGCATGTCACGCAACCTAACCGAGAGACTGCTGAGTTCCTCCCTGGTTTCTGTGGTCCTTCCCTTTTGCAGATACAGAAGATCCTTGCTGTCCTGGATGGGACCTTCTGATGCTCAGAGTCCTCCACCAGCCTAACATCTGGGCTAGTCCATATCCTGCCAAAGCTGTCTCATATTCTTTTTTTTTCTCCAGTGTGTTTCCTGCTTCTTCCCTCTCCAGCCCCCCACCATGTATTTATAGAGTGATCTCTCCGCCTTTGTTTTGCTAGACTAAACAAATCATGCTCACTTGGAATCACAGGGCCTTTAGAAAGCCACAGAGACATCCCCTGCCTCAGGCAGACCCAATTATGGTACATGTTTATCTACCATGTGCTTAAAGACCTCCTGAGATGGGAACTGTAAGCCCTCCCCAGGCTCCTCTCTCTCCATCCTTATTTTTCCCTGATGTCTGACCTTAACTGGTAGGATTTTAGCCCATGGCATCTTGTCCTATCTATCATGGAAATGGAGAAGTTTATTCCTTTCTTCTTTGTAAAAGGTTTTTATGTGCTTGAAAACTGTTTCATGTCTCCACCTTGTTTCTTCAGGCTAAAAAGTCCGGATAACTCCATCTCTTCCTAGAGATCATGTTTTCCTGGCTGCCAGTCAGTATCTCATTGCTTTCTTCCAGCCAAGGCCTCCTCAAGGCAGAGGAGAGCAGAAGGACTGTTTGCAGGATATATACGCCAGGGTGGTGCTGGCCTTTTTTTCATGACAGCACTATATTTTTGGCTGGCATCCAGGATGTGATAGATCACAGTCTCCTCTCCAAGCCTGCCCATGTCTTGAAGATCCCATTAGCCCTAGAAATCACTCATTTCAGGTTGACTTGATTTTTCTTGAACCTAACTGCAGGAACTATACATACAGTAGGGCCTGGTGCAATGGCATTAATACCTCCCCATTCCCTTGGAAATTCACTTTATGGGAGTTTTAGAGTTCATTTAAGCCTGCAGAGTATAGGAGGCCGCTCAAAATACATTCTGCCCAAACAAAAACATCTACATGTAACCCCTAAAAGGCTGAAACAGCTCTGAACTCAAACAGCTACGAACTGAACCCAGGAACACATCTGTTATATACTCAACTGGGCTTCCTTTTTACTGTAAGCTGTCTGTTTTATGGAAAAGCTTTAGATACAGCAGCCTATCTGTGAAGCCAGCCTCTGATCCAATTAGAAGTGGAAGTTCAGATGTGGCTCCAGTACCAAATTCAAACGCACCTCTAGGCTGACCCATCTCAGAGATGAAAATCCAGGCACTGGAGCTAGGCTTAGGCTGACATTTTGGGGCTTAGAACTATTTCTAATTTAAAAGTACACACAGCTAAGGGAATATACCTAGGAGAACAGCAGCCTGGCTTAAGAAATGGAGTATTTTTCATGAGGAGACACAATGGGGTGAGGCAGAAAGAAATATTTCTATCACCACAATACTAAAACATGTTTGGAGCTGAGTTTGATTTCAGAGCAGCAAAAATGCAGGAGGCCTGCATTGCTGGCACCTATTAAGTTGCCATGGAAGAGGAGCTTTTAAAACAGCTTTTTAGAGTCATTCCTCAGATCCTAGTAGAGAAGCTGCCTGCCAGAACTGCAGGAACAGCGTGATGGATGAGCCATTCACAAGATCCCAGCTTCTTTAGGGCAGGCGAAGGAGAGACCCACCACACCCAGAGCTGGCTTTGACCCTTTCTGTCCCCCTTTCCATCATAATAGAAAAATGGCAATTTAATAAGGAAGGGCACAAGCATGGGCAGAACACCTGGGGATGGCATCTGGGACCAGGTCCAAAAGGCTGAAGGCTGGTCTCCAAAGCGAGACGCTCTGGCAAGCAGCTCACAATCTCCAAGGGCCCGTTTTAAGTATTCTCAATTAAATATCTGATGATAAGGGCCCTTGGGAGCCCAAGAGTGGCTGCTGCAGGCTGAAATCGCCTTGGGGGTGTTTGGGTTCAGTTACACCAGGAATGGTACATGGAGGTGAGTCTTCATGGTCAGAGCTGCTGAGCTCTGAAGGGACAGCATGAGACTCGCAGGCCAGTGGAGAGGATGGCCAAGCGTTGTAGTCTGGGTTTTGGCTGCCTGACTTGGCATTCATGCTCTGCCAGAGTCCCTAGATGTGCCAGTGGGATTCCCAAGGCCATTGGGAGCAGCGGGAGCTTTATTCCTCTGGGGATTTGGGGTGGCTGGTCCCCCTGTGCTGTCAGGAAAAAGGGGCTGTGCAGGAGGGGGGGCATCCCAAAGGCTCTGTGCCGTGGCATGACACTCTTCCAGATGCATTTGAGGCTCCCATTTGCCTTTCTTCACACAGCATTACACCCTTGAACACTCTATGACGAGGAAGAGCCCACCAGCCCCCTCCTCCTCGCTCCCTTCCCAGCAACAAGCCCAGAGCGAATGGGGCTGGTGTCCATCCCCCAACATGATGTGCACCTTGGCAAGCACATCGCTCCAGCCCTCCATGGAGTCTCACCCCTTGCCGGACAAGAGTCATTAATGCCAGGGCTGACTGTGTACAGAGCCAAGCCCTGGAGGAACGCCAGACGAACATCCCTCCAGCCTGAGACGTGCTTTCTGAACACTCAGCACTGCAGCAGGCCAGGGAGATTTTCTTCTGGTCTGTTCGGATAGCTGCACATGCAGGGCTGCGATTGCTCCGTGAAAAATAATTCATCCCTTCCCATCGTAAAGGTGCCGATGGCCGGCCGTACTGCACCCAGAGCCAGTCGCGTTCCTACATCGCGGCTCTATGTGGGGTAACGGCAAGTCCTTCAGTCTCCTTGAGAGGCAAAAGCTGTTTAAACATTATAAAGTATTACATGGCCTGCACTGGCACCTCCCTCCATCATTTGCTGATCCTCAGATCTGCTTTGGCAAGTTTTATCTCTGCAGAGCTCTCACCAGGCTCTCAGGATAGAAGTTCCTATGGGAACACAGAGCAATCCCAGCCCAGACGACTCTCCCCAGGAGAAAAAGCAACAGGTACAGTAGAGACGTGCCCTTGTCTCTTGGGAACCCGCCTGGTATGCTTTTCATTCACTAGTTATGCAAAATAAACCAGCTCGCCTTTTTTTCCCTCCTGTGCAGACACAGATTGAATGTCAGTGGAAAATAATTCCTTTAATGAGTGTGCCGAGATAGATCAGCTGACTGGGCTCACTTCAGTAAATCTCATGGTCACACAGCCCTAAATGTGCAGCAGTGTCTGTCTAAGCCTTTCCGTTTATAGGACAGGGACAGGAGCAGGGATGGAGGACGTGGGAAAGCAGCCAAGAGGGTGGAAACAAAGTGTTTGCAAGTAAAGGGTCATAGGCTTTAGAGGTGGAACAACACTCCCCAGGTGAAATGTGTGGTGGTTGTGGGGAGATTTGCAGGCTGGGTAGCAAGCATGCTGTCCAGGCACGAAACAGAGCTGATCAAACTTCCCTACATCTGATTCCTGCTGTCTGTTCAGAGGCCAAAGGAACAGCCATGGCTGCTGGAGGTCCATGAGGTCATGCAGGTGCTGATGTACCTGCTCAATCCAAGGAGGTGCAACAGCTCAAACCAGCTGAGCCTATTTCTCACCATCCCTTTTCCCCACCATGCACAAAAAGGTACTCCCAGTAGGACGGGGTTGTGAGTCAGGATCAGGACACCCACGCTCAGGGACAGAGGAGATGCACTGGGGCTCCATCTCCCCACAAGCCCCAGCAGGTCTGGGACCTCCCTTTCTGCGTGCCCCAACTCACAGGAGGCTGAGCCTGTCCCGACAAGGGGGGATCAAGGTGCTAATCTGGAGCCAGCATCCCCTCACTTCTGGGGACATTTCTGGGTCACTTCTGCTTGCACTCCCCAGTTTCCTCCAATCCCTGCCTTTGGGGTCGGTTTCTGAGTCCTGGCTCCCAACACGCATCCCTTCACCCTGCCGGATCCTGTGCTGGGAGAATAGGGGCAGGGGCAGAGGTTCAGCCAAGGATGCAAAATTAAAGCTATTCCAGGAGCGATGCTGGGACAGAGTGTGAAAGTGCCTCCCTGATGGCCATTCCTCCCACCCTGCATCTCACCGCGATTGCACAGTGGCAGAAATGCAGCTACCAACTAAATTACAGCTGTCTCCAAGGCAGGGCTCAGCAGTCACTTTCCCTGGGTGAGCTGTCACTCCGTGACAAACCGGATCCTCCCTAGAAAGCAAGACCCTGAGATATTGCTCCTCAGCAACCATTCTGCTGTGACACGCCTATCACCTGCTGACTAATTGTGTCACTGAATAACGTAGGCCTTTCATTACTCATTCATTCGCCCCGACTCCTGTGGGAAGCACCATGTCCTCAAGAAAGGAGTGCACACAGCACCCAGACACGTGTGCATAGACACCCGCTAAATCACCAGCAGACAGGAAGTGCTAATTATGGGAGGCTCTAGTTGTTCTGGATCTGTATGAGGCTAAAACTTAGCTGCATCGATTGGTTATTCTAATATAGGGGACTGTAAAAAGCCCAAAGCAGCCCTGGCAGGAGGATAGGGAAGGTGGCAGGGATGGGAGAGCGATGCAGGCATATGAGATCATTCCCAGACTCCCTGCTCCAGCCTCAGTCCTTCCCCACAAGGGGCTAGGCTGGAAATGCATCCTGGTTATTGCCCATTTCCTCAGAAGCCAGGGTGGCCCAGCCGAAATCTGCCCCAAAGCGGCTGTTTTCAATATCCTGCATGCTCCATGTGGGCTTCGGAGCGCCGCAGCAGGTTCAATCTACGCTCTTGCTCCAGGCACGGGAGCAGAGTCACAGAAACAAGCCCCTGGTTTCCATCCGTGGAGAACACTGTCTTCATCTCCAGCCAAGCCCCTGGGTTTTGGGGTCCCAGTAGGGCAGGTCTGTGTTACTCTGCAGGGCTTTTTCCTAATCCGTAGCTATTGCAAAGTCAGTAGGTGAGAGGATGTGAACAAAAGCCGAGAATGTGAGCAAAAGCTGCCTTAATTCCTGATGTTTCCTTTAAAATGTCCATTCCCTGAGCATGACATGTTTCATGAAAGACAATTTAGACTCAGCATGCTTTGGCTGGATCCCAGCCAGGGCTTTGAAGGAGCTGGGGTGAGGTCCCAGCAGATCTGTCCTGGGGCTGGGGACACTGGCAGTCCCATCCTGCATGGGGCCAATCTGGGAATAACAGTTTGTTTGTAGCTTTTGTGAGCATTTGCACTGACACTGGTGAGGCTGTCAGCTTCGATCACTCTGCATGGCTTGGGGCTCACCAGCAGTTCAGAAAATGTTTGGTCTCCATCCATTTCAGATTAATTTAAGAAAAAAAAGCCCACTTCCCTACAGGCATGGTTACAGTGAGGAAAGGCAGCATGGCTCTCTTCCCTATACGGCCACTGATTTTGAAGCACATTAGGACACCAAGAAGTTGCCCATACCTTGATTCCTCCACCCAAAACAATCCAGAACAAGAAAATAGCACTCCCTAGTGGATGTTGCCACCACCCTGACACCTCACCTTAAATTGCAGCAACCCACAACCACCTGCAACAGGGGACACAGCCTTTGCTTCCCCTTTTGCATCACTTAGAAATGCTCTGAGCTCCACGTTAGCTCCAGCACTGGAAGCTGAAGGGCTTTTGGGGCTGCTGGACGTTGCACTGCTGGAAGGGGTCCAGGCTGCAGCACCTAGGGGGGGGAGTGCCTATGCTTCCAAGGGGAGGTCCTTCCTCCGGCAAACCCTATGGAAAAGGGCCACAAGACAGTAACAGAGACCAGCAGAAATAGATGGATTTAAAAATAGTTGAGACAGAGGAGACAGATTGGATAAAATTCCACAGCTGACAGAGAGATGGGATGATAGAGATCAAATTAGCATGCTGCGGGATTAATTTCGGCCCTGTTCCTACACAGGCAGTGAGACGCCAGGCCTGGCAGGGCTCTCTCCAGCCAGCCGGAGAACCGGCTTTGCCCTGCAGAGACTCCCCGGGGCCTGCGGCACTCCGGCCTCAGCCCTGGGGACATCCCCTCTGTGCACCGTGGCCACACGCTGCCGTGCTCCCACGCAGCGCCCCGATGGCAGACCCGTGACCACCGGGCGACTGCGACGCTGCTGCCGCTGCTCACATCAGTGCCCCTGTCCCATCTTTATGGCATTATAAATAATGGGAGGTTCTGGGCTCGGGAGCAAAGTTAAGGTGGCTGCAACCCAGCACAGGCTGCTCTGCGAGATTGCCTGCGGCTGCTCCCAGCCCCAGGGAGGGACCGCGGCTCTCGCCTCCCGCCAAAGCCTTGGGGGGCCGGTAACCTTCAGGCTGCTTTTTGCCGTGTTCCTCACCACCAGGAAGCGATGGGAGGACAGCAAAGGGGGCACAAGGCAGCCAGTGTCTGCAGGACACGCGGGCCAGCTGGACCTCTGCATTGCTCCCTGGGATCACCTGGAAACAGCCATGACCTGCTCACCGCCTCCCCTGATGCAGCACACGTTTCATACTGCCCGTCCCAGACTAAACCCAACCAACGTCCCCTCCTTGCTGAGCACCAGATCCTCCCTAAACCCATCCAACATCCCTTTCTGCTGAACTCGAGTTCCCTGGCTAAACCCATCCAACCTCCACTCTTTGCTGAGCACCACGGCCCATGTTATAATCTCAGTGCTCCCCCCACTGCCCAGCTCCTGCAGCGTGCAGCGGTCTATGCTGCAACAGGGATCTCCAACCTTTGCTCTTCAAGAGCTCACACTGCTGCGGAAGGCACCTTGGGACAAAGGAGGATGAGTCAGGGAGCTTCTTTCCACCAGATAACCCATGGATGCCCCACAGCTTGTGGTGGGACAGGTCTCCCAAGGCTGCGTTGCCTTCCACACATGGCACACACCCCAGGCCTGGGATACAGATGTGAGAGCCTCCCTTTGCAGGCAAGAGGCTTTTCTCCTTCCACTTGCTGCAGGGCTGATGCTTGTCCTGGCCAGTCCTCCCCTGTGCAAGGAGGAGAATGTGCTGAAGAGCTGGCTGGGGCCAAATAGTAGACAGGGTTTGACCTTCCTGGTGCAGGTGCTGGAGCTCGGGGGCTCACAGATATTAACTGCTGCCCACTCTGCTCAGACAGAGTGAAGCCATGAGCTGTGCCATGCAGAGGATTTAGGAGGTGGGGGCTGATGGAGCTGCAGTGAGAGGAGGCAAGTGGGGACCTGTGTTAGATGCTACACAGTCCTTCCTCATGGGTGAATGGTATCCATCAACACACCCATGACAGGTCTGGGACTGATCTCTGCTATCCTACCATCTGGGGATGTGTCTTCTGGAGAGCCAGACATAGCACCTGATCCAGGGACAGCCTGGGTCTTCAATCACTTTGATTTCTGATACTGTTGGAAGGAGGAAGCTCCAACTCCACAGTACTGATGGAGCAAAGGAGAGTGCAGGGAACAACACCTCATGTGCTCACAGCCATGGAAGGGCTCGCTCCCCACTGGGCTTGAGCAGCTCCTGGCCAGGCCTGCCCCGGAGAGTCCAGTTGCCCAGGACAGCAAGCTGCCCTCTGCAAGCCCAGGGCAGAACCTCCTCTCCAGCTACTTGCACTGACTACTGCTTGGCCCTGGCACCCTGCTGTGGAGGGACTGACTTTGCTCCCACCTAGGGCACTCTGACTCCCCTCCCCACCAAGCGCTGCCTTTAGACTCCTGAGCTGCTTCAGCTCCTCTGGCCCCACTCTGTCACCATCTCTGGTTGGGTGAGTCACCAGGGACCCAGCATGAAGTGTTCGCAGTCCTGATAACGGTCAGCAGGAGGAAAACGTAGATATTGCCCAAATATGAGAGAGCTGCTCCAAATCCCTACTCTGCCACGGTCCTCCTGCATGTTTTTCCCACAGCACCTTACTGCTCCCTGCCTCTGTTTCCCTGCCTGAACAGGGAGAATATGAGCATTTCAAAGAAGGGCTAGGAAGTCCTCATGTAATTTGTAATTTTGGCTGTCTGGGGGCAGACTACCTTCTTGAAGACAGAGAGATCATGAGGGTGCTTTAGAGCCAGGAGAAGGACTCCTTCTCCCTGCCCTCTAGCCGAAAAGCTGCACTGGACAAAGTTAATAAAATTAAACCAGAAAATGCCACACTGGGAGCAGTTCAGTCTGTTGTCCTCGATGCTTGATTCCTGCCACCAAATGGCAAATAATAAAGGTGACTAAAAGCCTTTCGAGCTCCAGCATGGCTGTGATCAGCAGTAACCCAGAGGCACCAGGAGATGGCAAGACAGACCTTCTTCAGCAGTATCGCACCACCACAGCCTGTTGCTTTTCCCAGAAGAGCAGATGGGTTGTTCTGGGAGGTGGATGGGGTTTTTTCAGCACTTGCTGCTCAACCAAGAACTTTTTCTCAGGCCGTGATTATTAAGTTAATCAGTCAAGTGACATTAGTTAGCGCTGAAGGAAATGCCCCTGATCCTGGCAGGTAGATCATAACTCTTGGCTGTGGGAAGCATTGGTGGGTCTAGAAATAAAACCTTGTGGAACATTGGATGTCTTCTGCTGAGGTAGGATAATGCCACATAGATCTACTTGGATCCAACTCAACAATAAGGAGATTTTAGGGTTTTTTTGTTCCTTTAAATCCCAGTTGGAAGGTTTTCATGCCCAATACTGCTGAGCAAAGCATCATACATACAATGGCTAATGATTGATCACAGCAGTATATCTCTGGAAGATTTGTGTACTAAGGTTATTTATTTTGCTGCTCCTCATAGCTTTGCTAGGACCCCACTGGCTTCAGTGAGCTCCACCTGCTCATCCCCATCCCCTGAGGCTCCTCTCCAAAGCACTATCCACGGACTTGCTCTCCATGGTGCCATCCATGGACTTCCTTGCTGCTGACTTTCGGATCAAAACACAGGGCTTTTTCCACTGCCTGATACCTCCTAGGCACTGCACAGATGGGCAAGGCAGGGAGCGAGGGCAGCTCCTTCCAGGTGCTCTGCTCCCTTGGCCGTGGGGAGCTGCCGAGGGCACATCCATAGCGCAGTAAGTCCTGAGGGTCTGTCCTCACCACATCCCTGCCCATGGGCCACGCGCCGCCCCGCAGCCGGGCCAGCACTGCTGTCAGCAGCTGGTGCTGGCGCTCACAGACAGCCTGGCTGGCCTGCAGAGTGCTGAGGAGGGTGCTCAGAATCTTCTCCAGACTGGGGGGCTGCCAGGGAGCCAGGGACTCACTTTGAGGTGAGAGGTAGTTACGGGGAGCCCCATCTCTTGGCGCACTTCTCCCCAGCAGGAGCCCTTGTATGCGGCTGGGATGAGCCCTTCGGGGCTTCTCCAGGGTGGCTCGATGGTTCCCCCAGCCATGGTGGCCCATCTGCTCCTGAGACATGGCCCGCAGCTTCTCCTTGCCTCGCCGCCGGCCACAGGCTGCACCTAGCCGATCCCCGTCCCTGGGGCATCCTGCGCCACACCCCAACTCCATCCCTTGCTCCTGTCCCAGGCAAGGTCCCAGCAGCGGTCCTCCAGGCAGCAGGGAACTCAAGTGGTGCCACACCTCAAGGTCAGTCAGTGGCCACACGTCCCTCTTCTTCACCCCCAAGGCAGCAGCAGGCCAAGGGGAAGGGCCGAGGGGTGCTGGGGCCGCCAGCCTCACAGGGACCACACAGGCTGGCCCCAGCCCCACAGCTGGGTGAGTTGCTCCCTCCTCCGGCTGCCTCCCATCGGCCCCAAGGCATGGGAGCAGAGCCTGGGCAGCGGGGGCCAGCGCTGCAGCTCCCTCCGGCGAGGACGAGAGGGAGGCCAGCGAGGAGGAGCTGCTTGTGCCCAGTAAGCTGGAGTCAAAGGATGAGAAGGAAGCCAGCGGGGCCCGCAGTGGCAAGGGGTTGACGGCCAGTGCCTCCATGCTTGCCCTGCAGGATGCAGTAGGTGAGGACAGAGCCCATTCCAGGATGGTCAGATTCTGGCCTATGACCCCCCCCTTTTCTGGGTAAATCTCTCAGCAGCAATATTGCCCCCCAGATTTGAGGTTTATGGGGTATCCCAGGCTGCTACCCCTTTCTACACTCCCCAGCTCCAGCCCTTCATGGCGCTGTTCACAACAGCGGATCTTGGCTGTGTTTCTGGCTGTGGCTTACAGCTCTTGGCCTCACTGAGCCTCTCCAGGGGCGCAAGGAGTCTGGCCTGGGGGCAAGGGGCAGGACCCAGGGGTCTCTCATGCCTGAAGGGGCTGCCCCATGGCAGGGACCACGCACCGCCTCTCAAGGGTCAGCGACGACTCTGTCGGTTCTTCCTTCATCATGAGGAAAGCTGCCCACGGAGGAGACAGAGAATGGGTGAGCAGGCTGAGGACTCCCAGGTCAAAACCTTGGGCGAGGGGTACATGGGGATTTCTGGGCTTTGGAGGTGCTCAGCACCACCGCTCACCGCTCTGCTTCTCCGGCGAAGTTCGCAGCACGCTCCTCTGCCTCCTCGTCCTCCCCCGGGGTCGCTGTACAAGGTAAAGGGGCAGCCAAGTGAGATGGCAGCAGCTCCCTCCACCATGCTGCTGGCCCTCCCTGGCCTTTGACCCTCCACCAGCCACCACCCTCGTGCCCTACAAAGCCAGGGGTTGCTTACCCGCAGCCTGGTGAGCCGCACCATGATGTAGATGAGGCACAGCTGCAGTGTGAACCGCAGGAGCGGCGCCAACTCCAGAAAGGAGGAAGGGCTGAAGCGCCCCATGTTGCGTGATCAGGTGCGGCAGCAACGCTCCAAATCTCCACAGGGGCTGGTGAAGGGCACAGACCTGTGAAAAAATTTCTTTTTGGCCAAAAAAAGTCTGAACCCTCCCACCAGAAGTGACAGCAATAGGAGAGGTATGTCCAAGTATCAGGATGCCAACACCAGCACCCACATCTCATTCCTAGGAGGAGAACAGTGGAGATGGGGGTTATTACTTCAGAGCCTGTAAGACCATCAGGATAGTTGTTTTTATATGCTCTCTGAAACCCCTTGCCTCCTGCTATCCTGCCAACTCGGTTTGGCTCGCATCGCTGTCACCTCCCTGGCAGGAGGCTCTCCTCCATGGCCCCACAGTCAAGACCCACATTCCGACACAGCGGCCACCTCACTGCGGCAATCACCTTGGCTGATGCCAGACCTCAGCCCCACCAAGAGCAAGTGCCTTCCAGCTCTAGCCATGACAGCCCTGGCCAGGCTTGGCCCCAGGCACCACCAGGACCATCCAAATCCCATGGCCTTAGACTATCCGTGGCCACAGTAGTCACTTCCAGGGACTACAATCCCTCACTGCAGGGGCTGCTGAACACTGTTGTCCCTCACAGAATCACAGATTCACCGAATGGTTGAGGATGGAAGGGACCTCTGGAGATCATCTAGTCCAACCTCCCTGCTCAAGCAGGGTCACCTAGAGCATATTTCCCAAGATCACATCCAGATGGATTTTGAATATCTCCAGGGAAGGAGACTCCACCACCTCTCTGGGAAACCTGTGCCAGTGCTCAGTCACCCTCACACTAAAGTTTTTCCCCATGTTCAGAGGGACCTGCCTGTGTTTCGGTTTGTGCCTGTTGCCTCTTGTCCTGTCGCTGGGCACCACTGAGAAGAGTCTGGCCTCATCGTCTTGACACTTCCCTTCAGATACTTGTACACGTTGATGAGATCGCCTCTCAGTCTTCTCTTCTCCAGGCTAAACAGGCCCAGCTCCCTCAGCCTTTCTTCATAGGAGATGCTCCACTCCCTTCATCATCTTAGCAGCCCTTCACTAGACTCGCTCCAGGAGCTCCATGTCTCTCTTGTACTGGGGAGCCCAAAATTGGACACAGTACTCCAGGTGAGGCCTCACCAGGGCTGAGGAGAGGGGCAGGATCACTTCCCTTGACCTCCTAGCAACACTCTTCCTAATGCAGCCCAGGAACCCATTGGCCTTTTTTGGCCACAAGGGCACACTGCTGGCTCACAGTTAACTTGTTGCCCACCAGCACTCCCAGGTCCTTCTCTGCAGAGCTGCTTTCCAGCAGGTCAACCCCCAGCCTGTCTGATGCATGGGATTATTCCTCCCTAGGTGCAGGACCCTGCACTTGCTTTTGTTGAACTTCAGGTGGTTCCTCCCTGCCCAACTCTCCAGCCTGTCCAGGTCCCTCTGAATGGCAGCACAGTCTTCTGGTGTGTCAGCCACTCCTTCCAGTTTGGGATCATCAGCAAACTTGCTGAGGGTGCACTCTGTCCCTTCCTCCAGGTCACTGATGAATACATTGAACAAGACTGGACCCAGGACTGACCCCTAGGGGACACCGCTAGCTGCAGGCCTCCAACTAGACTCTGTGCCACTGATCACAACCCTCTGAGCTCTGCCATCCAGCCAGCTCTCAGTCCTTCCTTGTTTGTTAGTATAAGGTCCAGCAACATCCCTCTCCCCTCATTGGCTCCTCCATCACCTCTATCAGAAAATTATCATAAATGCTTTCCAGGAACCTCCTGGATCGTCCCTCCAGAAGATGTCAGGGTGGTGGAAGTCCCCCATGAGAACCACGCTGCATCCATTGGTGTACACGCACTTCAGAGAGGTATTCGAGCATGTCAGTTTCCCAGGAGGCGTGCATGACCCCATAATCACGTCTTGTAGGCACTTCATTGGCTGCATGCACTTCCTAGAGGTTTCCCCACTTGAGGCCTTTTTTGCCATCTGGGTGATCTCTATAACTCTCTCCTTCCCCCACCTTTCCTAGCTTAAAGCTCTCCTTACCAGATTGGCCAGTCTGTTGGAAAAGACGCACGTGCCCTATTTAGTGAGGTGGATCCCATATCTACCAATCAGTTGGAAAGCTTCAAACAGGGTCCCATGGTTACAGAAAACAAAACCCTGTTGTCAAAATCAGCAACACAGCCAGTTGTTCACTTGGAGAATCCATATACTCCTCCTCTCATCAAGTATCGTTGGTGCCCATATGGAAGAGTAGTGGAGGTAATAGTCAGATGTGTGGATAAGCCTTGGCAGTCTTTCCATGACGTCTCTGATTTGAGCCCCTGGCAGGTAATAAACCTCTCTAGACAAGTGATCAGGTTGGCAGATGGGTGCCTCTGTCCCCTGCAGCAGGGAGTCACCCACAACAATCACTCGCCAGTTCCAGGTGATCCTGCATGGCATAGTTGCTTGCCTTGAAGTCATGCCCAGCTCCTCCTCACTTTGAAGGGTGCTAAACCTGTTCATCAACTGCAAGTCTTGAGGAGGAGCAAGAGCTTTTCTCCTCATATGAGGAGCAACCAGTTTCCAGCCTTCATCTTCTACAGACATAAGATTTACTGTTTCACACAGCAGAGAGCCCTCCTGCATCTCCACTGCAACAGGGGGGCAGAGACTCCAGAAGCTGTAGAGTTCTGAGAATATCCTATCAGTCCCTTGCTCATCTTCATGGATGATACACAGCCTGCTTACTTCCTCCCATAACTCCTTGACCTGGCAATACAACCCATCAACAACAGCACACCTTCAACAGAAGAAATAACTGACATCCCCAGCTTCATGGAGAGGTCCCACGCACTCCATGCAATACACAGACCTACATCCACTGTCAGAAGGTCTGTCTGGGTGGAAGCCTCTAACACAGTTCACACAGCAACACCAATACCGACCAGGGAATGAGCTCTGCAGCATGTCAAAACCATACCTGAGGGAAGCATACACTACTAAAGACTAGAGCTAAAGGAGATTTCTTGAACCCTGCTGTACAAACTGCTGCTCCCCTGCTACATTCTAGGCCTCGCTCTTATATAGGCCTCTGCCTCGCACAGACTCACAGGCTGCTTGATGGACCCTGATGAAGGGTTGATTGGAACAAAGGCCCCAGTTCTCTCTGATTAGGGGCAATCAACAGAGCTTGTTAACAGCAGCTGCACCTAGCTAGAGATTTCCAGGAGAAGCTAAGACTATCAGTACCTCTCCTTCCCTAGCTCTCCTTTCCTGTCAGCAGCAAGCACTTGGTAGTTTCTCATGAGTCCGCAAAAAGCCCCCACAATTTCAAACAAGGTTCTCACAAGTACTAAGAAGATCCCAGAAACTGGTATGCAAACTAGTGCATCTGTTCACTGCCTCTGTTTCCTGCACTCTAGACCTGGCTATTCTATAGGTACCATACTGTGAATACAAGGGAGACGATTAGCAGAGCCACCTCCATCAGGCAGCAAGTACCACCAAATTCCTAGTACAAGGAAAAATGCTCTCATTTTAATGCGCAGCTATGCTGATTAACGGGCTTCCATTTTTCCCCACAGCATGGCACATGTTGCACCACGAGACGCTCTTCTCTGCCACAGCGCTGCACAACTCCAGCCTGCCTCTCATGGCACCTCCATCGGGACACAATCCCCAAGGGCCACCCAAGCTCACCACTCCTTCCACACTGCCCACACTTACCGGCCCTCTCGCCCTACAACTCACCACACACACTTCATTGCCCAGCCTCTGTGCAACGAGCTCGCCCCAAATGCTGACCCATGTCGCGCAGCTGACAAGCCCACCTCGAGCCCAGCAACAACCTCAGACTCTCACACAACACCAGCCACCAGCCCCCTGCCGCATGCCTCCTCTCCTCACGCTGCACACCACCTCGCACCCATCACCCCCCGACTCTGACACACAATGCACACAGACACGGCCCCCGCTTTATGACACAGCAGCCACCTCACTATGGTTGCCATCACCACGGGGGCTCATACCACAGCTCACACCCACCGGGAACAAGCTCCTGCCCCATCCAGACACAACAGCCCCACACAGCCTCAGCCCCAGCCCCATAACCAACCTCTGAAATGAGTGCCCTTCCACTCCCCATGGCCACAGTAGCCTCTCCAGACATCCAGGCCTCGGCCACACCGTCTAACGAAAACGATTCAACCTGTCCGCTCCACCGTGGAGGTGGAAATCCTGCACAGACTGTAGTCACCCAGCAGCAATGACCCCACATCAACCAGGAGAGACTCCCGTCCCTTCTCACCTCCACCTTCAGTCCCCAGCCCTCGCAGCGCCACCACTTCCCCACATCACCACTTGCTCTCACACCGCTTCGCCTGCCCTCCACTCACCCCCAAAACACTAACACTTA
The DNA here is from genome assembly GCF_040807025.1 of Struthio camelus. Taxonomy (NCBI): domain Eukaryota; kingdom Metazoa; phylum Chordata; class Aves; order Struthioniformes; family Struthionidae; genus Struthio; species Struthio camelus. Next base: position 222,253,563 of record NC_090942.1, read on the forward strand.
CCCTCTCCCACCCCACACGCCACACCTACCTCCCAGACCCTACACACAAGCTGCACCATCTCACGAGGCATCTCCACCACGCAGCAGGTGATGCCACTGGTCACACTCCCCAAGGCCTTGCACCCAACACCTCTGCCTCAAACACCATCTGCACGCTCTCCAGACTCCACCTACCAACAGCCCCACAACAACCTCCAGCTCCTTCCTCCTCCTCTCAACTCCTTCTGCAGCCCCCAGCCCTCGCACCCGCAACACTTGCCCAAATGCTGCCGGATGCCCAGGACGTGACAAGCCCACCTGCAGCCCAGCAGCAACCTCAGAGCCTGAGACAACACCAGCCACCAGCCCACTGCCACATGCCTCCTCTCCTCACACCGCACACTACCGGGACCCATCACCCCCCCGGCCACTTTGCCACACAATGCAGACAGACGCGGCCTCCACTTTGTCACACACCAGCCACCTCACTGTGGTAGTTGCCATCACCATGGGGGCTCATGCCACAGCTCACACCCACCGGGAACAAGCTCCTGCCCCATCCAGACACAACAGCCCCGCACAGCTTCAGCCCCAGCCCCATAACCAACCTCTGAAATGAGTGCCCTTCCACTCCCCGTGGCCACAGTAGCCTCTCCAGACCTCCAGGCCTTGGCCACAGGGTCTAACAAACACGATTCAACCTCTCCGCTCCACCGTGGAGGTGGAAATCCTGCACAGACTGTAGTCACCCAGCAGCAATGACCCCACATCAACCAGGAGAGACTCACGTCCCTTCTCACCTCCACCTTCAGTCCCCAGCCCTCGCAGCGCCACCACTTCCCCACATCACCACTTGCTCTCACACCGCTTCGCCTGCCCTCCACTCACCCCCAAAACACTAACACTTACCCTCTCCCAAACCACACGCCACACCTACCTCCCAGACCCTACACACAAGCAACACTCTCTCCACAGGCACGCACCTCCACCACCACCCAACACCTCCCACACCTTTCCTCCTACTCCTCCCGCAACACATGCCTTCCTCATTGCAACACAGTGCAGGCCTCCAGCAGACCCTTCCACTTTTCCCCACTGCACGGCACATGTTGCACCACGAGACGCTCTTCTCTGCCACAGCGCTGCACAACTCCAGCCTGCCTCTCATGGCACCTCCATCGGGACACAATCCCCAAGGGCCACCCAAGCTCACCACTCCTTCCACACTGCCCACACTTACCGGCCCTCTCGCCCTACAACTCACCACACACACTTCATTGCCCAGCCTCTGTGCAACGAGCTCGCCCCAAATGCTGACCCATGTCGCGCAGCTGACAAGCCCACCTCGAGCCCAGCAACAACCTCAGACTCTCACACAACACCAGCCACCAGCCCCCTGCCACATGCCTCCTCTCCTCACACTGCACACCACCTCGCACCCATCACCCCACGACTCTGACACACAATGCACACAGACACGGCCCCCGCTTTATGACACAGCAGCCACCTCACTATGGTTGCCATCACCACGGGGGCTCATACCACAGCTCACACCCACCAGGAACAAGCTCCTGCCCCATCCAGACACAACAGCCCCGCACAGCCTCAGCCCCAGCCCCATAACCAACCTCTGAAATGAGTGCCCTTCCACTCCCCATGGCCACAGTAGCCTCTCCAGACCTCCAGGCCTTGGCCAGATGGTCGGCCGAACAAGGCTGACCCTCTCCACTCCACCGTGGAGGTGGAAATCCTGCACAGACTGTAGTCACCCGGCAACACTGACCCCACATCAACTAGGAGAGACTCCCGTCCCTTCTCACCTCCACCTTCAGTCCCCAGCCCTCGCAGCGCCACCACTTCCCCACATCACCACTTGCTCTCACACCGCTTCGCCTGCCCTCCACTCACCCCCAAAACACTAACACTTACCCTCTCCCAAACCACACGCCACACCTACCTCCCAGACCCTACACACAAGCAACACTCTCTCCACAGGCACGCACCTCCACCACCACCCAACACCGCCCACACCTTTCCTCCTACTCCTCCCGCAACACATGCCTTCCTCATTGCAACACAGTGCAGGCCTCCAGCAGCCCCTTCCACTTTTCCCCACTGCACGGCACATGTTGCACCACGAGACGCTCTTCTCTGCCACAGCGCTGCACAACTCCAGCCTGCCTCTCATGGCACCTCCATCGGGACACAATCCCCAAGGGCCACCCAAGCTCACCACTCCTTCCACACTGCCCACACTTACCGGCCCTCTCGCCCTACAACTCACCACACACACTTCATTGCCCAGCCTCTGTGCAACGAGCTCGCCCCAAATGCTGACCCATGTCGCGCAGCTGACAAGCCCACCTCGAGCCCAGCAACAACCTCAGACTCTCACACAACACCAGCCACCAGCCCCCTGCCACATGCCTCCTCTCCGCACACTGCACACCACCTCGCACCCATCACCCCCCGACTCTGACACACAATGCACACAGAAACGGCCCCCCTTTATGACACAGCAGCCACCTCACTATGCTTGCCATCACCACGGGAGCTCATGCCACAGCTCACACCCACAAGGAACAGGCTCCCGACCCATCCAGACACAACAGCCCCGCACAGCCTCAGCCACAGCCCCACCACAATCATCCACGTCCAATGCCCTTCCACTCAACACGCCCACAGTAGCCTCTCCAGACCTCCAGTCCTCTGCCAGACCGTCTAACGAACACGATTCAACCTCTCCGCTCCACCGTGGAGGTGGAAATCCTGCACAGACTGTAGTCACCCGGCAACACTGACCCCACATCAACTAGGAAAGACTCCCGTCCCTTCTCCCCTCCACCTTCAATCCCCAGCCCCTGCACACAAGCAGCACCATCTCACGAGGCATCTCCACCACGCAGCAGGTGATGCCACTGGTCACACTCCCCAAGGCCTTGCACCCAACACCTCTGCCTCAAACACCATCTGCATGGTCTCCAGACTCCACCTACCAACAGCCCCACAACAACCTCCAGCTCCTTCCTCCTCCTCTCAACCCCTTCTGCAGTTCCCAGCCCTCGCACCCGCAACACTTGCCCAAATGCTGCCAGATGCCCAGGACGTGACAAGCCCACCTCGAGCCCAGCAGCAACCTCAGACTCTCACACAACACCAGCCACCAGCCCCCTGCCACATGCCTCCTCTCCTCACACTGCACACCACCTCGCACCCATCACCCCACGACTCTGACACACAATGCAGACTGTCACAACCCCCCTTTATGACACAGCAGCCACCTCACCGTGGTAGCTGCCATCACCACGGGGGCTCATGCCACAGCTCACACCCACCAGGAACAAGCTCCCGCCCCATCCGCCCACAACAGCCCCGCACAGCCTCAGCCCCAGCCCCACCACAAACCTCCACATCCAATGCCCTTCCACTCCCCATGGCCACTGTAGCCTCTCCAGACCTCCAGGCCTTGGCCACAGGGTCTAACGAGCACGACTCACCCTCTACGCTCCACCATGGAGATGGAAATCCTGCACAGACTGTAGTTACCCTGCAACACTGACCCCACATCAACCAGGAGAGACTCCCGTCCCTTCTCACCTCCACCTTCAGTCCCCAGCCCTCGCAGCGCCACCACTTCCCCACATCACCACTTGCTCTCACACCGCTTCGCCTGCCCTCCACTCACCCCCAAAACACTAACACTTACCCTCTCCCAAACCACACGCCACACCTACCTCCCAGACCCTACACACAAGCAACACTCTCTCCACAGGCACGCACCTCCACCACCACCCAACACCTCCCACACCTTTCCTCCTACTCCTCCCGCAACACATGCCTTCCTCATTGCAACACAGTGCAGGCCTCCAGCAGCCCCTTCCACTTTTCCCCACTGCACGGCACATGTTGCACCACGCGCCGCTCTTCTCTGCCACAGCGCTGCACAACTCCAGCCTGCCTCTCATGGCACCTCCATCGGGACACAATCCCCAAGGGCCACCCAAGCTCACCACTCCTTCCACACTGCCCACACTTACCGGCCCTCTCGCCCTACAACTCACCACACACACTTCATTGCCCAGCCTCTGTGCAACGAGCTCGCCCCAAATGCTGACCCATGTCGCGCAGCTGACAAGCCCACCTCGAGCCCAGCAACAACCTCAGACTCTCACACAACACCAGCCACCAGCCCCCTGCCGCATGCCTCCTCTCCTCACACTGCACACCACCTCGCACCCATCACCCCCCGACTCTGACACACAATGCACACAGAAACGGCCCCCCCCCGCCTCATGACACAGCAGCCACCTCACTATGGTTGCCATCGCCATGGGGGCTCATGCCAAAGCTCACACCCACCGGAAACAAGCTCCCGACCCATCCGCCCACAACAGCCCCGCACAGCCTCAGCCCCAGCCCCACCACAAACCTCCACATCCAATGCCCTTCCACTCCCCATGGCCACAGTAGCCTCTCCAGACCTCCAGTCCTCGGCCACAGGGTCTAACGAACACGACTGACCCTCTCCACTCCACCGTGGAGGTGGAAATCCTGCACAGACTGTAGTCACCCTGCAACACTGACCCCACATCAACCAGGAGAGACTCCCGTCCCTTCTCACCTCCACCTTCAGTCCCCAGCCCCTGCACACAAGCAGCACCATCTCACGAGGCATCTCCACCACGCAGCAGGTGATGCCACTGGTCACACTCCCCAAGGCCTTGCACCCAACACCTCTGCCTCAAACACCATCTGCACGCTCTCCAGACTCCACCTACCAACAGCCCCACAACAACCTCCAGCTCCTTCCTCCTCCTCTCACCTCCTTCTGCAGTCCCCAGCCCTCGCACCCGCAACACTTGCCCAAATGCTGCCGGATGCCGAGGACGTGACAAGCCCACCTGCAGCCCAGCAACAACCTCAGAGCCTGAGACAACACCAGCCACCAGCCCCCTGACAGATGCCTCCTCTCCTCACACTGCACGGCCACTGGCCCCCCACAACTTTCCCACACAATGCACACAGTCACGGCCCCCCTTTGTCACACAGCAGCCACCTCACTGCCCTTGTCATCAACACTGGGGCTCATGCCACAGCTCACACCCAACAACAAGTGCCCGCCACCTCCTGCCACAACAGCCCTGGCCGGCCATCCTCAACACCAGACTCACCACCTCCCTTCACCTCCCAACGCCTTACACTCCTCACGCCTGTGCTCAGCCCTCCACGCACTCCCATGCCCCAACACAGCCGCCGACAAAAACCGCTCTCCCTCTACGCTCCACCACAGACGCCACAAACCCTGCGCAAACCCTGCGCCTCTGCAAAACACCCACCCTACATCAACCAGGAGAGACTCCCGTCCCTTCTCACCTCCACCTTCAGTCCCCAGCCCCTGCACACAAGCAGCACCATCTCACGAGGCATCTCCACCACGCAGCAGGTGATGCCACTGGTCACACTCCCCAAGGCCTTGCACCCAACACCTCTGCCTCAAACACCATCTGCACGCTCTCCAGACTCCACCTACCAACAGCCCCACAACAACCTCCAGCTCCTTCCTCCTCCTCTCACCTCCTTCTGCAGTCCCCAGCCCTCGCACCCGCAACACTTGCCCAAATGCTGCCGGATGCCCAGGACGTGACAAGCCCACCTGCAGCCCAGCAGCAACCTCAGACTCTCACACAACACCAGCCACCAGCCCACTGCCACATGCCTCCTCTCCTCACACTGCACACCACCTCGCACCCATCACCCCCCGACTCTGACACACAATGCACACAGACACGGCCCCCCCTTTATGACACAGCAACCACCTCACCGTGGTAGCTGCCATCACCATGGGGGCTCATGCCACAGCTCACACCCACCAACAGCAAGCTCCCGCCCCATCCGCCCACAACAGCCCCGCACAGCCTCAGCCCCAGCCCCACCACAAACCTCCACATCCAATGCCCTTCCACTCCCCATGGCCACTGTAGCCTCTCCAGACCTCCAGGCCTTGGCCACAGGGTCTAACGAGCACGACTCACCCTCTACGCTCCACCATGGAGATGGAAATCCTGCACAGACTGTAGTTACCCTGCAACACTGACCCCACATCAACCAGGAGAGACTCCCGTCCCTTCTCACCTCCACCTTCAGTCCCCAGCCCTCGCAGCGCCACCACTTCCCCACATCACCACTTGCTCTCACACCGCTTCGCCTGCCCTCCACTCACCCCCAAAACACTAACACTTACCCTCTCCCAAACCACACGCCACACCTACCTCCCAGACCCTACACACAAGCAACACTCTCTCCACAGGCACGCACCTCCACCACCACCCAACACCTCCCACACCTTTCCTCCTACTCCTCCCGCAACACATGCCTTCCTCATTGCAACACAGTGCAGGCCTCCAGCAGCCCCTTCCACTTTTCCCCACTGCACGGCACATGTTGCACCACGAGACGCTCTTCTCTGCCACAGCGCTGCACAACTCCAGCCTGCCTCTCATGGCACCTCCATCGGGAAACAATCCCCAGGGGCCACCCAAGCTCACCACTCCTTCCACACTGCCCACACTTACCGGCCCTCTCGCCCTACAACTCACCACACACACTTCATTGCCCAGCCTCTGTGCAACGAGCTCGCCCCAAATGCTGACCCATGTCGCGCAGCTGACAAGCCCACCTCGAGCCCAGCAACAACCTCAGACTCTCACACAACACCAGCCACCAGCCCCCTGCCGCATGCCTCCTCTCCTCACACTGCACACCACCTCGTACCCATCACCCCACGACTCTGACACACAATGCACACAGACACGGCCCCCCCTTTATGACACAGCAGCCACCTCACTATGGTTGCCATCACCACGGGGGCTCATGCCACAGCTCACACCCACCAACAGCAAGCTCCCGACCCATCCATCCGCCCACAACAGCCCCGCACAGCCTCAGCCCCAGCCCCACCACAAACCTCCACATTCAATGCCCTTCCACTCCCCATGGCCACACTAGCCTCTCCAGACCTCCAGGCCTTGGCCACAGGGTCTAACGAACATGACTAACCCTCTCCGCTCCACCGTGGAGGTGGAAATCCTGCACAGACTGTAGTCACCCGGCAACACTGACCCCACATCAACCAGGAGAGACTCCCGTCCCTTCTCACCTCCACCTTCAGTCCCCAGCCCCTGCACACAAGCAGCACCATCTCACGAGGCATCTCCACCACGCAGCAGGTGATGCCACTGGTCACACTCCCCAAGGCCTTACACCCAACACCTCTGCCTCAAACACCATCTGCACGCTCTCCAGACTCCACCTACCAACAGCCCCACAACAACCTCCAGCTCCTTCCTCCTCCTCTCACCTCCTTCTGCAGTCCCCAGCCCTCGCACCCGCAACACTTGCCCAAATGCTGCCGGATGCCGAGGACGTGACAAGCCCACCTGCAGCCCAGCAACAACCTCAGAGCCTGAGACAACACCAGCCACCAGCCCCCTGACAGATGCCTCCTCTCCTCACACTGCACGGCCACTGGCCCCCCACAACTTTCCCACACAATGCACACAGTCACGGCCCCCCTTTGTCACACAGCAGCCACCTCACTGCCCTTGTCATCAACACTGGGGCTCATGCCACAGCTCACACCCAACAAGTGCCCGCCACCTCCTGCCACAACAGCCCCGGCCGGCCATCCTCAACACCAGACTCACCACCTCCCTTCACCTCCCAACGCCTTACACTCCTCACGCCTGTGCTCAGCCCTCCACGCACTCCCATGCCCCAACACAGCCGCCGACAAAAACCGCTCTCCCTCTACGCTCCACCACAGACGCCACAAACCCTGCGCAAACCCTGCGCCTCTGCAAAACACCCACCCTACATCAACCAGGAGAGACTCCCGTCCCTTCTCACCTCCACCTTCAGTCCCCAGCCCCTGCACACAAGCAGCACCATCTCACGAGGCATCTCCACCACGCAGCAGGTGATGCCACTGGTCACACTCCCCAAGGCCTTGCACCCAACACCTCTGCCTCAAACACCATCTGCACGCTCTCCAGACTCCACCTACCAACAGCCCCACAACAACCTCCAGCTCCTTCCTCCTCTCACCTCCTTCTGCAGTCCCCAGCCCTCGCACCCGCAACACTTGCCCAAATGCTGCCGGATGCCCAGGACGTGACAAGCCCACCTGCAGCCCAGCAGCAACCTCAGACTCTCACACAACACCAGCCACCAGCCCCCTGCCACATGCCTCCTCTCCTCACACTGCACACCACCTCGCACCCATCACCCCACGACTCTGACACACAATGCACACAGACACGGCCCCCCCTTTATGACACAGCAACCACCTCACCGTGGTAGCTGCCATCACCATGGGGGCTCATGCCACAGCTCACACCCACCAGGAACAAGCTCCCGCCCCATCCGCCCACAACAGCCCCGCACAGCCTCAGCCACAGCCCCACCACAAACCTCCACATCCAATGCCCTTCCACTCCCCATGGCCACACTAGCCTCTCCAGACCTCCAGGCCTTGGCCACAGGGTCTAACGAACATGACTGACCCTCTCCGCTCCACCGTGGAGGTGGAAATCCTGCACAGACTGTAGTCACCCTGCAACACTGACCCCACATCAACTAGGAGAGACTCACGTCCCTTCTCACCTCCACCTTCAGTCCCCAGCCCTCGCAGCGCCACCACTTCCCCACATCACCACTTGCTCTCACACCACTTCGCCTGCCCTCCACTCACCCCCAAAACACTAACACTTACCCTCTCCCAAACCACACGCCACACCTACCTCCCAGACCCTACACACAAGCAACACTCTCTCCACAGGCACGCACCTCCACCACCACCCAACACCTCCCACACCTTTCCTCCTACTCCTCCCGCAACACATGCCTTCCTCATTGCAACACAGTGCAGGCCTCCAGCAGCCCCTTCCACTTTTCCCCACTGCACGGCACATGTTGCACCACGAGACGCTCTTCTCTGCCACAGCGCTGCACAACTCCAGCCTGCCTCTCATGGCACCTCCATCGGGAAACAATCCCCAGGGGCCACCCAAGCTCACCACTCCTTCCACACTGCCCACACTTACCGGCCCTCTCGCCCTACAACTCACCACACACACTTCATTGCCCAGCCTCTGTGCAACGAGCTCGCCCCAAATGCTGACCCATGTCGCGCAGCTGACAAGCCCACCTCGAGCCCAGCAACAACCTCAGACTCTCACACAACACCAGCCACCAGCCCCCTGCCGCATGCCTCCTCTCCTCACACTGCACACCACCTCGCACCCATCACCCCACGACTCTGACACACAATGCACACAGAAACGGCCCCCCCCCGCCTCATGACACAGCAGCCACCTCACTATGGTTGCCATCACCATGGGGGCTCATGCCAAAGCTCACACCCACCGGAAACAAGCTCCCGACCCATCCGCCCACAACAGCCCCGCACAGCCTCAGCCCCAGCCCCACCACAAACCTCCACATCCAATGCCCTTCCACTCCCCATGGCCACTGTAGCCTCTCCAGACCTCCAGTCCTCGGCCACAGGGTCTAACGAACACGACTGACCCTCTCCACTCCACTGTGGAGGTGGAAATCCTGCACAGACTGTAGTCACCCGGCAACACTGACCCCACATCAACCAGGAGAGACTCCCGTCCCTTCTCACCTCCACCTTCAGTCCCCAGCCCCTGCACACAAGCAGCACCATCTCACGAGGCATCTCCACCACGCAGCAGGTGATGCCACTGGTCACACTCCCCAAGGCCTTGCACCCAACACCTCTGCCTCAAACACCATCTGCACGCTCTCCAGACTCCACCTACCAGCAGCCCCACAACAACCTCCAGCTCCTTCCTCCTCCTCTCACCTCCTTCTGCAGTCCCCAGCCCTCGCACCCGCAACACTTGCCCAAATGCTGCCGGATGCCCAGGACGTGACAAGCCCACCTGCAGCCCAGCAGCAACCTCAGACTCTCACACAACACCAGCCACCAGCCCCCTGCCACATGCCTCCTCTCCTCACACTGCACACCACCTCGCACCCATCACCCCACGACTCTGACACACAATGCACACAGACACGGCCCCCCCTTTATGACACAGCAGCCACCTCACCGTGGTAGCTGCCATCACCATGGGGGCTCATGCCACAGCTCACACCCACCAGGAACAAGCTCCCGCCCCATCCGCCCACAACAGCCCCGCACAGCCTCAGCCACAGCCCCACCACAAACCTCCACATCCAATGCCCTTCCACTCCCCATGGCCACACTAGCCTCTCCAGACCTCCAGGCCTCGGCCAGAGGGTCTAACGAACATGATTCAACCTCTCCGCTCCACCGTGGAGGTGGAAATCCTGCACAGACTGTAGTCACCCGGCAACACTGACCCCACATCAACTAGGAAAGACTCCCGTCCCTTCTCCCCTCCAACTTCAATCCCCAGCCCCTGCACACAAGCAGCACCATCTCACGAGGCATCTCCACCACGCAGCAGGTGATGCCACTGGTCACACTCCCCAAGGCCTTGCACCCAACACCTCTGCCTCAAACACCATCTGCATGGTCTCCAGACTCCACCTACCAACAGCCCCACAACAACCTCCAGCTCCTTCCTCCTCCTCTCAACCCCTTCTGCAGTTCCCAGCCCTCGCACCCGCAACACTTGCCCAAATGCTGCCAGATGCCCAGGACGTGACAAGCCCACCTCGAGCCCAGCAGCAACCTCAGACTCTCACACAACACCAGCCACCAGCCCCCTGCCACATGCCTCCTCTCCTCACACTGCACACCACCTCGCACCCATCACCCCACGACTCTGACACACAATGCAGACTGTCACAACCCCCCTTTATGACACAGCAGCCACCTCACCGTGGTAGCTGCCATCACCACGGGGGCTCATGCCACAGCTCACACCCACCAGGAACAAGCTCCCGCCCCATCCGCCCACAACAGCCCCGCACAGCCTCAGCCCCAGCCCCACCACAAACCTCCACATCCAATGCCCTTCCACTCCCCATGGCCACTGTAGCCTCTCCAGACCTCCAGGCCTTGGCCACAGGGTCTAACGAGCACGACTCACCCTCTACGCTCCACCATGGAGATGGAAATCCTGCACAGACTGTAGTTACCCTGCAACACTGACCCCACATCAACCAGGAGAGACTCCCGTCCCTTCTCACCTCCACCTTCAGTCCCCAGCCCTCGCAGCGCCACCACTTCCCCACATCACCACTTGCTCTCACACCGCTTCGCCTGCCCTCCACTCACCCCCAAAACACTAACACTTACCCTCTCCCAAACCACACGCCACACCTACCTCCCAGACCCTACACACAAGCAACACTCTCTCCACAGGCACGCACCTCCACCACCACCCAACACCTCCCACACCTTTCCTCCTACTCCTCCCGCAACACATGCCTTCCTCATTGCAACACAGTGCAGGCCTCCAGCAGCCCCTTCCACTTTTCCCCACTGCACGGCACATGTTGCACCACGCGCCGCTCTTCTCTGCCACAGCGCTGCACAACTCCAGCCTGCCTCTCATGGCACCTCCATCGGGACACAATCCCCAAGGGCCACCCAAGCTCACCACTCCTTCCACACTGCCCACACTTACCGGCCCTCTCGCCCTACAACTCACCACACACACTTCATTGCCCAGCCTCTGTGCAACGAGCTCGCCCCAAATGCTGACCCATGTCGCGCAGCTGACAAGCCCACCTCGAGCCCAGCAACAACCTCAGACTCTCACACAACACCAGCCACCAGCCCCCTGCCGCATGCCTCCTCTCCTCACACTGCACACCACCTCGCACCCATCACCCCCCGACTCTGACACACAATGCACACAGAAACGGCCCCCCCCCGCCTCATGACACAGCAGCCACCTCACTATGGTTGCCATCGCCATGGGGGCTCATGCCAAAGCTCACACCCACCGGAAACAAGCTCCCGACCCATCCGCCCACAACAGCCCCGCACAGCCTCAGCCCCAGCCCCACCACAAACCTCCACATCCAATGCCCTTCCACTCCCCATGGCCACAGTAGCCTCTCCAGACCTCCAGTCCTCGGCCACAGGGTCTAACGAACACGACTGACCCTCTCCACTCCACCGTGGAGGTGGAAATCCTGCACAGACTGTAGTCACCCTGCAACACTGACCCCACATCAACCAGGAGAGACTCCCGTCCCTTCTCACCTCCACCTTCAGTCCCCAGCCCCTGCACACAAGCAGCACCATCTCACGAGGCATCTCCACCACGCAGCAGGTGATGCCACTGGTCACACTCCCCAAGGCCTTGCACCCAACACCTCTGCCTCAAACACCATCTGCACGCTCTCCAGACTCCACCTACCAACAGCCCCACAACAACCTCCAGCTCCTTCCTCCTCCTCTCACCTCCTTCTGCAGTCCCCAGCCCTCGCACCCGCAACACTTGCCCAAATGCTGCCGGATGCCCAGGACGTGACAAGCCCACCTGCAGCCCAGCAACAACCTCAGAGCCTGAGACAACACCAGCCACCAGCCCCCTGACAGATGCCTCCTCTCCTCACACTGCACGGCCACTGGCCCCCCACAACTTTCCCACACAATGCACACAGTCACGGCCCCCCTTTGTCACACAGCAGCCACCTCACTGCCCTTGTCATCAACACTGGGGCTCATGCCACAGCTCACACCCAACAACAAGTGCCCGCCACCTCCTGCCACAACAGCCCTGGCCGGCCATCCTCAACACCAGACTCACCACCTCCCTTCACCTCCCAACGCCTTACACTCCTCACGCCTGTGCTCAGCCCTCCACGCACTCCCATGCCCCAACACAGCCGCCGACAAAAACCGCTCTCCCTCTACGCTCCACCACAGACGCCACAAACCCTGCGCAAACCCTGCGCCTCTGCAAAACACCCACCCTACATCAACCAGGAGAGACTCCCGTCCCTTCTCACCTCCACCTTCAGTCCCCAGCCCCTGCACACAAGCAGCACCATCTCACGAGGCATCTCCACCACGCAGCAGGTGATGCCACTGGTCACACTCCCCAAGGCCTTGCACCCAACACCTCTGCCTCAAACACCATCTGCACGCTCTCCAGAATCCACCTACCAACAGCCCCACAACAACCTCCAGCTCCTTCCTCCTCCTCTCAACTCCTTCTGCAGTCCCCAGCCCTCGCACCCGCAACACTTGCCCAAATGCTGCCGGATGCCCAGGACGTGACAAGCCCACCTGCAGCCCAGCAGCAACCTCAGACTCTCACACAACACCAGCCACCAGCCCACTGCCACATGCCTCCTCTCCTCACACTGCACACCACCTCGCACCCATCACCCCCCGACTCTGACACACAATGCACACAGACACGGCCCCCCCTTTATGACACAGCAACCACCTCACCGTGGTAGCTGCCATCACCATGGGGGCTCATGCCACAGCTCACACCCACCAACAGCAAGCTCCCGCCCCATCCGCCCACAACAGCCCCGCACAGCCTCAGCCCCAGCCCCACCACAAACCTCCACATCCAATGCCCTTCCACTCCCCATGGCCACTGTAGCCTCTCCAGACCTCCAGGCCTTGGCCACAGGGTCTAACGAGCACGACTCACCCTCTACGCTCCACCATGGAGATGGAAATCCTGCACAGACTGTAGTTACCCTGCAACACTGACCCCACATCAACCAGGAGAGACTCCCGTCCCTTCTCACCTCCACCTTCAGTCCCCAGCCCTCGCAGCGCCACCACTTCCCCACATCACCACTTGCTCTCACACCGCTTCGCCTGCCCTCCACTCACCCCCAAAACACTAACACTTACCCTCTCCCAAACCACACGCCACACCTACCTCCCAGACCCTACACACAAGCAACACTCTCTCCACAGGCACGCACCTCCACCACCACCCAACACCTCCCACACCTTTCCTCCTACTCCTCCCGCAACACATGCCTTCCTCATTGCAACACAGTGCAGGCCTCCAGCAGCCCCTTCCACTTTTCCCCACTGCACGGCACATGTTGCACCACGAGACGCTCTTCTCTGCCACAGCGCTGCACAACTCCAGCCTGCCTCTCATGGCACCTCCATCGGGAAACAATCCCCAGGGGCCACCCAAGCTCACCACTCCTTCCACACTGCCCACACTTACCGGCCCTCTCGCCCTACAACTCACCACACACACTTCATTGCCCAGCCTCTGTGCAACGAGCTCGCCCCAAATGCTGACCCATGTCGCGCAGCTGACAAGCCCACCTCGAGCCCAGCAACAACCTCAGACTCTCACACAACACCAGCCACCAGCCCCCTGCCGCATGCCTCCTCTCCTCACACTGCACACCACCTCGTACCCATCACCCCACGACTCTGACACACAATGCACACAGACACGGCCCCCCCTTTATGACACAGCAGCCACCTCACTATGGTTGCCATCACCACGGGGGCTCATGCCACAGCTCACACCCACCAACAGCAAGCTCCCGACCCATCCATCCGCCCACAACAGCCCCGCACAGCCTCAGCCCCAGCCCCACCACAAACCTCCACATTCAATGCCCTTCCACTCCCCATGGCCACACTAGCCTCTCCAGACCTCCAGGCCTTGGCCACAGGGTCTAACGAACATGACTAACCCTCTCCGCTCCACCGTGGAGGTGGAAATCCTGCACAGACTGTAGTCACCCGGCAACACTGACCCCACATCAACCAGGAGAGACTCCCGTCCCTTCTCACCTCCACCTTCAGTCCCCAGCCCCTGCACACAAGCAGCACCATCTCACGAGGCATCTCCACCACGCAGCAGGTGATGCCACTGGTCACACTCCCCAAGGCCTTACACCCAACACCTCTGCCTCAAACACCATCTGCACGCTCTCCAGACTCCACCTACCAACAGCCCCACAACAACCTCCAGCTCCTTCCTCCTCCTCTCACCTCCTTCTGCAGTCCCCAGCCCTCGCACCCGCAACACTTGCCCAAATGCTGCCGGATGCCGAGGACGTGACAAGCCCACCTGCAGCCCAGCAACAACCTCAGAGCCTGAGACAACACCAGCCACCAGCCCCCTGACAGATGCCTCCTCTCCTCACACTGCACGGCCACTGGCCCCCCACAACTTTCCCACACAATGCACACAGTCACGGCCCCCCTTTGTCACACAGCAGCCACCTCACTGCCCTTGTCATCAACACTGGGGCTCATGCCACAGCTCACACCCAACAAGTGCCCGCCACCTCCTGCCACAACAGCCCCGGCCGGCCATCCTCAACACCAGACTCACCACCTCCCTTCACCTCCCAACGCCTTACACTCCTCACGCCTGTGCTCAGCCCTCCACGCACTCCCATGCCCCAACACAGCCGCCGACAAAAACCGCTCTCCCTCTACGCTCCACCACAGACGCCACAAACCCTGCGCAAACCCTGCGCCTCTGCAAAACACCCACCCTACATCAACCAGGAGAGACTCCCGTCCCTTCTCACCTCCACCTTCAGTCCCCAGCCCCTGCACACAAGCAGCACCATCTCACGAGGCATCTCCACCACGCAGCAGGTGATGCCACTGGTCACACTCCCCAAGGCCTTGCACCCAACACCTCTGCCTCAAACACCATCTGCACGCTCTCCAGACTCCACCTACCAACAGCCCCACAACAACCTCCAGCTCCTTCCTCCTCTCACCTCCTTCTGCAGTCCCCAGCCCTCGCACCCGCAACACTTGCCCAAATGCTGCCGGATGCCCAGGACGTGACAAGCCCACCTGCAGCCCAGCAGCAACCTCAGACTCTCACACAACACCAGCCACCAGCCCCCTGCCACATGCCTCCTCTCCTCACACTGCACACCACCTCGCACCCATCACCCCACGACTCTGACACACAATGCACACAGACACGGCCCCCCCTTTATGACACAGCAACCACCTCACCGTGGTAGCTGCCATCACCATGGGGGCTCATGCCACAGCTCACACCCACCAGGAACAAGCTCCCGCCCCATCCGCCCACAACAGCCCCGCACAGCCTCAGCCACAGCCCCACCACAAACCTCCACATCCAATGCCCTTCCACTCCCCATGGCCACACTAGCCTCTCCAGACCTCCAGGCCTTGGCCACAGGGTCTAACGAACATGACTGACCCTCTCCGCTCCACCGTGGAGGTGGAAATCCTGCACAGACTGTAGTCACCCTGCAACACTGACCCCACATCAACTAGGAGAGACTCACGTCCCTTCTCACCTCCACCTTCAGTCCCCAGCCCTCGCAGCGCCACCACTTCCCCACATCACCACTTGCTCTCACACCACTTCGCCTGCCCTCCACTCACCCCCAAAACACTAACACTTACCCTCTCCCAAACCACACGCCACACCTACCTCCCAGACCCTACACACAAGCAACACTCTCTCCACAGGCACGCACCTCCACCACCACCCAACACCTCCCACACCTTTCCTCCTACTCCTCCCGCAACACATGCCTTCCTCATTGCAACACAGTGCAGGCCTCCAGCAGACCCTTCCACTTTTCCCCACTGCACGGCACATGTTGCACCACGAGACGCTCTTCTCTGCCACAGCGCTGCACAACTCCAGCCTGCCTCTCATGGCACCTCCATCGGGAAACAATCCCCAGGGGCCACCCAAGCTCACCACTCCTTCCACACTGCCCACACTTACCGGCCCTCTCGCCCTACAACTCACCACACACACTTCATTGCCCAGCCTCTGTGCAACGAGCTCGCCCCAAATGCTGACCCATGTCGCGCAGCTGACAAGCCCACCTCGAGCCCAGCAACAACCTCAGACTCTCACACAACACCAGCCACCAGCCCCCTGCCGCATGCCTCCTCTCCTCACACTGCACACCACCTCGCACCCATCACCCCACGACTCTGACACACAATGCACACAGAAACGGCCCCCCCCCGCCTCATGACACAGCAGCCACCTCACTATGGTTGCCATCACCATGGGGGCTCATGCCAAAGCTCACACCCACCGGAAACAAGCTCCCGACCCATCCGCCCACAACAGCCCCGCACAGCCTCAGCCCCAGCCCCACCACAAACCTCCACATCCAATGCCCTTCCACTCCCCATGGCCACTGTAGCCTCTCCAGACCTCCAGTCCTCGGCCACAGGGTCTAACGAACACGACTGACCCTCTCCACTCCACTGTGGAGGTGGAAATCCTGCACAGACTGTAGTCACCCGGCAACACTGACCCCACATCAACCAGGAGAGACTCCCGTCCCTTCTCACCTCCACCTTCAGTCCCCAGCCCCTGCACACAAGCAGCACCATCTCACGAGGCATCTCCACCACGCAGCAGGTGATGCCACTGGTCACACTCCCCAAGGCCTTGCACCCAACACCTCTGCCTCAAACACCATCTGCACGCTCTCCAGACTCCACCTACCAGCAGCCCCACAACAACCTCCAGCTCCTTCCTCCTCCTCTCACCTCCTTCTGCAGTCCCCAGCCCTCGCACCCGCAACACTTGCCCAAATGCTGCCGGATGCCCAGGACGTGACAAGCCCACCTGCAGCCCAGCAGCAACCTCAGACTCTCACACAACACCAGCCACCAGCCCCCTGCCACATGCCTCCTCTCCTCACACTGCACACCACCTCGCACCCATCACCCCACGACTCTGACACACAATGCACACAGACACGGCCCCCCCTTTATGACACAGCAGCCACCTCACCGTGGTAGCTGCCATCACCATGGGGGCTCATGCCACAGCTCACACCCACCAGGAACAAGCTCCCGCCCCATCCGCCCACAACAGCCCCGCACAGCCTCAGCCACAGCCCCACCACAAACCTCCACATCCAATGCCCTTCCACTCCCCATGGCCACACTAGCCTCTCCAGACCTCCAGGCCTCGGCCACAGGGTCTAACGAGCACGACTCACCCTCTCCGCTCCACCGTGGAGGTGGAAATCCTGCACAGACTGTAGTCACCCGGCAACACTGACCCCACATCAACTAGGAGAGACTCCCGTCCCTTCTCACCTCCACCTTCAGTCCCCAGCCCTCGCAGCGCCACCACTTCCCCACATCACCACTTGCTCTCACACCGCTTCGCCTGCCCTCCACTCACCCCCAAAACACTAACACTTACCCTCTCCCAAACCACACGCCACACCTACCTCCCAGACCCTACACACAAGCAACACTCTCTCCACAGGCACGCACCTCCACCACCACCCAACACCTCCCACACCTTTCCTCCTACTCCTCCCGCAACACATGCCTTCCTCATTGCAACACAGTGCAGGCCTCCAGCAGACCCTTCCACTTTTCCCCACTGCACGGCACATGTTGCACCACGAGACGCTCTTCTCTGCCACAGCGCTGCACAACTCCAGCCTGCCTCTCATGGCACCTCCATCGGGACACAATCCCCAAGGGCCACCCAAGCTCACCACTCCTTCCACACTGCCCACACTTACCGGCCCTCTCGCCCTACAACTCACCACACACACTTCATTGCCCAGCCTCTGTGCAACGAGCTCGCCCCAAATGCTGACCCATGTCGCGCAGCTGACAAGCCCACCTTGAGCCCAGCAACAACCTCAGACTCTCACACAACACCAGCCACCAGCCCCCTGCCGCATGCCTCCTCTCCTCACACTGCACACCACCTCGCACCCATCACCCCACGACTCTGACACACAATGCACACAGACATGGCCCCCCTTTATGACACAGCAGCCACCTCACTATGGTTGCCATCACCACGGGGGCTCATGCCACAGCTCACACCCACCAACAGCAAGCTCCCGACCCATCCGCCCACAACAGCCCCGCACAGCCTCAGCCCCAGCCCCACCACAAACCTCCACATCCAATGCCCTTCCACTCCCCATGGCCACAGTAGCCTCTCCAGA
Organism: Struthio camelus; assembly: GCF_040807025.1. Taxonomy (NCBI): domain Eukaryota; kingdom Metazoa; phylum Chordata; class Aves; order Struthioniformes; family Struthionidae; genus Struthio; species Struthio camelus. The sequence goes on from NC_090942.1 coordinate 222,272,469, forward strand.
CCTCCAGTCCTCGGCCACAGGGTCTAACGAACATGATTCAACCTCTCCGCTCCACCGTGGAGGTGGAAATCCTGCACAGACTGTAGTCACCCTGCAACACTGACCCCACATCAACCAGGAGAGACTCCCGTCCCTTCTCACCTCCACCTTCAGTCCCCAGCCCCTGCACACAAGCAGCACCATCTCACGAGGCATCTCCACCACGCAGCAGGTGATGCCACTGGTCACACTCCCCAAGGCCTTGCACCCAACACCTCTGCCTCAAACACCATCTGCACGCTCTCCAGACTCCACCTACCAACAGCCCCACAACAACCTCCAGCTCCTTCCTCCTCCTCTCACCTCCTTCTGCAGTCCCCAGCCCTCGCACCCGCAACACTTGCCCAAATGCTGCCGGATGCCGAGGACGTGACAAGCCCACCTGCAGCCCAGCAACAACCTCAGAGCCTGAGACAACACCAGCCACCAGCCCACTGCCACATGCCTCCTCTCCTCACACTGCACGGCCACTGGCCCCCCACAACTTTCCCACACAATGCACACAGTCACGGCCCCCCTTTGTCACACAGCAGCCACCTCACTGCCCTTGTCATCAACACTGGGGCTCATGCCACAGCTCACACCCAACAACAAGTGCCCGCCACCTCCTGCCACAACAGCCCTGGCCGGCCATCCTCAACACCAGACTCACCACCTCCCTTCACCTCCCAACGCCTTACACTCCTCACGCCTATGCTCAGCCCTCCACGCACTCCCATGCCCCAACACAGCCGCCGACAAAAACCGCTCTCCCTCTACGCTCCACCACAGACGCCACAAACCCTGCGCAAACCCTGCGCCTCTGCAAAACACCCACCCTACATCAACCAGGAGAGACTCCCGTCCCTTCTCACCTCCACCTTCAGTCCCCAGCCCCTGCACACAAGCAGCACCATCTCACGAGGCATCTCCACCACGCAGCAGGTGATGCCACTGGTCACACTCCCCAAGGCCTTGCACCCAACACCTCTGCCTCAAACACCATCTGCACGCTCTCCAGACTCCACCTACCAGCAGCCCCACTACAACCTCCAGCTCCTTCCTCCTCCTCTCAACTCCTTCTGCAGTCCCCAGCCCTCGCACCCGCAACACTTGCCCAAATGCTGCCGGATGCCCAGGACGTGACAAGCCCACCTGCAGCCCAGCAGCAACCTCAGACTCTCACACAACACCAGCCACCAGCCCCCTGCCACATGCCTCCTCTCCTCACACTGCACACCACCTCGCACCCATCACCCCACGACTCTGACACACAATGCACACAGACACGGCCCCCCCTTTATGACACAGCAACCACCTCACCGTGGTAGCTGCCATCACCATGGGGGCTCATGCCACAGCTCACACCCACCAGGAACAAGCTCCCGCCCCATCCAGACACAACAGCCCCGCACAGCCTCAGCCCCAGCCCCACCACAAACCTCCACATCCAATGCCCTTCCACTCCCCATGGCCACACTAGCCTCTCCAGACCTCCAGGCCTTGGCCACAGGGTCTAACGAACATGACTGACCCTCTCCGCTCCACCGTGGAGGTGGAAATCCTGCACAGACTGTAGTCACCCGGCAACACTGACCCCACATCAACTAGGAGAGACTCACATCCCTTCTCACCTCCACCTTCAGTCCCCAGCCCTCGCAGCGCCACCACTTCCCCACATCACCACTTGCTCTCACACCGCTTCGCCTGCCCTCCACTCACCCCCAAAACACTAACACTTACCCTCTCCCAAACCACACGCCACACCTACCTCCCAGACCCTACACACAAGCAACACTCTCTCCACAGGCACGCACCTCCACCACCACCCAACACCTCCCACACCTTTCCTCCTACTCCTCCCGCAACACATGCCTTCCTCATTGCAACACAGTGCAGGCCTCCAGCAGACCCTTCCACTTTTCCCCACTGCACGGCACATGTTGCACCACGAGACGCTCTTCTCTGCCACAGCGCTGCACAACTCCAGCCTGCCTCTCATGGCACCTCCATCGGGAAACAATCCCCAGGGGCCACCCAAGCTCACCACTCCTTCCACACTGCCCACACTTACCGGCCCTCTCTCCCTACAACTCACCACACACACTTCATTGCCCAGCCTCTGTGCAACGAGCTCGCCCCAAATGCTGACCCATGTCGCGCAGCCGACAAACCCACCTTGAGCCCAGCAACAACCTCAGACTCTCACACAACACCAGCCACCAGCCCCCTGCCGCATGCCTCCTCTCCTCACACTGCACACCACCTCGCACCCATCACCCCACGACTCTGACACACAATGCACACAGAAACGGCCCCCCCCCGCCTCATGACACAGCAGCCACCTCACTATGGTTGCCATCACCATGGGGGCTCATGCCAAAGCTCACACCCACCGGAAACAAGCTCCCGACCCATCCGCCCACAACAGCCCCGCACAGCCTCAGCCCCAGCCCCACCACAAACCTCCACATCCAATGCCCTTCCACTCCCCATGGCCACACTAGCCTCTCCAGACCTCCAGTCCTCGGCCACAGGGTCTAACGAACACGACTGACCCTCTCCACTCCACCGTGGAGGTGGAAATCCTGCACAGACTGTAGTCACCCGGCAACACTGACCCCACATCAACCAGGAGAGACTCCCGTCCCTTCTCACCTCCACCTTCAGTCCCCAGCCCTCGCAGCGCCACCACTTCCCCACATCACCACTTGCTCTCACACCGCTTCGCCTGCCCTCCACTCACCCCCAAAACACTAACACTTACCCTCTCCCAAACCACACGCCACACCTACCTCCCAGACCCTACACACAAGCAACACTCTCTCCACAGGCACGCACCTCCACCACCACCCAACACCTCCCACACCTTTCCTCCTACTCCTCCCGCAACACATGCCTTCCTCATTGCAACACAGTGCAGGCCTCCAGCAGACCCTTCCACTTTTCCCCACTGCACGGCACATGTTGCACCACGAGACGCTCTTCTCTGCCACAGCGCTGCACAACTCCAGCCTGCCTCTCATGGCACCTCCATCGGGACACAATCCCCAAGGGCCACCCAAGCTCACCACTCCTTCCACACTGCCCACACTTACCAGCCCTCTCGCCCTACAACTCACCACACACACTTCATTGCCCAGCCTCTGTGCAACGAGCTCGCCCCAAATGCTGACCCATGTCGCGCAGCCGACAAACCCACCTTGAGCCCAGCAACAACCTCAGACTCTCACACAACACCAGCCACCAGCCCCCTGCCACATGCCTCCTCTCCTCACACTGCACACCACCCCGCACCCATCACCCCACGACTCTGACACACAATGCACACAGACACGGCCCCCCTTTATGACACAGCAGCCACCTCACTATGGTTGCCATCACCACGGGGGCTCATGCCACAGCTCACACCCACCAACAGCAAGCTCCCGACCCATCCGCCCACAACAGCCCCGCACAGCCTCAGCCCCAGCCCCACCACAAACCTCCACATCCAATGCCCTTCCACTCCCCATGGCCACAGTAGCCTCTCCAGACCTCCAGTCCTCGGCCACAGGGTCTAACGAACACGACTGACCCTCTCCACTCCACCGTGGAGGTGGAAATCCTGCACAGACTGTAGTCACCCTGCAACACTGACCCCACATCAACCAGGAGAGACTCCCGTCCCTTCTCACCTCCACCTTCAGTCCCCAGCCCCTGCACACAAGCTGCACCATCTCACGAGGCATCTCCACCACGCAGCAGGTGATGCCACTGGTCACACTCCCCAAGGCCTTGCACCCAACACCTCTGCCTCAAACACCATCTGCACGCTCTCCAGACTCCACCTACCAGCAGCCCCACTACAACCTCCAGCTCCTTCCTCCTCCTCTCAACTCCTTCTGCAGTCCCCAGCCCTCGCACCCGCAACACTTGCCCAAATGCTGCCGGATGCCCAGGACGTGACAAGCCCACCTGCAGCCCAGCAGCAACCTCAGACTCTCACACAACACCAGCCACCAGCCCCCTGCCACATGCCTCCTCTCCTCACACTGCACACCACCTCGCACCCATCACCCCACGACTCTGACACACAATGCACACAGACACGGCCCCCCCTTTATGACACAGCAACCACCTCACCGTGGTAGCTGCCATCACCACGGAGCTCATGCCACAGCTCACACCCACCAACAGCAAGCTCCCGCCCCATCCAGACACAACAGCCCTGCACAGCCTCAGCCCCAGCCCCACCACAAACCTCCACATCCAATGCCCTTCCACTCCCCATGGCCACTGTAGCCTCTCCAGACCTCCAGGCCTTGGCCACAGGGTCTAACGAGCACGACTCACCCTCTACGCTCCACCATGGAGATGGAAATCCTGCACAGACTGTAGTTACCCTGCAACACTGACCCCACATCAACCAGGAGAGACTCCCGTCCCTTCTCACCTCCACCTTCAGTCCCCAGCCCTCGCAGCGCCACCACTTCCCCACATCACCACTTGCTCTCACACCGCTTCGCCTGCCCTCCACTCACCCCCAAAACACTAACACTTACCCTCTCCCAAACCACACGCCACACCTACCTCCCAGACCCTACACACAAGCAACACTCTCTCCACAGGCACGCACCTCCACCACCACCCAACACCTCCCACACCTTTCCTCCTACTCCTCCCGCAACACATGCCTTCCTCATTGCAACACAGTGCAGGCCTCCAGCAGCCCCTTCCACTTTTCCCCACTGCACGGCACATGTTGCACCACGAGACGCTCTTCTCTGCCACAGCGCTGCACAACTCCAGCCTGCCTCTCATGGCACCTCCATCGGGAAACAATCCCCAGGGGCCACCCAAGCTCACCACTCCTTCCACACTGCCCACACTTACCGGCCCTCTCGCCCTACAACTCACCACACACACTTCATTGCCCAGCCTCTGTGCAACGAGCTCGCCCCAAATGCTGACCCATGTCGCGCAGCCGACAAACCCACCTTGAGCCCAGCAACAACCTCAGACTCTCACACAACACCAGCCACCAGCCCCCTGCCGCATGCCTCCTCTCCTCACACTGCACACCACCTCGCACCCATCACCCCACGACTCTGACACACAATGCACACAGACACGGCCCCCCCCCGCCTCATGACACAGCAGCCACCTCACTATGGTTGCCATCACCATGGGGGCTCATGCCAAAGCTCACACCCACCGGAAACAAGCTCCCGACCCATCCGCCCACAACAGCCCCGCACAGCCTCAGCCCCAGCCCCACCACAAACCTCCACATCCAATGCCCTTCCACTCCCCATGGCCACAGTAGCCTCTCCAGACCTCCAGTCCTCGGCCACAGGGTCTAACGAACACGACTGACCCTCTCCACTCCACCGTGGAGGTGGAAATCCTGCACAGACTGTAGTCACCCGGCAACACTGACCCCACATCAACCAGGAGAGACTCCCGTCCCTTCTCACCTCCACCTTCAGTCCCCAGCCCCTGCACACAAGCAGCACCATCTCACGAGGCATCTCCACCACGCAGCAGGTGATGCCACTGGTCACACTCCCCAAGGCCTTGCACCCAACACCTCTGCCTCAAACACCATCTGCACGCTCTCCAGACTCCACCTACCAACAGCCCCACAACAACCTCCAGCTCCTTCCTCCTCCTCTCAACTCCTTCTGCAGTCCCCAGCCCTCGCACCCGCAACACTTGCCCAAATGCTGCCGGATGCCCAGGACGTGACAAGCCCACCTGCAGCCCAGCAACAACCTCAGAGCCTGAGACAACACCAGCCACCAGCCCCCTGACAGATGCCTCCTCTCCTCACACTGCACGGCCACTGGCCCCCCACAACTTTCCCACACAATGCACACAGTCACGGCCCCCCTTTGTCACACAGCAGCCACCTCACTGCCCTTGTCATCAACACTGGGGCTCATGCCACAGCTCACACCCAACAACAAGTGCCCGCCACCTCCTGCCACAACAGCCCCGGCCGGCCATCCTCAACACCAGACTCACCACCTCCCTTCACCTCCCAACGCCTTACACTCCTCACGCCTATGCTCAGCCCTCCACGCACTCCCATGCCCCAACACAGCCGCCGACAAAAACCGCTCTCCCTCTACGCTCCACCACAGACGCCACAAACCCTGCGCAAACCCTGCGCCTCTGCAAAACACCCACCCTACATCAACCAGGAGAGACTCCCGTCCCTTCTCACCTCCACCTTCAGTCCCCAGCCCCTGCACACAAGCAGCACCATCTCACGAGGCATCTCCACCACGCAGCAGGTGATGCCACTGGTCACACTCCCCAAGGCCTTGCACCCAACACCTCTGCCTCAAACACCATCTGCACGCTCTCCAGACTCCACCTACCAGCAGCCCCACTACAACCTCCAGCTCCTTCCTCCTCCTCTCAACTCCTTCTGCAGTCCCCAGCCCTCACACCCGCAACACTTGCCCAAATGCTGCCGGATGCCCAGGACGTGACAAGCCCACCTGCAGCCCAGCAGCAACCTCAGACTCTCACACAACACCAGCCACCAGCCCACTGCCACATGCCTCCTCTCCTCACACTGCACACCACCTCGCACCCATCACCCCACGACTCTGACACACAATGCACACAGACACGGCCCCCCCTTTATGACACAGCAACCACCTCACCGTGGTAGCTGCCATCACCATGGGGGCTCATGCCACAGCTCACACCCACCGGGAACAAGCTCCTGCCCCATCCGCCCACAACAGCCCCGCACAGCCTCAGCCACAGCCCCACCACAAACCTCCACATCCAATGCCCTTCCACTCCCCATGGCCACTGTAGCCTCTCCAGACCTCCAGGCCTTGGCCACAGGGTCTAACGAGCACGACTCACCCTCTACGCTCCACCATGGAGATGGAAATCCTGCACAGACTGTAGTTACCCTGCAACACTGACCCCACATCAACCAGGAGAGACTCCCGTCCCTTCTCACCTCCACCTTCAGTCCCCAGCCCTCGCAGCGCCACCACTTCCCCACATCACCACTTGCTCTCACACCGCTTCGCCTGCCCTCCACTCACCCCCAAAACACTAACACTTACCCTCTCCCAAACCACACGCCACACCTACCTCCCAGACCCTACACACAAGCAACACTCTCTCCACAGGCACGCACCTCCACCACCACCCAACACCTCCCACACCTTTCCTCCTACTCCTCCCGCAACACATGCCTTCCTCATTGCAACACAGTGCAGGCCTCCAGCAGACCCTTCCACTTTTCCCCACTGCACGGCACATGTTGCACCACGAGACGCTCTTCTCTGCCACAGCGCTGCACAACTCCAGCCTGCCTCTCATGGCACCTCCATCGGGAAACAATCCCCAGGGGCCACCCAAGCTCACCACTCCTTCCACACTGCCCACACTTACCGGCCCTCTCGCCCTACAACTCACCACACACACTTCATTGCCCAGCCTCTGTGCAACGAGCTCGCCCCAAATGCTGACCCATGTCGCGCAGCCGACAAACCCACCTTGAGCCCAGCAACAACCTCAGACTCTCACACAACACCAGCCACCAGCCCCCTGCCGCATGCCTCCTCTCCTCACACTGCACACCACCTCGCACCCATCACCCCACGACTCTGACACACAATGCACACAGAAACGGCCCCCCCCCGCCTCATGACACAGCAGCCACCTCACTATGGTTGCCATCACCATGGGGGCTCATGCCAAAGCTCACACCCACCGGAAACAAGCTCCCGACCCATCCGCCCACAACAGCCCCGCACAGCCTCAGCCCCAGCCCCACCACAAACCTCCACATCCAATGCCCTTCCACTCCCCATGGCCACACTAGCCTCTCCAGACCTCCAGTCCTCGGCCACAGGGTCTAACGAACACGACTGACCCTCTCCACTCCACCGTGGAGGTGGAAATCCTGCACAGACTGTAGTCACCCGGCAACACTGACCCCACATCAACCAGGAGAGACTCCCGTCCCTTCTCACCTCCACCTTCAGTCCCCAGCCCCTGCACACAAGCAGCACCATCTCACGAGGCATCTCCACCACGCAGCAGGTGATGCCACTGGTCACACTCCCCAAGGCCTTGCACCCAACACCTCTGCCTCAAACACCATCTGCACGCTCTCCAGACTCCACCTACCAACAGCCCCACAACAACCTCCAGCTCCTTCCTCCTCCTCTCAACTCCTTCTGCAGTCCCCAGCCCTCGCACCCGCAACACTTGCCCAAATGCTGCCGGATGCCCAGGACGTGACAAGCCCACCTGCAGCCCAGCAACAACCTCAGAGCCTGAGACAACACCAGCCACCAGCCCCCTGACAGATGCCTCCTCTCCTCACACTGCACGGCCACTGGCCCCCCACAACTTTCCCACACAATGCACACAGTCACGGCCCCCCTTTGTCACACAGCAGCCACCTCACTGCCCTTGTCATCAACACTGGGGCTCATGCCACAGCTCACACCCAACAACAAGTGCCCGCCACCTCCTGCCACAACAGCCCCGGCCGGCCATCCTCAACACCAGACTCACCACCTCCCTTCACCTCCCAACGCCTTACACTCCTCACGCCTATGCTCAGCCCTCCACGCACTCCCATGCCCCAACACAGCCGCCGACAAAAACCGCTCTCCCTCTACGCTCCACCACAGACGCCACAAACCCTGCGCAAACCCTGCGCCTCTGCAAAACACCCACCCTACATCAACCAGGAGAGACTCCCGTCCCTTCTCACCTCCACCTTCAGTCCCCAGCCCCTGCACACAAGCAGCACCATCTCACGAGGCATCTCCACCACGCAGCAGGTGATGCCACTGGTCACACTCCCCAAGGCCTTGCACCCAACACCTCTGCCTCAAACACCATCTGCACGCTCTCCAGACTCCACCTACCAGCAGCCCCACTACAACCTCCAGCTCCTTCCTCCTCCTCTCAACTCCTTCTGCAGTCCCCAGCCCTCGCACCCGCAACACTTGCCCAAATGCTGCCGGATGCCCAGGACGTGACAAGCCCACCTGCAGCCCAGCAGCAACCTCAGACTCTCACACAACACCAGCCACCAGCCCACTGCCACATGCCTCCTCTCCTCACACTGCACACCACCTCGCACCCATCACCCCACGACTCTGACACACAATGCACACAGACACGGCCCCCCCTTTATGACACAGCAACCACCTCACCGTGGTAGCTGCCATCACCATGGGGGCTCATGCCACAGCTCACACCCACCGGGAACAAGCTCCTGCCCCATCCAGACACAACAGCCCCGCACAGCCTCAGCCACAGCCCCACCACAAACCTCCACATCCAATGCCCTTCCACTCCCCATGGCCACTGTAGCCTCTCCAGACCTCCAGGCCTTGGCCACAGGGTCTAACGAGCACGACTCACCCTCTACGCTCCACCATGGAGATGGAAATCCTGCACAGACTGTAGTTACCCTGCAACACTGACCCCACATCAACCAGGAGAGACTCCCGTCCCTTCTCACCTCCACCTTCAGTCCCCAGCCCTCGCAGTGCCACCACTTCCCCACATCACCACTTGCTCTCACACCGCTTCGCCTGCCCTCCACTCACCCCCAAAACACTAACACTTACCCTCTCCCAAACCACACGCCACACCTACCTCCCAGACCCTACACACAAGCAACACTCTCTCCACAGGCACGCACCTCCACCACCACCCAACACCTCCCACACCTTTCCTCCTACTCCTCCCGCAACACATGCCTTCCTCATTGCAACACAGTGCAGGCCTCCAGCAGACCCTTCCACTTTTCCCCACTGCACGGCACATGTTGCACCACGAGACGCTCTTCTCTGCCACAGCGCTGCACAACTCCAGCCTGCCTCTCATGGCACCTCCATCGGGAAACAATCCCCAGGGGCCACCCAAGCTCACCACTCCTTCCACACTGCCCACACTTACCGGCCCTCTCGCCCTACAACTCACCACACACACTTCATTGCCCAGCCTCTGTGCAACGAGCTCGCCCCAAATGCTGACCCATGTCGCGCAGCCGACAAACCCACCTTGAGCCCAGCAACAACCTCAGACTCTCACACAACACCAGCCACCAGCCCCCTGCCGCATGCCTCCTCTCCTCACACTGCACACCACCTCGCACCCATCACCCCACGACTCTGACACACAATGCACACAGAAACGGCCCCCCCCCGCCTCATGACACAGCAGCCACCTCACTATGGTTGCCATCACCATGGGGGCTCATGCCAAAGCTCACACCCACCGGAAACAAGCTCCCGACCCATCCGCCCACAACAGCCCCGCACAGCCTCAGCCCCAGCCCCACCACAAACCTCCACATCCAATGCCCTTCCACTCCCCATGGCCACAGTAGCCTCTCCAGACCTCCAGTCCTCGGCCACGGGGTCTAACGAACACGACTGACCCTCTCCACTCCACCGTGGAGGTGGAAATCCTGCACAGACTGTAGTCACCCGGCAACACTGACCCCACATCAACCAGGAGAGACTCCCGTCCCTTCTCACCTCCACCTTCAGTCCCCAGCCCCTGCACACAAGCAGCACCATCTCACGAGGCATCTCCACCACGCAGCAGGTGATGCCACTGGTCACACTCCCCAAGGCCTTGCACCCAACACCTCTGCCTCAAACACCATCTGCACGCTCTCCAGACTCCACCTACCAACAGCCCCACAACAACCTCCAGCTCCTTCCTCCTCCTCTCAACTCCTTCTGCAGTCCCCAGCCCTCGCACCCGCAACACTTGCCCAAATGCTGCCGGATGCCCAGGACGTGACAAGCCCACCTGCAGCCCAGCAACAACCTCAGAGCCTGAGACAACACCAGCCACCAGCCCCCTGACAGATGCCTCCTCTCCTCACACTGCACGGCCACTGGCCCCCCACAACTTTCCCACACAATGCACACAGTCACGGCCCCCCTTTGTCACACAGCAGCCACCTCACTGCCCTTGTCATCAACACTGGGGCTCATGCCACAGCTCACACCCAACAACAAGTGCCCGCCACCTCCTGCCACAACAGCCCCGGCCGGCCATCCTCAACACCAGACTCACCACCTCCCTTCACCTCCCAATGCCTTACACTCCTCACGCCTATGCTCAGCCCTCCACGCACTCCCATGCCCCAACACAGCCGCCGACAAAAACCGCTCTCCCTCTACGCTCCACCACAGACGCCACAAACCCTGCGCAAACCCTGCGCCTCTGCAAAACACCCACCCTACATCAACCAGGAGAGACTCCCGTCCCTTCTCACCTCCACCTTCAGTCCCCAGCCCCTGCACACAAGCAGCACCATCTCACGAGGCATCTCCACCACGCAGCAGGTGATGCCACTGGTCACACTCCCCAAGGCCTTGCACCCAACACCTCTGCCTCAAACACCATCTGCACGCTCTCCAGACTCCACCTACCAACAGCCCCACAACAACCTCCAGCTCCTTCCTCCTCCTCTCAACTCCTTCTGCAGTCCCCAGCCCTCGCACCCGCAACACTTGCCCAAATGCTGCCGGATGCCCAGGACGTGACAAGCCCACCTGCAGCCCAGCAGCAACCTCAGACTCTCACACAACACCAGCCACCAGCCCACTGCCACATGCCTCCTCTCCTCACACTGCACACCACCTCGCACCCATCACCCCACGACTCTGACACACAATGCACACAGACACGGCCCCCCCTTTATGACACAGCAACCACCTCACCGTGGTAGCTGCCATCACCATGGGGGCTCATGCCACAGCTCACACCCACCGGGAACAAGCTCCCGCCCCATCCAGACACAACAGCCCCGCACAGCCTCAGCCCCAGCCCCACCACAAACCTCCACATCCAATGCCCTTCCACTCCCCATGGCCACTGTAGCCTCTCCAGACCTCCAGGCCTTGGCCACAGGGTCTAACGAGCACGACTCACCCTCTACGCTCCACCATGGAGATGGAAATCCTGCACAGACTGTAGTTACCCTGCAACACTGACCCCACATCAACCAGGAGAGACTCCCGTCCCTTCTCACCTCCACCTTCAGTCCCCAGCCCTCGCAGCGCCACCACTTCCCCACATCACCACTTGCTCTCACACCGCTTCGCCTGCCCTCCACTCACCCCCAAAACACTAACACTTACCCTCTCCCAAACCACACGCCACACCTACCTCCCAGACCCTACACACAAGCAACACTCTCTCCACAGGCACGCACCTCCACCACCACCCAACACCTCCCACACCTTTCCTCCTACTCCTCCCGCAACACATGCCTTCCTCATTGCAACACAGTGCAGGCCTCCAGCAGACCCTTCCACTTTTCCCCACTGCACGGCACATGTTGCACCACGAGACGCTCTTCTCTGCCACAGCGCTGCACAACTCCAGCCTGCCTCTCATGGCACCTCCATCGGGAAACAATCCCCAGGGGCCACCCAAGCTCACCACTCCTTCCACACTGCCCACACTTACCGGCCCTCTCGCCCTACAACTCACCACACACACTTCATTGCCCAGCCTCTGTGCAACGAGCTCGCCCCAAATGCTGACCCATGTCGCGCAGCCGACAAACCCACCTTGAGCCCAGCAACAACCTCAGACTCTCACACAACACCAGCCACCAGCCCCCTGCCGCATGCCTCCTCTCCTCACACTGCACACCACCTCGCACCCATCACCCCACGACTCTGACACACAATGCACACAGACACGGCCCCCCCCCACCTCATGACACAGCAGCCACCTCACTATGGTTGCCATCACCATGGGGGCTCATGCCAAAGCTCACACCCACCGGAAACAAGCTCCCGACCCATCCGCCCACAACAGCCCCGCACAGCCTCAGCCCCAGCCCCACCACAAACCTCCACATCCAATGCCCTTCCACTCCCCATGGCCACAGTAGCCTCTCCAGACCTCCAGTCCTCGGCCACGGGGTCTAACGAACACGACTGACCCTCTCCACTCCACCGTGGAGGTGGAAATCCTGCACAGACTGTAGTCACCCTGCAACACTGACCCCACATCAACCAGGAGAGACTCCCGTCCCTTCTCACCTCCACCTTCAGTCCCCAGCCCCTGCACACAAGCAGCACCATCTCACGAGGCATCTCCACCACGCAGCAGGTGATGCCACTGGTCACACTCCCCAAGGCCTTGCACCCAACACCTCTGCCTCAAACACCATCTGCACGCTCTCCAGACTCCACCTACCAACAGCCCCACAACAACCTCCAGCTCCTTCCTCCTCCTCTCAACTCCTTCTGCAGTCCCCAGCCCTCGCACCCGCAACACTTGCCCAAATGCTGCCGGATGCCCAGGACGTGACAAGCCCACCTGCAGCCCAGCAACAACCTCAGAGCCTGAGACAACACCAGCCACCAGCCCCCTGACAGATGCCTCCTCTCCTCTCACTGCACGGCCACTGGCCCCCCACAACTTTCCCACACAATGCACACAGTCACGGCCCCCCTTTGTCACACAGCAGCCACCTCACTGCCCTTGTCATCAACACTGGGGCTCATGCCACAGCTCACACCCAACAACAAGTGCCCGCCACCTCCTGCCACAACAGCCCCGGCCGGCCATCCTCAACACCAGACTCACCACCTCCCTTCACCTCCCAACGCCTTACACTCCTCACGCCTATGCTCAGCCCTCCACGCACTCCCATGCCCCAACACAGCCGCCGACAAAAACCGCTCTCCCTCTACGCTCCACCACAGACGCCACAAACCCTGCGCAAACCCTGCGCCTCTGCAAAACACCCACCCTACATCAACCAGGAGAGACTCCCGTCCCTTCTCACCTCCACCTTCAGTCCCCAGCCCCTGCACACAAGCAGCACCATCTCACGAGGCATCTCCACCACGCAGCAGGTGATGCCACTGGTCACACTCCCCAAGGCCTTGCACCCAACACCTCTGCCTCAAACACCATCTGCACGCTCTCCAGACTCCACCTACCAGCAGCCCCACTACAACCTCCAGCTCCTTCCTCCTCCTCTCAACTCCTTCTGCAGTCCCCAGCCCTCGCACCCGCAACACTTGCCCAAATGCTGCCGGATGCCCAGGACGTGACAAGCCCACCTGCAGCCCAGCAGCAACCTCAGACTCTCACACAACACCAGCCACCAGCCCACTGCCACATGCCTCCTCTCCTCACACTGCACACCACCTCGCACCCATCACCCCACGACTCTGACACACAATGCACACAGACACGGCCCCCCCTTTATGACACAGCAACCACCTCACCGTGGTAGCTGCCATCACCATGGGGGCTCATGCCACAGCTCACACCCACCAACAGCAAGCTCCCGCCCCATCCAGACACAACAGCCCCGCACAGCCTCAGCCCCAGCCCCACCACAAACCTCCACATCCAATGCCCTTCCACTCCCCATGGCCACTGTAGCCTCTCCAGACCTCCAGGCCTTGGCCACAGGGTCTAACGAGCACGACTCACCCTCTACGCTCCACCATGGAGATGGAAATCCTGCACAGACTGTAGTTACCCTGCAACACTGACCCCACATCAACCAGGAGAGACTCCCGTCCCTTCTCACCTCCACCTTCAGTCCCCAGCCCTCGCAGCGCCACCACTTCCCCACATCACCACTTGCTCTCACACCGCTTCGCCTGCCCTCCACTCACCCCCAAAACACTAACACTTACCCTCTCCCAAACCACACGCCACACCTACCTCCCAGACCCTACACACAAGCAACACTCTCTCCACAGGCACGCACCTCCACCACCACCCAACACCTCCCACACCTTTCCTCCTACTCCTCCCGCAACACATGCCTTCCTCATTGCAACACAGTGCAGGCCTCCAGCAGACCCTTCCACTTTTCCCCACTGCACGGCACATGTTGCACCACGAGACGCTCTTCTCTGCCACAGCGCTGCACAACTCCAGCCTGCCTCTCATGGCACCTCCATCGGGAAACAATCCCCAGGGGCCACCCAAGCTCACCACTCCTTCCACACTGCCCACACTTACCGGCCCTCTCGCCCTACAACTCACCACACACACTTCATTGCCCAGCCTCTGTGCAACGAGCTCGCCCCAAATGCTGACCCATGTCGCGCAGCCGACAAACCCACCTTGAGCCCAGCAACAACCTCAGACTCTCACACAACACCAGCCACCAGCCCCCTGCCACATGCCTCCTCTCCTCACACTGCACACCACCTCGCACCCATCACCCCACGACTCCGACACACAATGCACACAGACACGGCCCCCCCCCGCCTCATGACACAGCAGCCACCTCACTATGGTTGCCATCACCATGGGGGCTCATGCCAAAGCTCACACCCACCGGAAACAAGCTCCCGACCCATCCGCCCACAACAGCCCCGCACAGCCTCAGCCCCAGCCCCACCACAAACCTCCACATCCAATGCCCTTCCACTCCCCATGGCCACAGTAGCCTCTCCAGACCTCCAGTCCTCGGCCACAGGGTCTAACGAACACGACTGACCCTCTCCACTCCACCGTGGAGGTGGAAATCCTGCACAGACTGTAGTCACCCGGCAACACTGACCCCACATCAACCAGGAGAGACTCCCGTCCCTTCTCACCTCCACCTTCAGTCCCCAGCCCCTGCACACAAGCAGCACCATCTCACGAGGCATCTCCACCACGCAGCAGGTGATGCCACTGGTCACACTCCCCAAGGCCTTGCACCCAACACCTCTGCCTCAAACACCATCTGCACGCTCTCCAGACTCCACCTACCAACAGCCCCACAACAACCTCCAGCTCCTTCCTCCTCCTCTCAACTCCTTCTGCAGTCCCCAGCCCTCGCACCCGCAACACTTGCCCAAATGCTGCCGGATGCCCAGGACGTGACAAGCCCACCTGCAGCCCAGCAACAACCTCAGAGCCTGAGACAACACCAGCCACCAGCCCCCTGACAGATGCCTCCTCTCCTCACACTGCACGGCCACTGGCCCCCCACAACTTTCCCACACAATGCACACAGTCACGGCCCCCCTTTGTCACACAGCAGCCACCTCACTGCCCTTGTCATCAACACTGGGGCTCATGCCACAGCTCACACCCAACAACAAGTGCCCGCCACCTCCTGCCACAACAGCCCCGGCCGGCCATCCTCAACACCAGACTCACCACCTCCCTTCACCTCCCAACGCCTTACACTCCTCACGCCTATGCTCAGCCCTCCACGCACTCCCATGCCCCAACACAGCCGCCGACAAAAACCGCTCTCCCTCTACGCTCCACCACAGACGCCACAAACCCTGCGCAAACCCTGCGCCTCTGCAAAACACCCACCCTACATCAACCAGGAGAGACTCCCGTCCCTTCTCACCTCCACCTTCAGTCCCCAGCCCCTGCACACAAGCAGCACCATCTCACGAGGCATCTCCACCACGCAGCAGGTGATGCCACTGGTCACACTCCCCAAGGCCTTGCACCCAACACCTCTGCCTCAAACACCATCTGCACGCTCTCCAGACTCCACCTACCAGCAGCCCCACTACAACCTCCAGCTCCTTCCTCCTCCTCTCAACTCCTTCTGCAGTCCCCAGCCCTCGCACCCGCAACACTTGCCCAAATGCTGCCGGATGCCCAGGACGTGACAAGCCCACCTGCAGCCCAGCAGCAACCTCAGACTCTCACACAACACCAGCCACCAGCCCACTGCCACATGCCTCCTCTCCTCACACTGCACACCACCTCGCACCCATCACCCCACGACTCTGACACACAATGCACACAGACACGGCCCCCCCTTTATGACACAGCAACCACCTCACCGTGGTAGCTGCCATCACCATGGGGGCTCATGCCACAGCTCACACCCACCAACAGCAAGCTCCCGCCCCATCCGCCCACAACAGCCCCGCACAGCCTCAGCCCCAGCCCCACCACAAACCTCCACATCCAATGCCCTTCCACTCCCCATGGCCACTGTAGCCTCTCCAGACCTCCAGGCCTTGGCCACAGGGTCTAACGAGCACGACTCACCCTCTACGCTCCACCATGGAGATGGAAATCCTGCACAGACTGTAGTTACCCTGCAACACTGACCCCACATCAACCAGGAGAGACTCCCGTCCCTTCTCACCTCCACCTTCAGTCCCCAGCCCTCGCAGCGCCACCACTTCCCCACATCACCACTTGCTCTCACACCGCTTCGCCTGCCCTCCACTCACCCCCAAACCACTAACACTTACCCTCTCCCAAACCACACGCCACACCTACCTCCCAGACCCTACACACAAGCAACACTCTCTCCACAGGCACGCACCTCCACCACCACCCAACACCTCCCACACCTTTCCTCCTACTCCTCCCGCAACACATGCCTTCCTCATTGCAACACAGTGCAGGCCTCCAGCAGACCCTTCCACTTTTCCCCACTGCACGGCACATGTTGCACCACGAGACGCTCTTCTCTGCCACAGCGCTGCACAACTCCAGCCTGCCTCTCATGGCACCTCCATCGGGAAACAATCCCCAGGGGCCACCCAAGCTCACCACTCCTTCCACACTGCCCACACTTACCGGCCCTCTCGCCCTACAACTCACCACACACACTTCATTGCCCAGCCTCTGTGCAACGAGCTCGCCCCAAATGCTGACCCATGTCGCGCAGCCGACAAACCCACCTTGAGCCCAGCAACAACCTCAGACTCTCACACAACACCAGCCACCAGCCCCCTGCCGCATGCCTCCTCTCCTCACACTGCACACCACCTCGCACCCATCACCCCACGACTCTGACACACAATGCACACAGAAACGGCCCCCCCCCGCCTCATGACACAGCAGCCACCTCACTATGGTTGCCATCACCATGGGGGCTCATGCCACAGCTCACACCCACCGGAAACAAGCTCCCGACCCATCCGCCCACAACAGCCCCGCACAGCCTCAGCCCCAGCCCCACCACAAACCTCCACATCCAATGCCCTTCCACTCCCCATGGCCACTGTAGCCTCTCCAGACCTCCAGTCCTCGGCCACAGGGTCTAACGAACACGACTGACCCTCTCCACTCCACCGTGGAGGTGGAAATCCTGCACAGACTGTAGTCACCCGGCAACACTGACCCCACATCAACCAGGAGAGACTCCCGTCCCTTCTCACCTCCACCTTCAGTCCCCAGCCCCTGCACACAAGCAGCACCATCTCACGAGGCATCTCCACCACGCAGCAGGTGATGCCACTGGTCACACTCCCCAAGGCCTTGCACCCAACACCTCTGCCTCAAACACCATCTGCACGCTCTCCAGACTCCACCTACCAACAGCCCCACAACAACCTCCAGCTCCTTCCTCCTCCTCTCAACTCCTTCTGCAGTCCCCAGCCCTCGCACCCGCAACACTTGCCCAAATGCTGCCGGATGCCCAGGACGTGACAAGCCCACCTGCAGCCCAGCAACAACCTCAGAGCCTGAGACAACACCAGCCACCAGCCCCCTGACAGATGCCTCCTCTCCTCACACTGCACGGCCACTGGCCCCCCACAACTTTCCCACACAATGCACACAGTCACGGCCCCCCTTTGTCACACAGCAGCCACCTCACTGCCCTTGTCATCAACACTGGGGCTCATGCCACAGCTCACACCCAACAACAAGTGCCCGCCACCTCCTGCCACAACAGCCCCGGCCGGCCATCCTCAACACCAGACTCACCACCTCCCTTCACCTCCCAACGCCTTACACTCCTCACGCCTGTGCTCAGCCCTCCACGCACTCCCATGCCCCAACACAGCCGCCGACAAAAACCGCTCTCCCTCTACGCTCCACCACAGACGCCACAAACCCTGCGCAAACCCTGCGCCTCTGCAAAACACCCACCCTACATCAACCAGGAGAGACTCCCGTCCCTTCTCACCTCCACCTTCAGTCCCCAGCCCCTGCACACAAGCAGCACCATCTCACGAGGCATCTCCACCACGCAGCAGGTGATGCCACTGGTCACACTCCCCAAGGCCTTGCACCCAACACCTCTGCCTCAAACACCATCTGCACGCTCTCCAGACTCCACCTACCAGCAGCCCCACTACAACCTCCAGCTCCTTCCTCCTCCTCTCAACTCCTTCTGCAGTCCCCAGCCCTCGCACCCGCAACACTTGCCCAAATGCTGCCGGATGCCCAGGACGTGACAAGCCCACCTGCAGCCCAGCAGCAACCTCAGACTCTCACACAACACCAGCCACCAGCCCACTGCCACATGCCTCCTCTCCTCACACTGCACACCACCTCGCACCCATCACCCCACGACTCTGACACACAATGCACACAGACACGGCCCCCCCTTTATGACACAGCAACCACCTCACCGTGGTAGCTGCCATCACCATGGGGGCTCATGCCACAGCTCACACCCACCGGGAACAAGCTCCTGCCCCATCCAGACACAACAGCCCCGCACAGCCTCAGCCCCAGCCCCACCACAAACCTCCACATCCAATGCCCTTCCACTCCCCATGGCCACTGTAGCCTCTCCAGACCTCCAGGCCTTGGCCACAGGGTCTAACGAGCACGACTCACCCTCTACGCTCCACCATGGAGATGGAAATCCTGCACAGACTGTAGTTACCCTGCAACACTGACCCCACATCAACCAGGAGAGACTCCCGTCCCTTCTCACCTCCACCTTCAGTCCCCAGCCCTCGCAGCGCCACCACTTCCCCACATCACCACTTGCTCTCACACCGCTTCGCCTGCCCTCCACTCACCCCCAAAACACTAACACTTACCCTCTCCCAAACCACACGCCACACCTACCTCCCAGACCCTACACACAAGCAACACTCTCTCCACAGGCACGCACCTCCACCACCACCCAACACCTCCCACACCTTTCCTCCTACTCCTCCCGCAACACATGCCTTCCTCATTGCAACACAGTGCAGGCCTCCAGCAGACCCTTCCACTTTTCCCCACTGCACGGCACATGTTGCACCACGAGACGCTCTTCTCTGCCACAGCGCTGCACAACTCCAGCCTGCCTCTCATGGCACCTCCATCGGGAAACAATCCCCAGGGGCCACCCAAGCTCACCACTCCTTCCACACTGCCCACACTTACCGGCCCTCTCGCCCTACAACTCACCACACACACTTCATTGCCCAGCCTCTGTGCAACGAGCTCGCCCCAAATGCTGACCCATGTCGCGCAGCCGACAAACCCACCTTGAGCCCAGCAACAACCTCAGACTCTCACACAACACCAGCCACCAGCCCCCTGCCGCATGCCTCCTCTCCTCACACTGCACACCACCTCGCACCCATCACCCCACGACTCTGACACACAATGCACACAGAAACGGCCCCCCCCCGCCTCATGACACAGCAGCCACCTCACTATGGTTGCCATCACCATGGGGGCTCATGCCAAAGCTCACACCCACCGGAAACAAGCTCCCGACCCATCCGCCCACAACAGCCCCGCACAGCCTCAGCCCCAGCCCCACCACAAACCTCCACATCCAATGCCCTTCCACTCCCCATGGCCACAGTAGCCTCTCCAGACCTCCAGTCCTCGGCCACAGGGTCTAACGAACACGACTGACCCTCTCCACTCCACCGTGGAGGTGGAAATCCTGCACAGACTGTAGTCACCCGGCAACACTGACCCCACATCAACCAGGAGAGACTCCCGTCCCTTCTCACCTCCACCTTCAGTCCCCAGCCCCTGCACACAAGCAGCACCATCTCACGAGGCATCTCCACCACGCAGCAGGTGATGCCACTGGTCACACTCCCCAAGGCCTTGCACCCAACACCTCTGCCTCAAACACCATCTGCACGCTCTCCAGACTCCACCTACCAACAGCCCCACAACAACCTCCAGCTCCTTCCTCCTCCTCTCAACTCCTTCTGCAGTCCCCAGCCCTCGCACCCGCAACACTTGCCCAAATGCTGCCGGATGCCCAGGACGTGACAAGCCCACCTGCAGCCCAGCAACAACCTCAGAGCCTGAGACAACACCAGCCACCAGCCCCCTGACAGATGCCTCCTCTCCTCACACTGCACGGCCACTGGCCCCCCACAACTTTCCCACACAATGCACACAGTCACGGCCCCCCTTTGTCACACAGCAGCCACCTCACTGCCCTTGTCATCAACACTGGGGCTCATGCCACAGCTCACACCCAACAACAAGTGCCCGCCACCTCCTGCCACAACAGCCCCGGCCGGCCATCCTCAACACCAGACTCACCACCTCCCTTCACCTCCCAACGCCTTACACTCCTCACGCCTATGCTCAGCCCTCCACGCACTCCCATGCCCCAACACAGCCGCCGACAAAAACCGCTCTCCCTCTACGCTCCACCACAGACGCCACAAACCCTGCGCAAACCCTGCGCCTCTGCAAAACACCCACCCTACATCAACCAGGAGAGACTCCCGTCCCTTCTCACCTCCACCTTCAGTCCCCAGCCCCTGCACACAAGCAGCACCATCTCACGAGGCATCTCCACCACGCAGCAGGTGATGCCACTGGTCACACTCCCCAAGGCCTTGCACCCAACACCTCTGCCTCAAACACCATCTGCACGCTCTCCAGACTCCACCTACCAGCAGCCCCACTACAACCTCCAGCTCCTTCCTCCTCCTCTCAACTCCTTCTGCAGTCCCCAGCCCTCGCACCCGCAACACTTGCCCAAATGCTGCCGGATGCCCAGGACGTGACAAGCCCACCTGCAGCCCAGCAGCAACCTCAGACTCTCACACAACACCAGCCACCAGCCCACTGCCACATGCCTCCTCTCCTCACACTGCACACCACCTCGCACCCATCACCCCACGACTCTGACACACAATGCACACAGACACGGCCCCCCCTTTATGACACAGCAACCACCTCACCGTGGTAGCTGCCATCACCATGGGGGCTCATGCCACAGCTCACACCCACCGGGAACAAGCTCCTGCCCCATCCAGACACAACAGCCCCGCACAGCCTCAGCCCCAGCCCCACCACAAACCTCCACATCCAATGCCCTTCCACTCCCCATGGCCACTGTAGCCTCTCCAGACCTCCAGGCCTTGGCCACAGGGTCTAACGAGCACGACTCACCCTCTACGCTCCACCATGGAGATGGAAATCCTGCACAGACTGTAGTTACCCTGCAACACTGACCCCACATCAACCAGGAGAGACTCCCGTCCCTTCTCACCTCCACCTTCAGTCCCCAGCCCTCGCAGCGCCACCACTTCCCCACATCACCACTTGCTCTCACACCGCTTCGCCTGCCCTCCACTCACCCCCAAAACACTAACACTTACCCTCTCCCAAACCACACGCCACACCTACCTCCCAGACCCTACACACAAGCAACACTCTCTCCACAGGCACGCACCTCCACCACCACCCAACACCTCCCACACCTTTCCTCCTACTCCTCCCGCAACACATGCCTTCCTCATTGCAACACAGTGCAGGCCTCCAGCAGACCCTTCCACTTTTCCCCACTGCACGGCACATGTTGCACCACGAGACGCTCTTCTCTGCCACAGCGCTGCACAACTCCAGCCTGCCTCTCATGGCACCTCCATCGGGAAACAATCCCCAGGGGCCACCCAAGCTCACCACTCCTTCCACACTGCCCACACTTACCGGCCCTCTCGCCCTACAACTCACCACACACACTTCATTGCCCAGCCTCTGTGCAACGAGCTCGCCCCAAATGCTGACCCATGTCGCGCAGCCGACAAACCCACCTTGAGCCCAGCAACAACCTCAGACTCTCACACAACACCAGCCACCAGCCCCCTGCCGCATGCCTCCTCTCCTCACACTGCACACCACCTCGCACCCATCACCCCACGACTCTGACACACAATGCACACAGAAACGGCCCCCCCCCGCCTCATGACACAGCAGCCACCTCACTATGGTTGCCATCACCATGGGGGCTCATGCCAAAGCTCACACCCACCGGAAACAAGCTCCCGACCCATCCGCCCACAACAGCCCCGCACAGCCTCAGCCCCAGCCCCACCACAAACCTCCACATCCAATGCCCTTCCACTCCCCATGGCCACAGTAGCCTCTCCAGACCTCCAGTCCTCGGCCACAGGGTCTAACGAACACGACTGACCCTCTCCACTCCACCGTGGAGGTGGAAATCCTGCACAGACTGTAGTCACCCGGCAACACTGACCCCACATCAACCAGGAGAGACTCCCGTCCCTTCTCACCTCCACCTTCAGTCCCCAGCCCCTGCACACAAGCAGCACCATCTCACGAGGCATCTCCACCACGCAGCAGGTGATGCCACTGGTCACACTCCCCAAGGCCTTGCACCCAACACCTCTGCCTCAAACACCATCTGCACGCTCTCCAGACTCCACCTACCAACAGCCCCACAACAACCTCCAGCTCCTTCCTCCTCCTCTCAACTCCTTCTGCAGTCCCCAGCCCTCGCACCCGCAACACTTGCCCAAATGCTGCCGGATGCCCAGGACGTGACAAGCCCACCTGCAGCCCAGCAACAACCTCAGAGCCTGAGACAACACCAGCCACCAGCCCCCTGACAGATGCCTCCTCTCCTCACACTGCACGGCCACTGGCCCCCCACAACTTTCCCACACAATGCACACAGTCACGGCCCCCCTTTGTCACACAGCAGCCACCTCACTGCCCTTGTCATCAACACTGGGGCTCATGCCACAGCTCACACCCAACAACAAGTGCCCGCCACCTCCTGCCACAACAGCCCCGGCCGGCCATCCTCAACACCAGACTCACCACCTCCCTTCACCTCCCAACGCCTTACACTCCTCACGCCTATGCTCAGCCCTCCACGCACTCCCATGCCCCAACACAGCCGCCGACAAAAACCGCTCTCCCTCTACGCTCCACCACAGACGCCACAAACCCTGCGCAAACCCTGCGCCTCTGCAAAACACCCACCCTACATCAACCAGGAGAGACTCCCGTCCCTTCTCACCTCCACCTTCAGTCCCCAGCCCCTGCACACAAGCAGCACCATCTCACGAGGCATCTCCACCACGCAGCAGGTGATGCCACTGGTCACACTCCCCAAGGCCTTGCACCCAACACCTCTGCCTCAAACACCATCTGCACGCTCTCCAGACTCCACCTACCAGCAGCCCCACTACAACCTCCAGCTCCTTCCTCCTCCTCTCAACTCCTTCTGCAGTCCCCAGCCCTCGCACCCGCAACACTTGCCCAAATGCTGCCGGATGCCCAGGACGTGACAAGCCCACCTGCAGCCCAGCAGCAACCTCAGACTCTCACACAACACCAGCCACCAGCCCACTGCCACATGCCTCCTCTCCTCACACTGCACACCACCTCGCACCCATCACCCCACGACTCTGACACACAATGCACACAGACACGGCCCCCCCTTTATGACACAGCAACCACCTCACCGTGGTAGCTGCCATCACCATGGGGGCTCATGCCACAGCTCAAACCCACCGGGAACAAGCTCCTGCCCCATCCAGACACAACAGCCCCGCACAGCCTCAGCCCCAGCCCCACCACAAACCTCCACATCCAATGCCCTTCCACTCCCCATGGCCACTGTAGCCTCTCCAGACCTCCAGGCCTTGGCCACAGGGTCTAACGAGCACGACTCACCCTCTACGCTCCACCATGGAGATGGAAATCCTGCACAGACTGTAGTTACCCTGCAACACTGACCCCACATCAACCAGGAGAGACTCCCGTCCCTTCTCACCTCCACCTTCAGTCCCCAGCCCTCGCAGCGCCACCACTTCCCCACATCACCACTTGCTCTCACACCGCTTCGCCTGCCCTCCACTCACCCCCAAAACACTAACACTTACCCTCTCCCAAACCACACGCCACACCTACCTCCCAGACCCTACACACAAGCAACACTCTCTCCACAGGCACGCACCTCCACCACCACCCAACACCTCCCACACCTTTCCTCCTACTCCTCCCGCAACACATGCCTTCCTCATTGCAACACAGTGCAGGCCTCCAGCAGACCCTTCCACTTTTCCCCACTGCACGGCACATGTTGCACCACGAGACGCTCTTCTCTGCCACAGCGCTGCACAACTCCAGCCTGCCTCTCATGGCACCTCCATCGGGAAACAATCCCCAGGGGCCACCCAAGCTCACCACTCCTTCCACACTGCCCACACTTACCGGCCCTCTCGCCCTACAACTCACCACACACACTTCATTGCCCAGCCTCTGTGCAACGAGCTCGCCCCAAATGCTGACCCATGTCGCGCAGCCGACAAACCCACCTTGAGCCCAGCAACAACCTCAGACTCTCACACAACACCAGCCACCAGCCCCCTGCCGCATGCCTCCTCTCCTCACACTGCACACCACCTCGCACCCATCACCCCACGACTCCGACACACAATGCACACAGACACGGCCCCCCCCCGCCTCATGACACAGCAGCCACCTCACTATGGTTGCCATCACCATGGGGGCTCATGCCAAAGCTCACACCCACCGGAAACAAGCTCCCGACCCATCCGCCCACAACAGCCCCGCACAGCCTCAGCCCCAGCCCCACCACAAACCTCCACATCCAATGCCCTTCCACTCCCCATGGCCACAGTAGCCTCTCCAGACCTCCAGTCCTCGGCCACGGGGTCTAACGAACACGACTGACCCTCTCCACTCCACCGTGGAGGTGGAAATCCTGCACAGACTGTAGTCACCCTGCAACACTAACCCCACATCAACCAGGAGAGACTCCCGTCCCTTCTCACCTCCACCTTCAGTCCCCAGCCCCTGCACACAAGCAGCACCATCTCACGAGGCATCTCCACCACGCAGCAGGTGATGCCACTGGTCACACTCCCCAAGGCCTTGCACCCAACACCTCTGCCTCAAACACCATCTGCACGCTCTCCAGACTCCACCTACCAACAGCCCCACAACAACCTCCAGCTCCTTCCTCCTCCTCTCAACTCCTTCTGCAGTCCCCAGCCCTCGCACCCGCAACACTTGCCCAAATGCTGCCGGATGCCCAGGACGTGACAAGCCCACCTGCAGCCCAGCAACAACCTCAGAGCCTGAGACAACACCAGCCACCAGCCCCCTGACAGATGCCTCCTCTCCTCACACTGCACGGCCACTGGCCCCCCACAACTTTCCCACACAATGCACACAGTCACGGCCCCCCTTTGTCACACAGCAGCCACCTCACTGCCCTTGTCATCAACACTGGGGCTCATGCCACAGCTCACACCCAACAACAAGTGCCCGCCACCTCCTGCCACAACAGCCCCGGCCGGCCATCCTCAACACCAGACTCACCACCTCCCTTCACCTCCCAACGCCTTACACTCCTCACGCCTATGCTCAGCCCTCCACGCACTCCCATGCCCCAACACAGCCGCCGACAAAAACCGCTCTCCCTCTACGCTCCACCACAGACGCCACAAACCCTGCGCAAACCCTGCGCCTCTGCAAAACACCCACCCTACATCAACCAGGAGAGACTCCCGTCCCTTCTCACCTCCACCTTCAGTCCCCAGCCCCTGCACACAAGCAGCACCATCTCACGAGGCATCTCCACCACGCAGCAGGTGATGCCACTGGTCACACTCCCCAAGGCCTTGCACCCAACACCTCTGCCTCAAACACCATCTGCACGGTCTCCAGAATCCACCTACCAACAGCCCCACAACAACCTCCAGCTCCTTCCTCCTCCTCTCAACTCCTTCTGCAGTCCCCAGCCCTCGCACCCGCAACACTTGCCCAAATGCTGCCGGATGCCCAGGACGTGACAAGCCCACCTGCAGCCCAGCAGCAACCTCAGACTCACACACAACACCAGCCACCAGCCCACTGCCACATGCCTCCTCTCCTCACACTGCACACCACCTCGCACCCATCACCCCACGACTCTGACACACAATGCACACAGACACGGCCCCCCCTTTATGACACAGCAACCACCTCACCGTGGTAGCTGCCATCACCATGGGGGCTCATGCCACAGCTCACACCCACCAACAGCAAGCTCCCGCCCCATCCGCCCACAACAGCCCCGCACAGCCTCAGCCCCAGCCCCACCACAAACCTCCACATCCAATGCCCTTCCACTCCCCATGGCCACTGTAGCCTCTCCAGACCTCCAGGCCTTGGCCACAGGGTCTAACGAGCACGACTCACCCTCTACGCTCCACCATGGAGATGGAAATCCTGCACAGACTGTAGTTACCCTGCAACACTGACCCCACATCAACCAGGAGAGACTCCCGTCCCTTCTCACCTCCACCTTCAGTCCCCAGCCCTCGCAGCGCCACCACTTCCCCACATCACCACTTGCTCTCACACCGCTTCGCCTGCCCTCCACTCACCCCCAAAACACTAACACTTACCCTCTCCCAAACCACACGCCACACCTACCTCCCAGACCCTACACACAAGCAACACTCTCTCCACAGGCACGCACCTCCACCACCACCCAACACCTCCCACACCTTTCCTCCTACTCCTCCCGCAACACATGCCTTCCTCATTGCAACACAGTGCAGGCCTCCAGCAGACCCTTCCACTTTTCCCCACTGCACGGCACATGTTGCACCACGAGACGCTCTTCTCTGCCACAGCACTGCACAACTCCAGCCTGCCTCTCATGGCACCTCCATCGGGACACAATCCCCAAGGGCCACCCAAGCTCACCACTCCTTCCACACTGCCCACACTTACCAGCCCTCTCGCCCTACAACTCACCACACACACTTCATTGCCCAGCCTCTGTGCAACGAGCTCGCCCCAAATGCTGACCCATGTCGCGCAGCCGACAAACCCACCTTGAGCCCAGCAACAACCTCAGACTCTCACACAACACCAGCCACCAGCCCCCTGCCACATGCCTCCTCTCCTCACACTGCACACCACCCCGCACCCATCATCCCACGACTCTGACACACAATGCACACAGACACGGCCCCCCTTTATGACACACCAGCCACCTCACTATGGTTGCCATCACCACGGGGGCTCATGCCACAGCTCACACCCACCAACAGCAAGCTCCCGACCCATCCGCCCACAACAGCCCCGCACAGCCTCAGCCCCAGCCCCACCACAAACCTCCACATCCAATGCCCTTCCACTCCCCATGGCCACTGTAGCCTCTCCAGACCTCCAGTCCTCGGCCACAGGGTCTAACGAACACGACTGACCCTCTCCACTCCACCGTGGAGGTGGAAATCCTGCACAGACTGTAGTCACCCTGCAACACTGACCCCACATCAACCAGGAGAGACTCCCGTCCCTTCTCACCTCCACCTTCAGTCCCCAGCCCCTGCACACAAGCTGCACCATCTCACGAGGCATCTCCACCACGCAGCAGGTGATGCCACTGGTCACACTCCCCAAGGCCTTGCACCCAACACCTCTGCCTCAAACACCATCTGCACGCTCTCCAGACTCCACCTACCAGCAGCCCCACTACAACCTCCAGCTCCTTCCTCCTCCTCTCAACTCCTTCTGCAGTCCCCAGCCCTCGCACCCGCAACACTTGCCCAAATGCTGCCGGATGCCCAGGACGTGACAAGCCCACCTGCAGCCCAGCAGCAACCTCAGACTCTCACACAACACCAGCCACCAGCCCACTGCCACATGCCTCCTCTCCTCACACTGCACACCACCTCGCACCCATCACCCCACGACTCTGACACACAATGCACACAGACACGGCCCCCCCTTTATGACACAGCAACCACCTCACCGTGGTAGCTGCCATCACCATGGGGGCTCATGCCACAGCTCACACCCACCAGGAACAAGCTCCCGCCCCATCCGCCCACAACAGCCCCGCACAGCCTCAGCCCCAGCCCCACCACAAACCTCCACATCCAATGCCCTTCCACTCCCCATGGCCACTGTAGCCTCTCCAGACCTCCAGGCCTTGGCCACAGGGTCTAACGAGCACGACTCACCCTCTACGCTCCACCATGGAGATGGAAATCCTGCACAGACTGTAGTTACCTTGCAACACTGACCCCACATCAACCAGGAGAGACTCCCGTCCCTTCTCACCTCCACCTTCAGTCCCCAGCCCTCGCAGCGCCACCACTTCCCCACATCACCACTTGCTCTCACACCGCTTCGCCTGCCCTCCACTCACCCCCAAAACACTAACACTTACCCTCTCCCAAACCACACGCCACACCTACCTCCCAGACCCTACACACAAGCAACACTCTCTCCACAGGCACGCACCTCCACCACCACCCAACACCTCCCACACCTTTCCTCCTACTCCTCCCGCAACACATGCCTTCCTCATTGCAACACAGTGCAGGCCTCCAGCAGACCCTTCCACTTTTCCCCACTGCACGGCACATGTTGCACCACGCGCCGCTCTTCTCTGCCACAGCGCTGCACAACTCCAGCCTGCCTCTCATGGCACCTCCATCGGGAAACAATCCCCAGGGGCCACCCAAGCTCACCACTCCTTCCACACTGCCCACACTTACCGGCCCTCTCGCCCTACAACTCACCACACACACTTCATTGCCCAGCCTCTGTGCAACGAGCTCGCCCCAAATGCTGACCCATGTCGCGCAGCTGACAAGCCCACCTCGAGCCCAGCAACAACCTCAGACTCTCACACAACACCAGCCACCAGCCCCCTGCCGCATGCCTCCTCTCCTCACACTGCACACCACCTCGCACCCATCACCCCACGACTCTGACACACAATGCACACAGACACGGCCCCCCCCCCACCTCATGACACAGCAGCCACCTCACTATGGTTGCCATCACCACGGGGGCTCATGCCACAGCTCACACCCACCAACAGCAAGCTCCCGACCCATCCATCCGCCCACAACAGCCCCGCACAGCCTCAGCCCCAGCCCCACCACAAACCTCCACATCCAATGCCCTTCCACTCCCCATGGCCACAGTAGCCTCTCCAGACATCCAGGCCTTTGCCAGAGGGTCTAACGAACATGACTGACCCTCTCCGCTCCACCGTGGAGGTGGAAATCCTGCACAGACTGTAGTCACCCGGCAACACTGACCCCACATCAACCAGGAGAGACTCCCGTCCCTTCTCACCTCCACCTTCAGTCCCCAGCCCTCGCAGCGCCACCACTTCCCCACATCACCACTTGCTCTCACACCGCTTCGCCTGCCCTCCACTCACCCCCAAAACACTAACACTTACCCTCTCCCAAACCACACGCCACACCTACCTCCCAGACCCTACACACAAGCAACACTCTCTCCACAGGCACGCACCTCCACCACCACCCAACACCTCCCACACCTTTCCTCCTACTCCTCCCGCAACACATGCCTTCCTCATTGCAACACAGTGCAGGCCTCCAGCAGACCCTTCCACTTTTCCCCACTGCACGGCACATGTTGCACCACGAGACGCTCTTCTCTGCCACAGCGCTGCACAACTCCAGCCTGCCTCTCATGGCACCTCCATCGGGAAACAATCCCCAGGGGCCACCCAAGCTCACCACTCCTTCCACACTGCCCACACTTACCGGCCCTCTCGCCCTACAACTCACCACACACACTTCATTGCCCAGCCTCTGTGCAACGAGCTCGCCCCAAATGCTGACCCATGTCGCGCAGCCGACAAACCCACCTTGAGCCCAGCAACAACCTCAGACTCTCACACAACACCAGCCACCAGCCCCCTGCCGCATGCCTCCTCTCCTCACACTGCACACCACCTCGCACCCATCACCCCCCGACTCTGACACACAATGCACACAGAAACGGCCCCCCCCCACCTCATGACACAGCAGCCACCTCACTATGGTTGCCATCACCACGGGGGCTCATGCCACAGCTCACACCCACCGGAAACAAGCTCCCGCCCCATCCGCCCACAACAGCCCCGCACAGCCTCAGCCCCAGCCCCACCACAAACCTCCACATCCAATGCCCTTCCACTCCCCATGGCCACAGTAGCCTCTCCAGACCTCCAGTCCTCGGCCACAGGGTCTAACGAACACGACTGACCCTCTCCACTCCACCGTGGAGGTGGAAATCCTGCACAGACTGTAGTCACCCGGCAACACCCACCCCACATCAACCAGGAGAGACTCCCGTCCCTTCTCACCTCCACCTTCAGTCCCCAGCCCCTGCACACAAGCAGCACCATCTCACGAGGCATCTCCACCATGCAGCAGGTGATGCCACTGGTCACACTCCCCAAGGCCTTGCACCCAACACCTCTGCCTCAAACACCATCTGCACGCTCTCCAGACTCCACCTACCAACAGCCCCACAACAACCTCCAGCTCCTTCCTCCTCCTCTCACCTCCTTCTGCAGTCCCCAGCCCTCGCACCCGCAACACTTGCCCAAATGCTGCCGGATGCCCAGGACGTGACAAGCCCACCTGCAGCCCAGCAACAACCTCAGAGCCTGAGACAACACCAGCCACCAGCCCCCTGACAGATGCCTCCTCTCCTCACACTGCACGGCCACTGGCCCCCCACAACTTTCCCACACAATGCACACAGTCACGGCCCCCCTTTGTCACACAGCAGCCACCTCACTGCCCTTGTCATCAACACTGGGGCTCATGCCACAGCTCACACCCAACAACAAGTGCCCGCCACCTCCTGCCACAACAGCCCCGGCCGGCCATCCTCAACACCAGACTCACCACCTCCCTTCACCTCCCAACGCCTTACACTCCTCACGCCTGTGCTCAGCCCTCCACGCACTCCCATGCCCCAACACAGCCGCCGACAAAAACCGCTCTCCCTCTACGCTCCACCACAGACGCCACAAACCCTGCGCAAACCCTGCGCCTCTGCAAAACACCCACCCTACATCAACCAGGAGAGACTCCCGTCCCTTCTCACCTCCACCTTCAGTCCCCAGCCCCTGCACACAAGCTGCACCATCTCACGAGGCATCTCCACCACGCAGCAGGTGATGCCACTGGTCACACTCCCCAAGGCCTTGCACCCAACACCTCTGCCTCAAACACCATCTGCACGCTCTCCAGACTCCACCTACCAACAGCCCCACTACAACCTCCAGCTCCTTCCTCCTCCTCTCAACTCCTTCTGCAGTCCCCAGCCCTCGCACCCGCAACACTTGCCCAAATGCTGCCGGATGCCCAGGACGTGACAAGCCCACCTGCAGCCCAGCAGCAACCTCAGACTCTCACACAACACCAGCCACCAGCCCCCTGCCACATGCCTCCTCTCCTCACACTGCACACCACCTCGCACCCATCACCCCACGACTCTGACACACAATGCACACAGACACGGCCCCCCCTTTATGACACAGCAGCCACCTCACCGTGGTAGCTGCCATCACCATGGGGGCTCATGCCACAGCTCACACCCACCAACAGCAAGCTCCCGACCCATCCAGACACAACAGCCCCGCACAGCCTCAGCCCCAGCCCCACCACAAACCTCCACATCCAATGCCCTTCCACTCCCCATGGCCACTGTAGCCTCTCCAGACCTCCAGGCCTTGGCCACAGGGTCTAACGAGCACGACTCACCCTCTGCGCTCCACCGTGGAGATGTAAATCCTGCACAGACTGTAGTTACCCTGCAACACTGACCCCACATCAACCAGGAGAGACTCCCGTCCCTTCTCACCTCCACCTTCAGTCCCCAGCCCTCGCAGCGCCACCACTTCCCCACATCACCACTTGCTCTCACACCGCTTCGCCTGCCCTCCACTCACCCCCAAAACACTAACACTTACCCTCTCCCAAACCACACGCCACACCTACCTCCCAGACCCTACACACAAGCAACACTCTCTCCACAGGCACGCACCTCCACCACCACCCAACACCTCCCACACCTTTCCTCCTACTCCTCCCGCAACACATGCCTTCCTCATTGCAACACAGTGCAGGCCTCCAGCAGACCCTTCCACTTTTCCCCACTGCACGGCACATGTTGCACCACGAGACGCTCTTCTCTGCCACAGCACTGCACAACTCCAGCCTGCCTCTCATGGCACCTCCATCGGGACACAATCCCCAGGGACCACCCAAGCTCACCACTCCTTCCACACTGCCCACACTTACCAGCCCTCTCGCCCTACAACTCACCACACACACTTCATTGCCCAGCCTCTGTGCAACGAGCTCGCCCCAAATGCTGACCCATGTCGCGCAGCCGACAAACCCACCTTGAGCCCAGCAACAACCTCAGACTCTCACACAACACCAGCCACCAGCCCCCTGCCACATGCCTCCTCTCCTCACACTGCACACCACCCCGCACCCATCACCCCACGACTCTGACACACAATGCACACAGACACGGCCCCCCTTTATGACACAGCAGCCACCTCACTATGGTTGCCATCACCACGGGGGCTCATGCCACAGCTCACACCCACCAACAGCAAGCTCCCGACCCATCCGCCCACAACAGCCCCACACAGCCTCAGCCCCAGCCCCACCACAAACCTCCACATCCAATGCCCTTCCACTCCCCATGGCCACAGTAGCCTCTCCAGACCTCCAGTCCTCGGCCAGACGGTCTAACGAACATGATTCAACCTCTCCGCTCCACCGTGGAGGTGGAAATCCTGCACAGACTGTAGTCACCCGGCAACACTGACCCCACATCAACCAGGAGAGACTCCCGTCCCTTCTCACCTCCACCTTCAGTCCCCAGCCCCTGCACACAAGCAGCACCATCTCACGAGGCATCTCCACCACGCAGCAGGTGATGCCACTGGTCACACTCCCCAAGGCCTTGCACCCAACACCTCTGCCTCAAACACCATCTGCACGCTCTCCAGACTCCACCTACCAACAGCCCCACAACAACCTCCAGCTCCTTCCTCCTCCTCTCAACTCCTTCTGCAGTCCCCAGCCCTCGCACCCGCAACACTTGCCCAAATGCTGCCGGATGCCCAGGACGTGACAAGCCCACCTGCAGCCCAGCAACAACCTCAGAGCCTGAGACAACACCAGCCACCAGCCCCCTGACAGATGCCTCCTCTCCTCACACTGCACGGCCACTGGCCCCCCACAACTTTCCCACACAATGCACACAGTCACGGCCCCCCTTTGTCACACAGCAGCCACCTCACTGCCCTTGTCATCAACACTGGGGCTCATGCCACAGCTCACACCCAACAACAAGTGCCCGCCACCTCCTGCCACAACAGCCCCGGCCGGCCATCCTCAACACCAGACTCACCACCTCCCTTCACCTCCCAACGCCTTACACTCCTCACGCCTATGCTCAGCCCTCCACGCACTCCCATGCCCCAACACAGCCGCCGACAAAAACCGCTCTCCCTCTACGCTCCACCACAGACGCCACAAACCCTGCGCAAACCCTGCGCCTCTGCAAAACACCCACCCTACATCAACCAGGAGAGACTCCCGTCCCTTCTCACCTCCACCTTCAGTCCCCAGCCCCTGCACACAAGCAGCACCATCTCACGAGGCATCTCCACCACGCAGCAGGTGATGCCACTGGTCACACTCCCCAAGGCCTTGCACCCAACACCTCTGCCTCAAACACCATCTGCACGCTCTCCAGACTCCACCTACCAACAGCCCCACAACAACCTCCAGCTCCTTCCTCCTCCTCTCACCTCCTTCTGCAGTCCCTAGCCCTCACACCCGCAACACTTGCCCAAATGCTGCCGGATGCCGAGGACGTGACAAGCCCACCTGCAGCCCAGCAGCAACCTCAGACTCTCACACAACACCAGCCACCAGCCCACTGCCACATGCCTCCTCTCCTCACACTGCACACCACCTCGTACCCATCACCCCACGACTCTGACACACAATGCACACAGACACGGCCCCCCCCCCACCTCATGACACAGCAGCCACCTCACTATGGTTGCCATCACCACGGGGGCTCATGCCACAGCTCACACCCACCAACAGCAAGCTCCCGACCCATCCATCCGCCCATAACAGCCCCGCACAGCCTCAGCCACAGCCCCACCACAAACCTCCACATCCAATGCCCTTCCACTCCCCATGGCCACACTAGCCTCTCCAGACCTCCAGGCCTTGGCCACAGGGTCTAACGAACATGACTGACCCTCTCCGCTCCACCGTGGAGGTGGAAATCCTGCACAGACTGTAGTCACCCGGCAACACTGACCCCACATCAACCAGGAGAGACTCCCGTCCCTTCTCACCTCCACCTTCAGTCCCCAGCCCTCGCAGCGCCACCACTTCCCCACATCACCACTTGCTCTCACACCGCTTCGCCTGCCCTCCACTCACCCCCAAAACACTAACACTTACCCTCTCCCAAACCACACGCCACACCTACCTCCCAGACCCTACACACAAGCAACACTCTCTCCACAGGCACGCACCTCCACCACCACCCAACACCTCCCACACCTTTCCTCCTACTCCTCCCGCAACACATGCCTTCCTCATTGCAACACAGTGCAGGCCTCCAGCAGCCCCTTCCACTTTTCCCCACTGCACGGCACATGTTGCACCACGAGACGCTCTTCTCTGCCACAGCGCTGCACAACTCCAGCCTGCCTCTCATGGCACCTCCATCGGGACACAATCCCCAAGGGCCACCCAAGCTCACCACTCCTTCCACACTGCCCACACTTACCAGCCCTCTCGCCCTACAACTCACCACACACACTTCATTGCCCAGCCTCTGTGCAACGAGCTCGCCCCAAATGCTGACCCATGTCGCGCAGCCGACAAACCCACCTTGAGCCCAGCAACAACCTCAGACTCTCACACAACACCAGCCACCAGCCCCCTGCCGCATGCCTCCTCTCCTCACACTGCACACCACCTCGCACCCATCACCCCACGACTCTGACACACAATGCACACAGAAACGGCCCCCCTTTATGACACAGCAGCCAGCTCACTATGGTTGCCATCACCACGGGGGCTCATGCCACAGCTCACACCCACCAACAGCAAGCTCCCGACCCATCCGCCCACAACAGCCCCGCACAGCCTCAGCCCCAGCCCCACCACAAACCTCCACATCCAATGCCCTTCCACTCCCCATGGCCACTGTAGCCTCTCCAGACCTCCAGTCCTCGGCCAGAGGGTCTAACGAACATGATTCAACCTCTCCGCTCCACCGTGGAGGTGGAAATCCTGCACAGACTGTAGTCACCCGGCAACACTGACCCCACATCAACCAGGAGAGACTCCCGTCCCTTCTCACCTCCACCTTCAGTCCCCAGCCCTCGCAGCGCCACCACTTCCCCACATCACCACTTGCTCTCACACCGCTTCGCCTGCCCTCCACTCACCCCCAAAACACTAACACTTACCCTCTCCCAAACCACACGCCACACCTACCTCCCAGACCCTACACACAAGCAACACTCTCTCCACAGGCACGCACCTCCACCACCACCCAACACCTCCCACACCTTTCCTCCTACTCCTCCCGCAACACATGCCTTCCTCATTGCAACACAGTGCAGGCCTCCAGCAGACCCTTC
Source organism: Struthio camelus (assembly GCF_040807025.1). Taxonomy (NCBI): domain Eukaryota; kingdom Metazoa; phylum Chordata; class Aves; order Struthioniformes; family Struthionidae; genus Struthio; species Struthio camelus. Next base: position 222,308,917 of record NC_090942.1, read on the forward strand.
CACTTTTCCCCACTGCACGGCACATGTTGCACCACGAGACGCTCTTCTCTGCCACAGCACTGCACAACTCCAGCCTGCCTCTCATGGCACCTCCATCGGGAAACAATCCCCAAGGGCCACCAAAGCTCACCACTCCTTCCACACTGCCCACATTTACCAGCCCTCTCGCCCTACAACTCACCACACACACTTCATTGCCCAGCCTCTGTGCAACGAGCTCGCCCCAAATGCTGACCCATGTCGCACAGCCGACAAACCCACCTTGAGCCCAGCAGCAACCTCAGACTCTCACACAACACCAGCCACCAGCCCCCTGCCACATGCCTCCTCTCCTCACACTGCACACCACCTCGCACCCATCACCCCACGACTCTGACACACAATGCACACAGACACGGCCCCCCTTTATGACACAGCAGCCAGCTCACTATGGTTGCCATCACCACGGGGGCTCATGCCACAGCTCACACCCACCAACAGCAAGCTCCCGACCCATCCGCCCACAACAGCCCCGCACAGCCTCAGCCCCAGCCCCACCACAAACCTCCACATCCAATGCCCTTCCACTCCCCATGGCCACTGTAGCCTCTCCAGACCTCCAGTCCTCGGCCAGAGGGTCTACCGAACATGATTCAACCTCTCCGCTCCACCGTGGAGGTGGAAATCCTGCACAGACTGTAGTCACCCTGCAACACTGACCCCACATCAACCAGGAGAGACTCCCGTCCCTTCTCACCTCCACCTTCAGTCCCCAGCCCTCGCAGCGCCACCACTTCCCCACATCACCACTTGCTCTCACACCGCTTCGCCTGCCCTCCACTCACCCCCAAAACACTAACACTTACCCTCTCCCAAACCACACGCCACACCTACCTCCCAGACCCTACACACAAGCAACACTCTCTCCACAGGCACGCACCTCCACCACCACCCAACACCTCCCACACCTTTCCTCCTACTCCTCCCGCAACACATGCCTTCCTCATTGCAACACAGTGCAGGCCTCCAGCAGACCCTTCCACTTTTCCCCACTGCACGGCACATGTTGCACCACGAGACGCTCTTCTCTGCCACAGCACTGCACAACTCCAGCCTGCCTCTCATGGCACCTCCATCGGGAAACAATCCCCAAGGGCCACCAAAGCTCACCACTCCTTCCACACTGCCCACACTTACCAGCCCTCTCGCCCTACAACTCACCACACACACTTCATTGCCCAGCCTCTGTGCAACGAGCTCGCCCCAAATGCTGACCCATGTCGCGCAGCCGACAAACCCACCTTGAGCCCAGCAACAACCTCAGACTCTCACGCAACACCAGCCACCAGCCCCCTGCCACATGCCTCCTCTCCTCACACTGCACACCACCTCGCACCCATCACCCCACGACTCTGACACACAATGCACACAGACACGGCCCCCCTTTATGACACAGCAGCCACCTCACTATGGTTGCCATCACCACGGGGGCTCATGCCACAGCTCACACCCACCAACAGCAAGCTCCCGACCCATCCGCACACAACAGCCCCGCACAGCCTCAGCCCCAGCCCCACCACAAACCTCCACATCCAATGCCCTTCCACTCCCCATGGCCACAGTAGCCTCTCCAGACCTCCAGTCCTCGGCCAGACGGTCTAACGAACATGATTCAACCTCTCCGCTCCACCGTGGAGGTGGAAATCCTGCACAGACTGTAGTCACCCTGCAACACTGACCCCACATCAACCAGGAGAGACTCCCGTCCCTTCTCACCTCCACCTTCAGTCCCCAGCCCCTGCACACAAGCAGCACCATCTCACGAGGCATCTCCACCACGCAGCAGGTGATGCCACTGGTCACACTCCCCAAGGCCTTGCACCCAACACCTCTGCCTCAAACACCATCTGCACGCTCTCCAGACTCCACCTACCAACAGCCCCACAACAACCTCCAGCTCCTTCCTCCTCCTCTCAACTCCTTCTGCAGTCCCCAGCCCTCACACCCGCAACACTTGCCCAAATGCTGCCGGATGCCGAGGACGTGACAAGCCCACCTGCAGCCCAGCAGCAACCTCAGAGCCTGAGACAACACCAGCCACCAGCCCACCGCCACATGCCTCCTCTCCGCACACTGCACACCACCTCGCACCCATCACCCCACGACTCCGACACACAATGCACACAGACACGGCCCCCCTTTATGACACACCAGCCACCTCACTATGGTTGCCATCACCACGGGGGCTCATGCCACAGCTCATACCCACCAACAGCAAGCTACCGACCCATCCGCACACAACAGCCCCGCACAGCCTCAGCCCCAGCCCCACCACAAACCTCCACATCCAACGCCCTTCCACTCCCCATGGCCACACTAGCCTCTCCAGACCTCCAGTCCTCGGCCACACCGTCTAACGAACACGTTTCATACTCTCCGCTCCACCGTGGAGGTGGAAATCCTGCACAGACTGTAGTCACCCAGCAGCAATGACCCCACATCAACCAGGAGAGACTCCCGTCCCTTCTCACCTCCACCTTCAGTCCCCAGCCCTCGCAGCGCCACCACTTCCCCACATCACCACTTGCTCTCACACCGCTTCGCCTGCCCTCCACTCACGCCCAAAACACTAACACTTACCCTCTCCCACCCCACGCGCCACACCTACCTCCCAGACCCTACACACAAGCTGCACCATCTCACGAGGCATCTCCACCACGCAGCAGGTGATGCCACTGGTCACACTCCCCAAGGCCTTGCACCCAACACCTCTGCCTCAAACACCATCTGCACGCTCTCCAGAATCCACCTACCAACAGCCCCACAACAACCTCCAGCTCCTTCCTCCTCCTCTCAACTCCTTCTGCAGTCCCCAGCCCTCGCACCCGCAACACTTGCCCAAATGCTGCCGGATGCCCAGGACGTGACAAGCCCACCTGCAGCCCAGCAACAACCTCAGACTCTCACACAACACCAGCCACCAGCCCACTGCCACATGCCTCCTCTCCTCACACCGCACACTACCGGGACCCATCACCCCCCCGGCCACTTTGCCACACAATGCAGACAGACGCGGCCTCCACTTTGTCACACAGCAGCCACCTCACTGTGGTAGTTGCCATCACCATGGGGGCTCATGCCACAGCTCACACCCACCGGGAACAAGCACCTGCCCCATCCAGACACAACAGCCCTGCACAGCCTCAGCCCCAGCCCCATAACCAACCTCTGAAATGAGTGCCCTTCCACTCCCCATGGCCACAGTAGCCTCTCCAGACCTCCAGGCCTTGGCCACAGGGTCTAACGAACACCACTGACCCTCTCCACTCCAACATGGAGGTGGAAATCCTGCACAGACTGTAGTCACCCGGCAACACTGACCCCACATCAACCAGGAGAGACTCCCGTCCCTTCTTACCTCCACCTTCAGTCCCCAGCCCTCGCATCGCCACCACTTCCCCACATCACCACTTGCTCTCACACCGCTTCGCCTGCCCTCCACTCACCCCCAAAACACTAACACTTACCCTCTCCCAAACCACACGCCACACCTACCTCCCAGACCCTACACACAAGCAACACTCTCTCCACAGGCACGCACCTCCACCACCACCCAACACCTCCCACACCTTTCCTCCTACTCCTCCCGCAACACATGCCTTCCTCATTGCAACACAGTGCAGGCCTCCAGCAGACCCTTCCACTTTTCCCCACTGCACGGCACATGTTGCACCACGAGACGCTCTTCTCTGCCACAGCACTGCACAACTCCAGCCTGCCTCTCATGGCACCTCCATCGGGACACAATCCCCAGGGGCCACCCAAGCTCACCACTCCTTCCACACTGCCCACACTTACCGGCCCTCTCGCCCTACAACTCACCACACACACTTCATTGCCCAGCCTCTGTGCAACGAGCTCGCCCCAAATGCTGACCCATGTCGCGCAGCTGACAAGCCCACCTCGAGCCCAGCAACAACCTCAGACTCTCACACAACACCAGCCACCAGCCCACTGCCGCATGCCTCCTCTCCGCACACTGCACACCACCTCGCACCCATCACCCCCCGACTCTGACACACAATGCACACAGACACGGCCCCCCTTTATGACACAGCAGCCACCTCACTATGGTTGCCATCACCACGGGGGCTCATGCCACAGCTCACACCCACCAACAGCAAGCTCCCGACCCATCCGCCCACAACAGCCCCACACAGCCTCAGCCCCAGCCCCACCACAAACCTCCACATCCAATGCCCTTCCACTCCCCATGGCCACTGTAGCCTCTCCAGACCTCCAGTCCTCGGCCAGACGGTCTAACGAACATGATTCAACCTCTCCGCTCCACCGTGGAGGTGGAAATCCTGCACAGACTGTAGTCACCCGGCAACACTGACCCCACATCAACCAGGAGAGACTCCCGTCCCTTCTCACCTCCACCTTCAGTCCCCAGCCCCTGCACACAAGCAGCACCATCTCACGAGGCATCTCCACCACGCAGCAGGTGATGCCACTGGTCACACTCCCCAAGGCCTTGCACCCAACACCTCTGCCTCAAACACCATCTGCACGCTCTCCAGACTCCACCTACCAACAGCCCCACAACAACCTCCAGCTCCTTCCTCCTCCTCTCACCTCCTTCTGCAGTCCCTAGCCCTCACACCCGCAACACTTGCCCAAATGCTGCCGGATGCCGAGGACGTGACAAGCCCACCTGCAGCCCAGCAGCAACCTCAGACTCTCACACAACACCAGCCACCAGCCCACTGCCACATGCCTCCTCTCCTCACACTGCACACCACCTCGTACCCATCACCCCACGACTCTGACACACAATGCACACAGACACGGCCCCCCCCCCACCTCATGACACAGCAGCCACCTCACTATGGTTGCCATCACCACGGGGGCTCATGCCACAGCTCACACCCACCAACAGCAAGCTCCCGACCCATCCATCCGCCCATAACAGCCCCGCACAGCCTCAGCCACAGCCCCACCACAAACCTCCACATCCAATGCCCTTCCACTCCCCATGGCCACACTAGCCTCTCCAGACCTCCAGGCCTTGGCCACAGGGTCTAACGAACATGACTGACCCTCTCCGCTCCACCGTGGAGGTGGAAATCCTGCACAGACTGTAGTCACCCGGCAACACTGACCCCACATCAACCAGGAGAGACTCCCGTCCCTTCTCACCTCCACCTTCAGTCCCCAGCCCTCGCAGCGCCACCACTTCCCCACATCACCACTTGCTCTCACACCGCTTCGCCTGCCCTCCACTCACCCCCAAAACACTAACACTTACCCTCTCCCAAACCACACGCCACACCTACCTCCCAGACCCTACACACAAGCAACACTCTCTCCACAGGCACGCACCTCCACCACCACCCAACACCTCCCACACCTTTCCTCCTACTCCTCCCGCAACACATGCCTTCCTCATTGCAACACAGTGCAGGCCTCACCTTCAGTCCCCAGCCCTCGCAGCGCCACCACTTCCCCACATCACCACTTGCTCTCACACCGCTTCGCCTGCCCTCCACTCACCCCCAAAACACTAACACTTACCCTCTCCCAAACCACACGCCACACCTACCTCCCAGACCCTACACACAAGCAACACTCTCTCCACAGGCACGCACCTCCACCACCACCCAACACCTCCCACACCTTTCCTCCTACTCCTCCCGCAACACATGCCTTCCTCATTGCAACACAGTGCAGGCCTCCAGCAGCCCCTTCCACTTTTCCCCACTGCACGGCACATGTTGCACCACGAGACGCTCTTCTCTGCCACAGCGCTGCACAACTCCAGCCTGCCTCTCATGGCACCTCCATCGGGACACAATCCCCAAGGGCCACCCAAGCTCACCACTCCTTCCACACTGCCCACACTTACCAGCCCTCTCGCCCTACAACTCACCACACACACTTCATTGCCCAGCCTCTGTGCAACGAGCTCGCCCCAAATGCTGACCCATGTCGCGCAGCCGACAAACCCACCTTGAGCCCAGCAACAACCTCAGACTCTCACACAACACCAGCCACCAGCCCCCTGCCACATGCCTCCTCTCCTCACACTGCACACCACCTCGCACCCATCACCCCACGACTCTGACACACAATGCACACAGAAACGGCCCCCCTTTATGACACAGCAGCCAGCTCACTATGGTTGCCATCACCACGGGGGCTCATGCCACAGCTCACACCCACCAACAGCAAGCTCCCGACCCATCCGCCCACAACAGCCCCGCACAGCCTCAGCCCCAGCCCCACCACAAACCTCCACATCCAATGCCCTTCCACTCCCCATGGCCACTGTAGCCTCTCCAGACCTCCAGTCCTCGGCCAGAGGGTCTAACGAACATGATTCAACCTCTCCGCTCCACCGTGGAGGTGGAAATCCTGCACAGACTGTAGTCACCCTGCAACACTGACCCCACATCAACCAGGAGAGACTCCCGTCCCTTCTCACCTCCACCTTCAGTCCCCAGCCCTCGCAGCGCCACCACTTCCCCACATCACCACTTGCTCTCACACCGCTTCGCCTGCCCTCCACTCACCCCCAAAACACTAACACTTACCCTCTCCCAAACCACACGCCACACCTACCTCCCAGACCCTACACACAAGCAACACTCTCTCCACAGGCACGCACCTCCACCACCACCCAACACCTCCCACACCTTTCCTCCTACTCCTCCCGCAACACATGCCTTCCTCATTGCAACACAGTGCAGGCCTCCAGCAGACCCTTCCACTTTTCCCCACTGCACGGCACATGTTGCACCACGAGACGCTCTTCTCTGCCACAGCACTGCACAACTCCAGCCTGCCTCTCATGGCACCTCCATCGGGACACAATCCCCAAGGGCCACCCAAGCTCACCACTCCTTCCACACTGCCCACACTTACCAGCCCTCTCGCCCTACAACTCACCACACACACTTCATTGCCCAGCCTCTGTGCAACGAGCTCGCCCCAAATGCTGACCCATGTCGCGCAGCCGACAAACCCACCTTGAGCCCAGCAGCAACCTCAGACTCTCACACAACACCAGCCACCAGCCCCCTGCCACATGCCTCCTCTCCTCACACTGCACACCACCTCGCACCCATCACCCCACGACTCTGACACACAATGCACACAGACACGGCCCCCCTTTATGACACAGCAGCCACCTCACTATGGTTGCCATCACCACGGGGGCTCATGCCACAGCTCACACCCACCAACAGCAAGCTCCCGACCCATCCGCCCACAACAGCCCCGCACAGCCTCAGCCCCAGCCCCACCACAAACCTCCACATCCAATGCCCTTCCACTCCCCATGGCCACTGTAGCCTCTCCAGACCTCCAGTCCTCGGCCAGAGGGTCTAACGAACATGATTCAACCTCTCCGCTCCACCGTGGAGGTGGAAATCCTGCACAGACTGTAGTCACCCTGCAACACTGACCCCACATCAACCAGGAGAGACTCCCATCCCTTCTCACCTCCACCTTCAGTCCCCAGCCCTCGCAGCGCCACCACTTCCCCACATCACCACTTGCTCTCACACCGCTTCGCCTGCCCTCCACTCACCCCCAAAACACTAACACTTACCCTCTCCCAAACCACACGCCACACCTACCTCCCAGACCCTACACACAAGCAACACTCTCTCCACAGGCACGCACCTCCACCACCACCCAACACCTCCCACACCTTTCCTCCTACTCCTCCCGCAACACATGCCTTCCTCATTGCAACACAGTGCAGGCCTCCAGCAGACCCTTCCACTTTTCCCCACTGCACGGCACATGTTGCACCACGAGACGCTCTTCTCTGCCACAGCGCTGCACAACTCCAGCCTGCCTCTCATGGCACCTCCATCGGGAAACAATCCCCAAGGGCCACCCAAGCTCACCACTCCTTCCACACTGCCCACACTTACCAGCCCTCTCGCCCTACAACTCACCACACACACTTCATTGCCCAGCCTCTGTGCAACGAGCTCGCCCCAAATGCTGACCCATGTCGCGCAGCCGACAAACCCACCTTGAGCCCAGCAACAACCTCAGACTCTCACACAACACCAGCCACCAGCCCCCTGCCACATGCCTCCTCTCCTCACACTGCACACCACCTCGCACCCATCACCCCACGACTCTGACACACAATGCACACAGACACGGCCCCCCTTTATGACACAGCAGCCAGCTCACTATGGTTGCCATCACCACGGGGGCTCATGCCACAGCTCACACCCACCAACAGCAAGCTCCCGACCCATCCGCACACAACAGCCCCGCACAGCCTCAGCCCCAGCCCCACCACAAACCTCCACATCCAATGCCCTTCCACTCCCCATGGCCACAGTAGCCTCTCCAGACCTCCAGTCCTCGGCCAGACGGTCTAACGAACATGATTCAACCTCTCCGCTCCACCGTGGAGGTGGAAATCCTGCACAGACTGTAGTCACCCGGCAACACTGACCCCACATCAACCAGGAGAGACTCCCGTCCCTTCTCACCTCCACCTTCAGTCCCCAGCCCCTGCACACAAGCAGCACCATCTCACGAGGCATCTCCACCACGCAGCAGGTGATGCCACTGGTCACACTCCCCAAGGCCTTGCACCCAACACCTCTGCCTCAAACACCATCTGCACGCTCTCCAGACTCCACCTACCAACAGCCCCACAACAACCTCCAGCTCCTTCCTCCTCCTCTCAACTCCTTCTGCAGTCCCCAGCCCTCACACCCGCAACACTTGCCCAAATGCTGCCGGATGCCCAGGACGTGACAAGCCCACCTGCAGCCCAGCAGCAACCTCAGAGCCTGAGACAACACCAGCCACCAGCCCACCGCCACATGCCTCCTCTCCGCACACTGCACACCACCTCGCACCCATCACCCCACGACTCCGACACACAATGCACACAGACACGGCCCCCCTTTATGACACACCAGCCACCTCACTATGGTTACCATCACCACGGGGGCTCATGCCACAGCTCATACCCACCAACAGCAAGCTACCGACCCATCCGCACACAACAGCCCCGCACAGCCTCAGCCACAGCCCCACCACAAACCTCCACATCCAATGCCCTTCCACTCCCCATGGCCACACTAGCCTCTCCAGACCTCCAGGCCTTGGCCACAGGGTCTAACGAACATGACTGACCCTCTCCGCTCCACCGTGGAGGTGGAAATCCTGCACAGACTGTAGTCACCCGGCAACACTGACCCCACATCAACCAGGAGAGACTCCCGTCCCTTCTCACCTCCACCTTCAGTCCCCAGCCCTCGCAGCGCCACCACTTCCCCACATCACCACTTGCTCTCACACCGCTTCGCCTGCCCTCCACTCACCCCCAAAACACTAACACTTACCCTCTCCCAAACCACACGCCACACCTACCTCCCAGACCCTACACACAAGCAACACTCTCTCCACAGGCACGCACCTCCACCACCACCCAACACCTCCCACACCTTTCCTCCTACTCCTCCCGCAACACATGCCTTCCTCATTGCAACACAGTGCAGGCCTCCAGCAGACCCTTCCACTTTTCCCCACTGCACGGCACATGTTGCACCACGAGACGCTCTTCTCTGCCACAGCGCTGCACAACTCCAGCCTGCCTCTCATGGCACCTCCATCGGGACACAATCCCCAAGGGCCACCCAAGCTCACCACTCCTTCCACACTGCCCACACTTACCAGCCCTCTCGCCCTACAACTCACCACACACACTTCATTGCCCAGCCTCTGTGCAACGAGCTCGCCCCAAATGCTGACCCATGTCGCGCAGCCGACAAACCCACCTTGAGCCCAGCAACAACCTCAGACTCTCACACAACACCAGCCACCAGCCCCCTGCCACATGCCTCCTCTCCTCACACTGCACACCACCTCGCACCCATCACCCCACGACTCTGACACACAATGCACACAGACACGGCCCCTCCCCGCCTCATGACACAGCAGCCACCTCACTATGGTTGCCATCACCACGGGGGCTCATGCCACAGCTCACACCCACCAACAGCAAGCTCCCGACCCATCCGCCCACAACAGCCCCGCACAGCCTCAGCCCCAGCCCCACCACAAACCTCCACATCCAATGCCCTTCCACTCCCCATGGCCACTGTAGCCTCTCCAGACCTCCAGTCCTCGGCCAGACGGTCTAACGAACATGATTCAACCTCTCCGCTCCACCGTGGAGGTGGAAATCCTGCACAGACTGTAGTCACCCGGCAACACTGACCCCACATCAACCAGGAGAGACTCCCGTCCCTTCTCACCTCCACCTTCAGTCCCCAGCCCTCGCAGCGCCACCACTTCCCCACATCACCACTTGCTCTCACACCGCTTCGCCTGCCCTCCACTCACCCCCAAAACACTAACACTTACCCTCTCCCAAACCACACGCCACACCTACCTCCCAGACCCTACACACAAGCAACACTCTCTCCACAGGCACGCACCTCCACCACCACCCAACACCTCCCACACCTTTCCTCCTACTCCTCCCGCAACACATGCCTTCCTCATTGCAACACAGTGCAGGCCTCCAGCAGACCCTTCCACTTTTCCCCACTGCACGGCACATGTTGCACCACGAGACGCTCTTCTCTGCCACAGCACTGCACAACTCCAGCCTGCCTCTCATGGCACCTCCATCGGGACACAATCCCCAAGGGCCACCCAAGCTCACCACTCCTTCCACACTGCCCACACTTACCAGCCCTCTCGCCCTACAACTCACCACACACACTTCATTGCCCAGCCTCTGTGCAACGAGCTCGCCCCAAATGCTGACCCATGTCGCGCAGCCGACAAACCCACCTTGAGCCCAGCAGCAACCTCAGACTCTCACACAACACCAGCCACCAGCCCCCTGCCACATGCCTCCTCTCCTCACACTGCACACCACCTCGCACCCATCACCCCACGACTCTGACACACAATGCACACAGACACGGCCCCCCTTTATGACACAGCAGCCACCTCACTATGGTTGCCATCACCACGGGGGCTCATGCCACAGCTCACACCCACCAACAGCAAGCTCCCGACCCATCCGCCCACAACAGCCCCGCACAGCCTCAGCCCCAGCCCCACCACAAACCTCCACATCCAATGCCCTTCCACTCCCCATGGCCACTGTAGCCTCTCCAGACCTCCAGTCCTCGGCCAGACGGTCTAACGAACATGATTCAACCTCTCCGCTCCACCGTGGAGGTGGAAATCCTGCACAGACTGTAGTCACCCTGCAACACTGACCCCACATCAACCAGGAGAGACTCCCGTCCCTTCTCACCTCCACCTTCAGTCCCCAGCCCTCGCAGCGCCACCACTTCCCCACATCACCACTTGCTCTCACACCGCTTCGCCTGCCCTCCACTCACCCCCAAAACACTAACACTTACCCTCTCCCAAACCACACGCCACACCTACCTCCCAGACCCTACACACAAGCAACACTCTCTCCACAGGCACGCACCTCCACCACCACCCAACACCTCCCACACCTTTCCTCCTACTCCTCCCGCAACACATGCCTTCCTCATTGCAACACAGTGCAGGCCTCCAGCAGACCCTTCCACTTTTCCCCACTGCACGGCACATGTTGCACCACGAGACGCTCTTCTCTGCCACAGCACTGCACAACTCCAGCCTGCCTCTCATGGCACCTCCATCGGGAAACAATCCCCAAGGGCCACCCAAGCTCACCACTCCTTCCACACTGCCCACACTTACCAGCCCTCTCGCCCTACAACTCACCACACACACTTCATTGCCCAGCCTCTGTGCAACGAGCTCGCCCCAAATGCTGACCCATGTCGCGCAGCCGACAAACCCACCTTGAGCCCAGCAACAACCTCAGACTCTCACACAACACCAGCCACCAGCCCCCTGCCACATGCCTCCTCTCCTCACACTGCACACCACCTCGCACCCATCACCCCACGACTCTGACACACAATGCACACAGACACGGCCCCCCTTTATGACACAGCAGCCAGCTCACTATGGTTGCCATCACCACGGGGGCTCATGCCACAGCTCACACCCACCAACAGCAAGCTCCCGACCCATCCGCACACAACAGCCCCGCACAGCCTCAGCCCCAGCCCCACCACAAACCTCCACATCCAATGCCCTTCCACTCCCCATGGCCACAGTAGCCTCTCCAGACCTCCAGTCCTCGGCCAGACGGTCTAACGAACATGATTCAACCTCTCCGCTCCACCGTGGAGGTGGAAATCCTGCACAGACTGTAGTCACCCGGCAACACTGACCCCACATCAACCAGGAGAGACTCCCGTCCCTTCTCACCTCCACCTTCAGTCCCCAGCCCCTGCACACAAGCAGCACCATCTCACGAGGCATCTCCACCACGCAGCAGGTGATGCCACTGGTCACACTCCCCAAGGCCTTGCACCCAACACCTCTGCCTCAAACACCATCTGCACGCTCTCCAGACTCCACCTACCAACAGCCCCACAACAACCTCCAGCTCCTTCCTCCTCCTCTCAACTCCTTCTGCAGTCCCCAGCCCTCACACCCGCAACACTTGCCCAAATGCTGCCGGATGCCCAGGACGTGACAAGCCCACCTGCAGCCCAGCAGCAACCTCAGAGCCTGAGACAACACCAGCCACCAGCCCACCGCCACATGCCTCCTCTCCGCACACTGCACACCACCTCGCACCCATCACCCCACGACTCCGACACACAATGCACACAGACACGGCCCCCCTTTATGACACACCAGCCACCTCACTATGGTTGCCATCACCACGGGGGCTCATGCCACAGCTCATACCCACCAACAGCAAGCTACCGACCCATCCGCACACAACAGCCCCGCACAGCCTCAGCCCCAGCCCCACCACAAACCTCCACATCCAACGCCCTTCCACTCCCCATGGCCACACTAGCCTCTCCAGACCTCCAGTCCTCGGCCACACCGTCTAACGAACACGTTTCATACTCTCCGCTCCACCGTGGAGGTGGAAATCCTGCACAGACTGTAGTCACCCAGCAGCAATGACCCCACATCAACCAGGAGAGACTCCCGTCCCTTCTCACCTCCACCTTCAGTCCCCAGCCCTCGCAGCGCCACCACTTCCCCACATCACCACTTGCTCTCACACCGCTTCGCCTGCCCTCCACTCACGCCCAAAACACTAACACTTACCCTCTCCCACCCCACGCGCCACACCTACCTCCCAGACCCTACACACAAGCTGCACCATCTCACGAGGCATCTCCACCACGCAGCAGGTGATGCCACTGGTCACACTCCCCAAGGCCTTGCACCCAACACCTCTGCCTCAAACACCATCTGCACGCTCTCCAGAATCCACCTACCAACAGCCCCACAACAACCTCCAGCTCCTTCCTCCTCCTCTCAACTCCTTCTGCAGTCCCCAGCCCTCGCACCCGCAACACTTGCCCAAATGCTGCCGGATGCCCAGGACGTGACAAGCCCACCTGCAGCCCAGCAACAACCTCAGACTCTCACACAACACCAGCCACCAGCCCACTGCCACATGCCTCCTCTCCTCACACCGCACACTACCGGGACCCATCACCCCCCCGGCCACTTTGCCACACAATGCAGACAGACGCGGCCTCCACTTTGTCACACAGCAGCCACCTCACTGTGGTAGTTGCCATCACCATGGGGGCTCATGCCACAGCTCACACCCACCGGGAACAAGCACCTGCCCCATCCAGACACAACAGCCCTGCACAGCCTCAGCCCCAGCCCCATAACCAACCTCTGAAATGAGTGCCCTTCCACTCCCCATGGCCACAGTAGCCTCTCCAGACCTCCAGGCCTTGGCCACAGGGTCTAACGAACACCACTGACCCTCTCCACTCCACCATGGAGGTGGAAATCCTGCACAGACTGTAGTCACCCGGCAACACTGACCCCACATCAACCAGGAGAGACTCCCGTCCCTTCTTACCTCCACCTTCAGTCCCCAGCCCTCGCATCGCCACCACTTCCCCACATCACCACTTGCTCTCACACCGCTTCGCCTGCCCTCCACTCACCCCCAAAACACTAACACTTACCCTCTCCCAAACCACACGCCACACCTACCTCCCAGACCCTACACACAAGCAACACTCTCTCCACAGGCACGCACCTCCACCACCACCCAACACCTCCCACACCTTTCCTCCTACTCCTCCCGCAACACATGCCTTCCTCATTGCAACACAGTGCAGGCCTCCAGCAGACCCTTCCACTTTTCCCCACTGCACGGCACATGTTGCACCACGAGACGCTCTTCTCTGCCACAGCACTGCACAACTCCAGCCTGCCTCTCATGGCACCTCCATCGGGACACAATCCCCAGGGGCCACCCAAGCTCACCACTCCTTCCACACTGCCCACACTTACCGGCCCTCTCGCCCTACAACTCACCACACACACTTCATTGCCCAGCCTCTGTGCAACGAGCTCGCCCCAAATGCTGACCCATGTCGCGCAGCTGACAAGCCCACCTCGAGCCCAGCAACAACCTCAGACTCTCACACAACACCAGCCACCAGCCCACTGCCGCATGCCTCCTCTCCTCACACTGCACACCACCTCGCACCCATCACCCCACGACTCCGACACACAATGCACACAGACACGGCCCCTCCCCGCCTCATGACACAGCAGCCACCTCACTATGGTTGCCATCACCACGGGGGCTCATGCCACAGCTCACACCCACCAACAGCAAGCTCCCGACCCATACATCCGCCCACAACAGCCCTGCACAGCCTCAGCCCCAGCCCCACCACAAACCTCCACATCCAATGCCCTTCCACTCCCCATGGCCACAGTAGCCTCTCCAGACCTCCAGTCCTCGGCCAGAGGGTCTAACGAACATGATTCAACCTCTCCGCTCCACCGTGGAGGTGGAAATCCTGCACAGACTGTAGTCACCCTGCAACACTGACCCCACATCAACCAGGAGAGACTCCCGTCCCTTCTCACCTCCACCTTCAGTCCCCAGCCCCTGCACACAAGCAGCACCATCTCACGAGGCATCTCCACCACGCAGCAGGTGATGCCACTGGTCACACTCCCCAAGGCCTTGCACCCAACACCTCTGCCTCAAACACCATCTGCACGGTCTCCAGAATCCACCTACCAACAGCCCCACAACAACCTCCAGCTCCTTCCTCCTCCTCTCAACTCCTTCTGCAGTCCCCAGCCCTCACACCCGCAACACTTGCCCAAATGCTGCCGGATGCCGAGGACGTGACAAGCCCACCTGCAGCCCAGCAGCAACCTCAGACTCTCACACAACACCAGCCACCAGCCCACTGCCACATGCCTCCTCTCCTCACACTGCACACCACCTCCTACCCATCACCCCACGACTCTGACACACAATGCACACAGACACGGCCCCCCTTTATGACACAGCAGCCACCTCACTATGGTTGCCATCACCACGGGGGCTCATGCCACAGCTCACACCCACCAACAGCAAGCTCCCGACCCATCCGCACACAACAGCCCCGCACAGCCTCAGCCCCAGCCCCACCACAAACCTCCACATCCAATGCCCTTCCACTCCCCATGGCCACTGTAGCCTCTCCAGACCTCCAGTCCTCGGCCACACCATCTAACGAACACGTTTCATACTCTCTGCTCCACCCTGGAGGTGGAAATCCTGCACAGACTGTAGTCACCATGCAACACTGACCCCACATCAACCAGGAGAGACTCCCGTCCCTTCTCACCTCCACCTTCAGTCCCCAGCCCTCGCAGTGCCACCACTTCCCCACATCACCACTTGCTCTCACACCGCTTCGCCTGCCCTCCACTCACCCCCAAAACACTAACACTTACCCTCTCCCACCCCACACGCCACACCTACCTCCCAGACCCTACACACAAGCAGCACCGTCTCACGAGGCATCTCCACCACGCAGCAGGTGATGCCACTGGTCACACTCCCCAAGGCCTTGCACCCAACACCTCTGCCTCAAACACCATCTGCACGCTCTCCAGAATCCACCTACCAACAGCCCCACAACAACCTCCAGCTCCTTCCTCCTCCTCTCAACTCCTTCTGCAGTCCCCAGCCCTCGCACCCGCAACACTTGCCCAAATGCTGCCGGATGCCCAGGACGTGACAAGCCCACCTGCAGCCCAGCAGCAACCTCAGACTCTCACACAACACCAGCCACCAGCCCACTGCCACATGCCTCCTCTCCTCACACCGCACACTACCGGGACCCATCACCCCCCCAGCCACTTTGCCACACAATGCAGACAGACGCGGCCTCCACTTTGTCACACAGCAGCCATCTCACTGTGGTAGTTGCCATCACCATGGGGGCTCATGCCACAGCTCACACCCACCGGGAACAAGCTCCTGCCCCATCCAGACACAACAGCCCCGCACAGCCTCAGCCCCAGCCCCATAACCAACCTCTGAAATGAGTGCCCTTCCACTCCCCATGGCCACAGTAGCCTATCCAGACCTCCAGGCCTTGGCCACAGGGTCTAACGAACACCACTGACCCTCTCCACTCCACCATGGAGGTGGAAATCCTGCACAGACTGTAGTCACCCTGCAACACTGACCCCACATCAACCAGGAGAGACTCCCGTCCCTTCTTACCTCTACCTTCAGTCCCCAGCCCTCGCATCGCCACCACTTCCCCACATCACCACTTGCTCTCACACCGCTTCGCCTGCCCTCCACTCACCCCCAAAACACTAACACTTACCCTCTCCCAAACCACACGCCACACCTACCTCCCAGACCCTACACACAAGCAACACTCTCTCCACAGGCACGCACCTCCACCACCACCCAACACCTCCCACACCTTTCCTCCTACTCCTCCCGCAACACATGCCTTCCTCATTGCAACACAGTGCAGGCCTCCAGCAGACCCTTCCACTTTTCCCCACTGCACGGCACATGTTGCACCACGCGCCGCTCTTCTCTGCCACAGCGCTGCACAACTCCAGCCTGCCTCTCATGGCACCTCCATCGGGACACAATCCCCAAGGGCCACCCAAGCTCACCACTCCTTCCACACTGCCCACACTTACCGGCCCTCTCGCCCTACAACTCACCACACACACTTCATTGCCCAGCCTCTGTGCAACGAGCTCGCCCCAAATGCTGACCCATGTCGCGCAGCTGACAAGCCCACCTCGAGCCCAGCAACAACCTCAGACTCTCACACAACACCAGCCACCAGCCCACTGCCGCATGCCTCCTCTCCTCACACTGCACACCACCTCGCACCCATCACCCCACGACTCCGACACACAATGCACACAGACACGGCCCCCCCCCGCCTCATGACACAGCAGCCACCTCACTATGGTTGCCATCACCACGGGGGCTCATGCCACAGCTCACACCCACCAACAGCAAGCTCCCGACCCATACATCCGCCCACAACAGCCCCGCACAGCCTCAGCCCCAGCCCCACCACAAACCTCCACATCCAATGCCCTTCCACTCCCCATGGCCACTGTAGCCTCTCCAGACCTCCAGTCCTCGGCCAGACGGTCTAACGAACATGATTCAACCTCTCCGCTCCACCGTGGAGGTGGAAATCCTGCACAGACTGTAGTCACCCGGCAACACTGACCCCACATCAACCAGGAGAGACTCCCGTCCCTTCTCACCTCCAACTTCAGTCCCCAGCCCCTGCACACAAGCAGCACCATCTCACGAGGCATCTCCACCACGCAGCAGGTGATGCCACTGGTTACACTCCCCAAGGCCTTGCACCCAACACCTCTGCCTCAAACACCATCTGCACGCTCTCCAGACTCCACCTACCAACAGCCCCACAACAACCTCCAGCTCCTTCCTCCTCCTCTCAACTCCTTCTGCAGTCCCCAGCCCTCGCACCCACAACACTTGCCCAAATGCTGCCGGATGCCCAGGACGTGACAAGCCCACCTGCAGCCCAGCAGCAACCTCAGACTCTCACACAACACCAGCCACCAGCCCACTGCCACATGCCTCCTCTCCTCACACTGCACACCACCTCGCACCCATCACCCCACGACTCTGACACACAATGCACACAGACACGGCCCCCCCTTTATGACACAGCAGCCACCTCACCGTGGTAGCTGCCATCACCATGGGGGCTCATGCCACAGCTCACACCCACCAGCAGCAAGCTCCCGCCCCATCTAGACACAACAGCCCCGCACAGCCTCAGCCCCAGCCCCACCACAAACCTCCACATCCAATGCCCTTCCACTCCCCATGGCCACTGTAGCCTCTCCAGACCTCCAGGCCTTGGCCACAGGGTCTAACGAGCACGACTCACCCTCTACGCTCCACCATGGAGATGGAAATCCTGCACAGACTGTAGTTACCCTGCAACACTGACCCCACATCAACCAGGAGAGACTCCCGTCCCTTCTCACCTCCACCTTCAGTCCCCAGCCCTCGCAGCGCCACCACTTCCCCACATCACCACTTGCTCTCACACCGCTTCGCCTGCCCTCCACTCACCCCCAAAACACTAACACTTACCCTCTCCCAAACCACTCGCCACACCTACCTCCCAGACCCTACACACAAGCAACACTCTCTCCACAGGCACGCACCTCCACCACCACCCAACACCTCCCACACCTTTCCTCCTACTCCTCCCGCAACACATGCCTTCCTCATTGCAACACAGTGCAGGCCTCCAGCAGACCCTTCCACTTTTCCCCACTGCACGGCACATGTTGCACCACGCGCCGCTCTTCTCTGCCACAGCGCTGCACAACTCCAGCCTGCCTCCCATGGCACCTCCATCGGGACACAATCCCCAAGGGCCACCCAAGCTCACCACTCCTTCCACACTGCCCACACTTACCGGCCCTCTCGCCCTACAACTCACCACACACACTTCATTGCCCAGCCTCTGTGCAACGAGCTCGCCCCAAATGCTGACCCATGTCGCGCAGCTGACAAGCCCACCTCGAGCCCAGCAACAACCTCAGACTCTCACACAACACCAGCCACCAGCCCACTGCCACATGCCTCCTCTCCTCACACTGCACACCACCTCGTACCCATCACCCCACGACTCTGACACACAATGCACACAGACACGGCCCCCCCCCCCCGCCTCATGACACAGCAGCCACCTCACTATGGTTGCCATCACCACGGGGGCTCATGCCACAGCTCACACCCACCAACAGCAAGCTCCCGACCCATCCATCCGCCCATAACAGCCCCGCACAGCCTCAGCCACAGCCCCACCACAAACCTCCACATCCAATGCCCTTCCACTCCCCATGGCCACAGTAGCCTCTCCAGACCTCCAGGCCTTGGCCACAGGGTTTAACGAACATGACTGACCCTCTCCGCTCCACAGTGGAGGTGGAAATCCTGCACAGACTGTAGTCACCCTGCAACACTGACCCCACATCAACCAGGAGAGACTTCCGTCCCTTCTCACCTCCACCTTCAGTCCCCAGCCCTCGCAGCGCCACCACTTCCCCACATCACCACTTGCTCTCACACCGCTTCGCCTGCCCTCCACTCACCCCCAAAACACTAACACTTACCCTCTCCCAAACCACACGCCACACCTACCTCCCAGACCCTACACACAAGCAACACTCTCTCCACAGGCATGCACCTCCACCACCACCCAACACCTCCCACACCTTTCCTCCTACTCCTCCCGCAACACATGCCTTCCTCATTGCAACACAGTGCAGGCCTCCAGCAGACCCTTCCACTTTTCCCCACTGCACGGCACATGTTGCACCACGAGACGCTCTTCTCTGCCACAGCGCTGCACAACTCCAGCCTGCCTCTCATGGCACCTCCATCGGGAAACAATCCCCAAGGGCCACCCAAGCTCACCACTCCTTCCACACTGCCCACACTTACCAGCCCTCTCGCCCTACAACTCACCACACACACTTCATTGCCCAGCCTCTGTGCAACGAGCTCGCCCCAAATGCTGACCCATGTCGCGCAGCCGACAAACCCACCTTGAGCCCAGCAACAACCTCAGACTCTCACACAACACCAGCCACCAGCCCCCTGCCACATGCCTCCTCTCCTCACACTGCACACCACCTCGCACCCATCACCCCACGACTCCGACACACAATGCACACAGACACGGCCCCCCCTTTATGACACAGCAGCCACCTCACCGTGGTAGCCGCCATCACCACGGGGGCTCATGCCACAGCTCACACCCACCAACAGCAAGCTCCCGACCCATCTAGACACAACAGCCCCGCACAGCCTCAGCCCCAGCCCCACCACAAACCTCCACATCCAATGCCCTTCCACTCCCCATGGCCACTGTAGCCTCTCCAGACCTCCAGTCCTCAGCCAGACGGTCTAACGAACATGATTCAACCTCTCCGCTCCACCGTGGAGGTGGAAATCCTGCACAGACTGTAGTCACCCGGCAACACTGACCCCACATCAACCAGGAGAGACTCCCGTCCCTTCTCACCTCCACCTTCAGTCCCCAGCCCCTGCACACAAGCAGCACCATCTCACGAGGCATCTCCACCACGCAGCAGGTGATGCCACTGGTCACACTCCCCAAGGCCTTGCACCCAACACCTCTGCCTCAAACACCATCTGCACGCTCTCCAGACTCCACCTACCAACAGCCCCACAACAACCTCCAGCTCCTTCCTCCTCCTCTCAACTCCTTCTGCAGTCCCCAGCCCTCACACCCGCAACACTTGCCCAAATGCTGCCGGATGCCGAGGACGTGACAAGCCCACCTGCAGCCCAGCAGCAACCTCAGACTCTCACACAACACCAGCCACCAGCCCACTGCCACATGCCTCCTCTCCTCACACTGCACACCACCTCCTACCCATCACCCCACGACTCTGACACACAATGCACACAGACACGGCCCCCCTTTATGACACAGCAGCCACCTCACTATGGTTGCCATCACCACGGGGGCTCATGCCACAGCTCACACCCACCAACAGCAAGCTCCCGACCCATCCGCACACAACAGCCCCGCACAGCCTCAGCCCCAGCCCCACCACAAACCTCCACATCCAATGCCCTTCCACTCCCCATGGCCACTGTAGCCTCTCCAGACCTCCAGTCCTCGGCCACACCGTCTAACGAACACGTTTCATACTCTCTGCTCCACCCTGGAGGTGGAAATCCTGCACAGACTGTAGTCACCATGCAACACTGACCCCACATCAACCAGGAGAGACTCCCGTCCCTTCTCACCTCCACCTTCAGTCCCCAGCCCTCGCAGTGCCACCACTTCCCCACATCACCACTTGCTCTCACACCGCTTCGCCTGCCCTCCACTCACCCCCAAAACACTAACACTTACCCTCTCCCAAACCACACGCCACACCTACCTCCCAGACCCTACACACAAGCAGCACCATCTCACGAGGCATCTCCACCACGCAGCAGGTGATGCCACTGGTCACACTCCCCAAGGCCTTGCACCCAACACCTCTGCCTCAAACACCATCTGCACGGTCTCCAGAATCCACCTACCAACAGCCCCACAACAACCTCCAGCTCCTTCCTCCTCCTCTCAACTCCTTCTGCAGTCCCCAGCCCTCGCACCCGCAACACTTGCCCAAATGCTGCCGGATGCCCAGGACGTGACAAGCCCACCTGCAGCCCAGCAGCAACCTCAGACTCTCACACAACACCAGCCACCAGCCCCCTGCCACATGCCTCCTCTCCTCACACTGCACACCACCTCGCACCCATCACCCCACGACTCTGACACACAATGCACACAGACACGGCCCCCCCTTTATGACACAGCAGCCACCTCACCGTGGTAGCTGCCATCACCATGGGGGCTCATGCCACAGCTCACACCCACCAGGAACAAGCTCCCGCCCCATCCGCCCACAACAGCCCCGCACAGCCTCAGCCCCAGCCCCACCACAAACCTCCACATCCAATGCCCTTCCACTCCCCATGGCCACTGTAGCCTCTCCAGACCTCCAGGCCTTGGCCACAGGGTCTAACGAGCACGACTCACCCTCTACGCTCCACCATGGAGATGGAAATCCTGCACAGACTGTAGTTACCCTGCAACACTGACCCCACATCAACCAGGAGAGACTCCCGTCCCTTCTCACCTCCACCTTCAGTCCCCAGCCCTCGCAGCGCCACCACTTCCCCACATCACCACTTGCTCTCACACCGCTTCGCCTGCCCTCCACTCACCCCCAAAACACTAACACTTACCCTCTCCCAAACCACACGCCACACCTACCTCCCAGACCCTACACACAAGCAACACTCTCTCCACAGGCACGCACCTCCACCACCACCCAACACCTCCCACACCTTTCCTCCTACTCCTCCCGCAACACATGCCTTCCTCATTGCAACACAGTGCAGGCCTCCAGCAGACCCTTCCACTTTTCCCCACTGCACGGCACATGTTGCACCACGAGACGCTCTTCTCTGCCACAGCGCTGCACAACTCCAGCCTGCCTCCCATGGCACCTCCATCGGGACACAATCCCCAAGGGCCACCCAAGCTCACCACTCCTTCCACACTGCCCACACTTACCGGCCCTCTCGCCCTACAACTCACCACACACACTTCATTGCCCAGCCTCTGTGCAACGAGCTCGCCCCAAATGCTGACCCATGTCGCGCAGCTGACAAGCCCACCTCGAGCCCAGCAACAACCTCAGACTCTCACACAACACCAGCCACCAGCCCCCTGTCGCATGCCTCCTCTCCTCACACTGCACACCACCTCGTACCCATCACCCCACGACTCCGACACACAATGCACACAGACACGGCCCCCCCCCCCGCCTCATGACACAGCAGCCACCTCACTATGGTTGCCATCACCACGGGGGCTCATGCCACAGCTCACACCCACCAACAGCAAGCTCCCGACCCATCCATCCGCCCATAACAGCCCCGCACAGCCTCAGCCACAGCCCCACCACAAACCTCCACATCCAATGCCCTTCCACTCCCCATGGCCACTGTAGCCTCTCCAGACCTCCAGGCCTTGGCCACAGGGTTTAACGAACATGACTGACCCTCTCCGCTCCACAGTGGAGGTAGAAATCCTGCACAGACTGTAGTCACCCGCCAACACTGACCCCACATCAACCAGGAGAGACTCCCGTCCCTTCTCACCTCCACCTTCAGTCCCCAGCCCTCGCAGCGCCACCACTTCCCCACATCACCACTTGCTCTCACACCGCTTCGCCTGCCCTCCACTCACCCCCAAAACACTAACACTTACCCTCTCCCAAACCACACGCCACACCTACCTCCCAGACCCTACACACAAGCAACACTCTCTCCACAGGCACGCACCTCCACCACCACCCAACACCTCCCACACCTTTCCTCCTACTCCTCCCGCAACACATGCCTTCCTCATTGCAACACAGTGCAGGCCTCCAGCAGACCCTTCCACTTTTCCCCACTGCACGGCACATGTTGCACCACGAGACGCTCTTCTCTGCCACAGCGCTGCACAACTCCAGCCTGCCTCTCATGGCACCTCCATCGGGACACAATCCCCAAGGGCCACCCAAGCTCACCACTCCTTCCACACTGCCCACACTTACCAGCCCTCTCGCCCTACAACTCACCACACACACTTCATTGCCCAGCCTCTGTGCAACGAGCTCGCCCCAAATGCTGACCCATGTCGCGCAGCCGACAAACCCACCTTGAGCCCAGCAACAACCTCAGACTCTCACACAACACCAGCCACCAGCCCCCTGCCACATGCCTCCTCTCCTCACACTGCACACCACCCCGCACCCATCACCCCACGACTCTGACACACAATGCACACAGACACGGCCCCCCTTTATGACACAGCAGCCACCTCACTATGGTTGCCATCACCACGGGGGCTCATGCCACAGCTCACACCCACCAACAGCAAGCTCCCGACCCATCCGCCCACAACAGCCCCGCACAGCCTCAGCCCCAGCCCCACCACAAACCTCCACATCCAATGCCCTTCCACTCCCCATGGCCACAGTAGCCTCTCCAGACCTCCAGTCCTCGGCCACAGGGTCTAACGAACAAGACTGACCCTCTCCACTCCACCGTGGAGGTGGAAATCCTGCACAGACTGTAGTCACCCTGCAACACTGACCCCACATCAACCAGGAGAGACTCCCGTCCCTTCTCACCTCCACCTTCAGTCCCCAGCCCCTGCACACAAGCAGCACCATCTCACGAGGCATCTCCACCACGCAGCAGGTGATGCCACTGGTCACACTCCCCAAGGCCTTGCACCCAACACCTCTGCCTCAAACACCATCTGCACGCTCTCCAGACTCCACCTACCAACAGCCCCACAACAACCTCCAGCTCCTTCCTCCTCCTCTCAACTCCTTCTGCAGTCCCCAGCCCTCACACCCGCAACACTTGCCCAAATGCTGCCGGATGCCCAGGACGTGACAAGCCCACCTGCAGCCCAGCAGCAACCTCAGAGCCTGAGACAACACCAGCCACCAGCCCACTGCCACATGCCTCCTCTCCGCATACTGCACACCACCTCGCACCCATCACCCCACGACTCTGACACACAATGCACACAGACACGGCCCCCCTTTATGACACAGCAGCCACCTCACTATGGTTGCCATCACCACGGGGGCTCATGCCACAGCTCACACCCACCAACAGCAAGCTCCCGACCCATCCGCACACAACAGCCCCGCACAGCCTCAGCCCCAGCCCCACCACAAACCTCCACATCCAATGCCCTTCCACTCCCCATGGCCACAGTAGCCTCTCCAGACCTCCAGTCCTCGGCCACACCGTCTAACGAACACGTTTCATACTCTCTGCTCCACCGTGGAGGTGGAAATCCTGCACAGACTGTAGTCACCATGCAACACTGACCCCACATCAACCAGGAGAGACTCCCGTCCCTTCTCACCTCCACCTTCAGTCCCCAGCCCTCGCAGCGCCACCACTTCCCCACATCACCACTTGCTCTCACACCGCTTCGCCTGCCCTCCACTCACCCCCAAAACACTAACACTTACCCTCTCCCACCCCACACGCCACACCTACCTCCCAGACCCTACACACAAGCAGCACCATCTCACGAGGCATCTCCACCACGCAGCAGGTGATGCCACTGGTCACACTCCCCAAGGCCTTGCACCCAACACCTCTGCCTCAAACACCATCTGCACGCTCTCCAGACTCCACCTACCAACAGCCCCACAACAACCTCCAGCTCCTTCCTCCTCCTCTCAACTCCTTCTGCAGTCCCCAGCCCTCGCACCCGCAACACTTGCCCAAATGCTGCCGGATGCCCAGGACGTGACAAGCCCACCTGCAGCCCAGCAACAACCTCAGACTCTCACACAACACCAGCCACCAGCCCACTGCCACATGCCTCCTCTCCTCACACCGCACACTACCGGGACCCATCACCCCCCCGGCCACTTTGCCACAAAATGCAGACAGACGCGGCCTCCACTTTGTCACACAGCAGCCACCTCACTGTGGTAGTTGCCATCACCATGGGGGCTCATGCCACAGCTCACACCCACCGGGAACAAGCTCCTGCCCCATCCAGACACAACAGCCCCGCACAGCCTCAGCCCCAGCCCCATAACCAACCTCTGAAATGAGTGCCCTTCCACTCCCCATGGCCACAGTAGGCTCTCCAGACCTCCAGGCCTTGGCCACAGGGTCTAACGAACACCACTGACCCTCTCCACTCCACCATGGAGGTGGAAATCCTGCACAGACTGTAGTCACCCTGCAACACTGACCCCACATCAACCAGGAGAGACTCCCGTCCCTTCTTACCTCCACCTTCAGTCCCCAGCCCTCGCAGCGCCACCACTTCCCCACATCACCACTTGCTCTCACACCGCTTCGCCTGCCCTCCACTCACCCCCAAAACACTAACACTTACCCTCTCCCAAACCACACGCCACACCTACCTCCCAGACCCTACACACAAGCAACACTCTCTCCACAGGCACGCACCTCCACCACCACCCAACACCTCCCACACCTTTCCTCCTACTCCTCCCGCAACACATGCCTTCCTCATTGCAACACAGTGCAGGCCTCCAGCAGACCCTTCCACTTTTCCCCACTGCACGGCACATGTTGCACCATGCGCCGCTCTTCTCTGCCACAGCGCTGCACAACTCCAGCCTGCCTCTCATGGCACCTCCATCGGGACACAATCCCCAAGGGCCACCCAAGCTCACCACTCCTTCCACACTGCCCACACTTACCGGCCCTCTCGCCCTACAACTCACCACACACACTTCATTGCCCAGCCTCTGTGCAACGAGCTCGCCCCAAATGCTGACCCATGTTGCGCAGCTGACAAGCCCACCTCGAGCCCAGCAACAACCTCAGACTCTCACACAACACCAGCCACCAGCCCACTGCCGCATGCCTCCTCTCCTCACACTGCACACCACCTCGCACCCATCACCCCACGACTCCGACACACAATGCACACAGACACGGCCCCTCCCCGCCTCATGACACAGCAGCCACCTCACTATGGTTGCCATCACCACGGGGGCTCATGCCACAGCTCACACCCACCAACAGCAAGCTCCCGACCCATACATCCGCCCACAACAGCCCTGCACAGCCTCAGCCCCAGCCCCACCACAAACCTCCACATCCAATGCCCTTCCACTCCCCATGGCCACAGTAGCCTCTCCAGACCTCCAGTCCTCGGCCAGACGGTCTAACGAACATGATTCAACCTCTCCGCTCCACCGTGGAGGTGGAAATCCTGCACAGACTGTAGTCACCCGGCAACACTGACCCCACATCAACCAGGAGAGACTCCCGTCCCTTCTCACCTCCACCTTCAGTCCCCAGCCCCTGCACACAAGCAGCACCATCTCACGAGGCATCTCCACCACGCAGCAGGTGATGCCACTGGTCACACTCCCCAAGGCCTTGCACCCAACACCTCTGCCTCAAACACCATCTGCACGCTCTCCAGACTCCACCTACCAACAGCCCCACAACAACCTCCAGCTCCTTCCTCCTCCTCTCACCTCCTTCTGCAGTCCCCAGCCCTCGCACCCGCAACACTTGCCCAAATGCTGCCGGATGCCGAGGACGTGACAAGCCCACCTGCAGCCCAGCAGCAACCTCAGACTCTCACACAACACCAGCCACCAGCCCACTGCCACATGCCTCCTCTCCTCACACCGCACACTACCGGGACCCATCACCCCCCCGGCCACAATGCCGCACAATGCAGACAGACGTGGCCACCACTTTGTCACACACCAGCCACCTCACTGTGGTAGTCGCCATCACCACTGGGGCTCATGCCACAGCTCACACCCACCAACAGCAAGCTCCCGACCCATCCAGACACAACAGCCCCGCACAGCCTCAGCCCCAGCCCCACCACAAACCTCCACATCCAATGCCCTTCCACTCCCCATGGCCACTGTAGCCTCTCCAGACCTCCAGTCCTCGGCCAGAGGGTCTAACGAACATGATTCAACCTCTCCGCTCCACCGTGGAGGTGGAAATCCTGCACAGACTGTAGTCACCCTGCAACACTGACCCCACATCAACCAGGAGAGACTCCCGTCCCTTCTCACCTCCACCTTCAGTCCCCAGCCCTCGCAGCGCCACCACTTCCCCACATCACCACTTGCTCTCACACCGCTTCGCCTGCCCTCCACTCACCCCCAAAACACTAACACTTACCCTCTCCCAAACCACACGCCACACCTACCTCCCAGACCCTACACACAAGCAACACTCTCTCCACAGGCACGCACCTCCACCACCACCCAACACCTCCCACACCTTTCCTCCTACTCCTCCCGCAACACATGCCTTCCTCATTGCAACACAGTGCAGGCCTCCAGCAGACCCTTCCACTTTTCCCCACTGCACGGCACATGTTGCACCACGAGACGCTCTTCTCTGCCACAGCGCTGCACAACTCCAGCCTGCCTCTCATGGCACCTCCATCGGGACACAATCCCCAAGGGCCACCCAAGCTCACCACTCCTTCCACACTGCCCACACTTACCAGCCCTCTCGCCCTACAACTCACCACACACACTTCATTGCCCAGCCTCTGTGCAACGAGCTCGCCCCAAATGCTGCCCAATGTCGTGCAGCTGACAAGCCCACCTCGAGCCCAGCAGCAACCTCAGACTCTCACACAACACCAGCCACCAGCCCCCTGCCACATGCCTCCTCTCCTCACACTGCACACCACCTCGCACCCATCACCCCACGACTCTGACACACAATGCACACAGACACAGCCCCCCCCCGCCTCATGACACAGCAGCCACCTCACTATGGTTGCCATCACCATGGGGGCTCATGCCAAAGCTCACACCCACCGGAAACAAGCTCCCGACCCATCCATCCGCCCACAACAGCCCCGCACAGCCTCAGCCCCAGCCCCACCACAAACCTCCACATCCAATGCCCTTCCACTCCCCATGGCCACTGTAGCCTCTCCAGACCTCCAGTCCTCGGCCACAGGGTCTAACGAACACGACTGACCCTCTCCACTCCACTGTGGAGGTGGAAATCCTGCACAGACTGTAGTCACCCGGCAACACTGACCCCACATCAACCAGGAGAGACTCCCGTCCCTTCTCACCTCCAACTTCAGTCCCCAGCCCCTGCACACAAGCAGCACCATCTCACGAGGCATCTCCACCACGCAGCAGGTGATGTCACTGGTCACACTCCCCAAGGCCTTGCACCCAACACCTCTGCCTCAAACACCATCTGCACGCTCTCCAGACTCCACCTACCAACAGCCCCACAACAACCTCCAGCTCCTTCCTCCTCCTCTCAACTCCTTCTGCAGTCCCCAGCCCTCGCACCCGCAACACTTGCCCAAATGCTGCCAGATGCCGAGGACGTGACAAGCCCACCTGCAGCCCAGCAACAACCTCAGACTCTCACACAACACCAGCCACCAGCCCCCCGCCGCATGCCTCCTCTCCTCACACTGCACACCACCTCGCACCCATCACCCCATGACTCTGACACACAATGCACACAGACACGGCCCCCCCTTTATGACACAGCAGCCACATCACTGTGGTAGCCGCCATCACCACGGGGGCTCATGCCACAGCTCACACCCACCAGGAACAAGCTCCCGCCCCATCCGCCCACAACAGCCCCGCACAGCCTCAGCCACAGCCCCACCACAAACCTCCACATCCAATGCCCTTCCACTCCCCATGGCCACACTAGCCTCTCCAGACCTCCAGTCCTCGGCCACAGGGTCTACCGAACATGATTCAACCTCTCCGCTCCACCGTGGAGGTGGAAATCCTGCACAGACTGTAGTCACCCGCCAACACTGACCCCACATCAACCAGGAGAGACTCCCGTCCCTTCTCACCTCCACCTTCAGTCCCCAGCCCTCGCAGCGCCACCACTTCCCCACATCACCACTTGCTCTCACACCGCTTCGCCTGCCCTCCACTCACCCCCAAAACACTAACACTTACCCTCTCCCAAACCACACGCCACACCTACCTCCCAGACCCTACACACAAGCAGCACCATCTCACGAGGCATCTCCACCACGCAGCAGGTGATGCCACTGGTCACACTCCCCAAGGCCTTGCACCCAACACCTCTGCCTCAAACACCATCTGCACGCTCTCCAGACTCCACCTACCAACAGCCCCACAACAACCTCCAGCTCCTTCCTCCTCCTCTCAACTCCTTCTGCAGTCCCCAGCCCTCGCACCCGCAACACTTGCCCAAATGCTGCCGGATGCCCAGGACGTGACAAGCCCACCTGCAGCCCAGCAACAACCTCAGACTCTCACACAACACCAGCCACCAGCCCACTGCCACATGCCTCCTCTCCTCACACCGCACACTACCGGGACCCATCACCCCCCCGGCCACTTTGCCACAAAATGCAGACAGACGCGGCCTCCACTTTGTCACACAGCAGCCACCTCACTGTGGTAGTTGCCATCACCATGGGGGCTCATGCCACAGCTCACACCCACCGGGAACAAGCTCCTGCCCCATCCAGACACAACAGCCCCGCACAGCCTCAGCCCCAGCCCCATAACCAACCTCTGAAATGAGTGCCCTTCCACTCCCCATGGCCACAGTAGGCTCTCCAGACCTCCAGGCCTTGGCCACAGGGTCTAACGAACACCACTGACCCTCTCCACTCCACCATGGAGGTGGAAATCCTGCACAGACTGTAGTCACCCTGCAACACTGACCCCACATCAACCAGGAGAGACTCCCGTCCCTTCTTACCTCCACCTTCAGTCCCCAGCCCTCGCAGCGCCACCACTTCCCCACATCACCACTTGCTCTCACACCGCTTCGCCTGCCCTCCACTCACCCCCAAAACACTAACACTTACCCTCTCCCAAACCACACGCCACACCTACCTCCCAGACCCTACACACAAGCAACACTCTCTCCACAGGCACGCACCTCCACCACCACCCAACACCTCCCACACCTTTCCTCCTACTCCTCCCGCAACACATGCCTTCCTCATTGCAACACAGTGCAGGCCTCCAGCAGACCCTTCCACTTTTCCCCACTGCACGGCACATGTTGCACCACGCGCCGCTCTTCTCTGCCACAGCGCTGCACAACTCCAGCCTGCCTCTCATGGCACCTCCATCGGGACACAATCCCCAAGGGCCACCCAAGCTCACCACTCCTTCCACACTGCCCACACTTACCGGCCCTCTCGCCCTACAACTCACCACACACACTTCATTGCCCAGCCTCTGTGCAACGAGCTCGCCCCAAATGCTGACCCATGTCGCGCAGCTGACAAGCCCACCTCGAGCCCAGCAACAACCTCAGACTCTCACACAACACCAGCCACCAGCCCCCTGCCGCATGCCTCCTCTCCTCACACTGCACACCACCTCGCACCCATCACCCCACGACTCCGACACACAATGCACACAGACACGGCCCCCCCCCGCCTCATGACACAGCAGCCACCTCACTATGGTTGCCATCACCACGGGGGCTCATGCCACAGCTCACACCCACCAACAGCAAGCTCCCGACCCATACATCCGCCCACAACAGCCCCGCACAGCCTCAGCCCCAGCCCCACCACAAACCTCCACATCCAATGCCCTTCCACTCCCCATGGCCACAGTAGCCTCTCCAGACCTCCAGTCCTCGGCCAGAGGGTCTAACGAACATGATTCAACCTCTCCGCTCCACCGTGGAGGTGGAAATCCTGCACAGACTGTAGTCACCCGGCAACACTGACCCCACATCAACCAGGAGAGACTCCCGTCCCTTCTCACCTCCACCTTCAGTCCCCAGCCCCTGCACACAAGCAGCACCATCTCACGAGGCATCTCCACCACGCAGCAGGTGATGCCACTGGTTACACTCCCCAAGGCCTTGCACCCAACACCTCTGCCTCAAACACCATCTGCACGCTCTCCAGACTCCACCTACCAACAGCCCCACAACAACCTCCAGCTCCTTCCTCCTCCTCTCAACTCCTTCTGCAGTCCCCAGCCCTCGCACCCACAACACTTGCCCAAATGCTGCCGGATGCCCAGGACGTGACAAGCCCACCTGCAGCCCAGCAGCAACCTCAGACTCTCACACAACACCAGCCACCAGCCCCCTGCCACATGCCTCCTCTCCTCACACTGCACACCACCTCGCACCCATCACCCCACGACTCTGACACACAATGCACACAGACACGGCCCCCCCTTTATGACACAGCAGCCACCTCACCGTGGTAGCTGCCATCACCATGGGGGCTCATGCCACAGCTCACACCCACCAGGAACAAGCTCCCGCCCCATCCGCCCACAACAGCCCCGCACAGCCTCAGCCCCAGCCCCACCACAAACCTCCACATCCAATGCCCTTCCACTCCCCATGGCCACTGTAGCCTCTCCAGACCTCCAGGCCTTGGCCACAGGGTCTAACGAGCACGACTCACCCTCTACGCTCCACCATGGAGATGGAAATCCTGCACAGACTGTAGTTACCCTGCAACACTGACCCCACATCAACCAGGAGAGACTCCCGTCCCTTCTCACCTCCACCTTCAGTCCCCAGCCCTCGCAGCGCCACCACTTCCCCACATCACCACTTGCTCTCACACCGCTTCGCCTGCCCTCCACTCACCCCCAAAACACTAACACTTACCCTCTCCCAAACCACACGCCACACCTACCTCCCAGACCCTACACACAAGCAACACTCTCTCCACAGGCACGCACCTCCACCACCACCCAACACCTCCCACACCTTTCCTCCTACTCCTCCCGCAACACATGCCTTCCTCATTGCAACACAGTGCAGGCCTCCAGCAGACCCTTCCACTTTTCCCCACTGCACGGCACATGTTGCACCACGAGACGCTCTTCTCTGCCACAGCGCTGCACAACTCCAGCCTGCCTCCCATGGCACCTCCATCGGGACACAATCCCCAAGGGCCACCCAAGCTCACCACTCCTTCCACACTGCCCACACTTACCGGCCCTCTCGCCCTACAACTCACCACACACACTTCATTGCCCAGCCTCTGTGCAACGAGCTCGCCCCAAATGCTGACCCATGTCGCGCAGCTGACAAGCCCACCTCGAGCCCAGCAACAACCTCAGACTCTCACACAACACCAGCCACCAGCCCCCTGTCGCATGCCTCCTCTCCTCACACTGCACACCACCTCGTACCCATCACCCCACGACTCCGACACACAATGCACACAGACACGGCCCCCCCCCCCGCCTCATGACACAGCAGCCACCTCACTATGGTTGCCATCACCACGGGGGCTCATGCCACAGCTCACACCCACCAACAGCAAGCTCCCGACCCATCCATCCGCCCACAACAGCCCCGCACAGCCTCAGCCACAGCCCCACCACAAACCTCCACATCCAATGCCCTTCCACTCCCCATGGCCACTGTAGCCTCTCCAGACCTCCAGGCCTTGGCCACAGGGTTTAACGAACATGACTGACCCTCTCCGCTCCACAGTGGAGGTAGAAATCCTGCACAGACTGTAGTCACCCGCCAACACTGACCCCACATCAACCAGGAGAGACTCCCGTCCCTTCTCACCTCCACCTTCAGTCCCCAGCCCTCGCAGCGCCACCACTTCCCCACATCACCACTTGCTCTCACACCGCTTCGCCTGCCCTCCACTCACCCCCAAAACACTAACACTTACCCTCTCCCAAACCACACGCCACACCTACCTCCCAGACCCTACACACAAGCAACACTCTCTCCACAGGCACGCACCTCCACCACCACCCAACACCTCCCACACCTTTCCTCCTACTCCTCCCGCAACACATGCCTTCCTCATTGCAACACAGTGCAGGCCTCCAGCAGACCCTTCCACTTTTCCCCACTGCACGGCACATGTTGCACCACGAGACGCTCTTCTCTGCCACAGCGCTGCACAACTCCAGCCTGCCTCTCATGGCACCTCCATCGGGACACAATCCCCAAGGGCCACCCAAGCTCACCACTCCTTCCACACTGCCCACACTTACCAGCCCTCTCGCCCTACAACTCACCACACACACTTCATTGCCCAGCCTCTGTGCAACGAGCTCGCCCCAAATGCTGACCCATGTCGCGCAGCCGACAAACCCACCTTGAGCCCAGCAACAACCTCAGACTCTCACACAACACCAGCCACCAGCCCCCTGCCACATGCCTCCTCTCCTCACACTGCACACCACCCCGCACCCATCACCCCACGACTCTGACACACAATGCACACAGACACGGCCCCCCTTTATGACACAGCAGCCACCTCACTATGGTTGCCATCACCACGGGGGCTCATGCCACAGCTCACACCCACCAACAGCAAGCTCCCGACCCATCCGCCCACAACAGCCCCGCACAGCCTCAGCCCCAGCCCCACCACAAACCTCCACATCCAATGCCCTTCCACTCCCCATGGCCACAGTAGCCTCTCCAGACCTCCAGTCCTCGGCCACAGGGTCTAACGAACAAGACTGACCCTCTCCACTCCACCGTGGAGGTGGAAATCCTGCACAGACTGTAGTCACCCTGCAACACTGACCCCACATCAACCAGGAGAGACTCCCGTCCCTTCTCACCTCCACCTTCAGTCCCCAGCCCCTGCACACAAGCAGCACCATCTCACGAGGCATCTCCACCACGCAGCAGGTGATGCCACTGGTCACACTCCCCAAGGCCTTGCACCCAACACCTCTGCCTCAAACACCATCTGCACGCTCTCCAGACTCCACCTACCAACAGCCCCACAACAACCTCCAGCTCCTTCCTCCTCCTCTCAACTCCTTCTGCAGTCCCCAGCCCTCACACCCGCAACACTTGCCCAAATGCTGCCGGATGCCCAGGACGTGACAAGCCCACCTGCAGCCCAGCAGCAACCTCAGAGCCTGAGACAACACCAGCCACCAGCCCACTGCCACATGCCTCCTCTCCGCATACTGCACACCACCTCGCACCCATCACCCCACGACTCTGACACACAATGCACACAGACACGGCCCCCCTTTATGACACAGCAGCCACCTCACTATGGTTGCCATCACCACGGGGGCTCATGCCACAGCTCACACCCACCAACAGCAAGCTCCCGACCCATCCGCACACAACAGCCCCGCACAGCCTCAGCCCCAGCCCCACCACAAACCTCCACATCCAATGCCCTTCCACTCCCCATGGCCACAGTAGCCTCTCCAGACCTCCAGTCCTCGGCCACACCGTCTAACGAACACGTTTCATACTCTCTGCTCCACCGTGGAGGTGGAAATCCTGCACAGACTGTAGTCACCATGCAACACTGACCCCACATCAACCAGGAGAGACTCCCGTCCCTTCTCACCTCCACCTTCAGTCCCCAGCCCTCGCAGCGCCACCACTTCCCCACATCACCACTTGCTCTCACACCGCTTCGCCTGCCCTCCACTCACCCCCAAAACACTAACACTTACCCTCTCCCACCCCACACGCCACACCTACCTCCCAGACCCTACACACAAGCAGCACCATCTCACGAGGCATCTCCACCACGCAGCAGGTGATGCCACTGGTCACACTCCCCAAGGCCTTGCACCCAACACCTCTGCCTCAAACACCATCTGCACGCTCTCCAGACTCCACCTACCAACAGCCCCACAACAACCTCCAGCTCCTTCCTCCTCCTCTCAACTCCTTCTGCAGTCCCCAGCCCTCGCACCCGCAACACTTGCCCAAATGCTGCCGGATGCCCAGGACGTGACAAGCCCACCTGCAGCCCAGCAACAACCTCAGACTCTCACACAACACCAGCCACCAGCCCACTGCCACATGCCTCCTCTCCTCACACCGCACACTACCGGGACCCATCACCCCCCCGGCCACTTTGCCACAAAATGCAGACAGACGCGGCCTCCACTTTGTCACACAGCAGCCACCTCACTGTGGTAGTTGCCATCACCATGGGGGCTCATGCCACAGCTCACACCCACCGGGAACAAGCTCCTGCCCCATCCAGACACAACAGCCCCGCACAGCCTCAGCCCCAGCCCCATAACCAACCTCTGAAATGAGTGCCCTTCCACTCCCCATGGCCACAGTAGGCTCTCCAGACCTCCAGGCCTTGGCCACAGGGTCTAACGAACACCACTGACCCTCTCCACTCCACCATGGAGGTGGAAATCCTGCACAGACTGTAGTCACCCGCCAACACTGACCCCACATCAACCAGGAGAGACTCCCGTCCCTTCTTACCTCCACCTTCAGTCCCCAGCCCTCGCAGCGCCACCACTTCCCCACATCACCACTTGCTCTCACACCGCTTCGCCTGCCCTCCACTCACCCCCAAAACACTAACACTTACCCTCTCCCAAACCACACGCCACACCTACCTCCCAGACCCTACACACAAGCAACACTCTCTCCACAGGCACGCACCTCCACCACCACCCAACACCTCCCACACCTTTCCTCCTACTCCTCCCGCAACACATGCCTTCCTCATTGCAACACAGTGCAGGCCTCCAGCAGACCCTTCCACTTTTCCCCACTGCACGGCACATGTTGCACCATGCGCCGCTCTTCTCTGCCACAGCGCTGCACAACTCCAGCCTGCCTCTCATGGCACCTCCATCGGGACACAATCCCCAAGGGCCACCCAAGCTCACCACTCCTTCCACACTGCCCACACTTACCGGCCCTCTCGCCCTACAACTCACCACACACACTTCATTGCCCAGCCTCTGTGCAACGAGCTCGCCCCAAATGCTGACCCATGTTGCGCAGCTGACAAGCCCACCTCGAGCCCAGCAACAACCTCAGACTCTCACACAACACCAGCCACCAGCCCACTGCCGCATGCCTCCTCTCCTCACACTGCACACCACCTCGCACCCATCACCCCACGACTCCGACACACAATGCACACAGACACGGCCCCTCCCCGCCTCATGACACAGCAGCCACCTCACTATGGTTGCCATCACCACGGGGGCTCATGCCACAGCTCACACCCACCAACAGCAAGCTCCCGACCCATACATCCGCCCACAACAGCCCTGCACAGCCTCAGCCCCAGCCCCACCACAAACCTCCACATCCAATGCCCTTCCACTCCCCATGGCCACAGTAGCCTCTCCAGACCTCCAGTCCTCGGCCAGACGGTCTAACGAACATGATTCAACCTCTCCGCTCCACCGTGGAGGTGGAAATCCTGCACAGACTGTAGTCACCCGGCAACACTGACCCCACATCAACCAGGAGAGACTCCCGTCCCTTCTCACCTCCACCTTCAGTCCCCAGCCCCTGCACACAAGCAGCACCATCTCACGAGGCATCTCCACCACGCAGCAGGTGATGCCACTGGTCACACTCCCCAAGGCCTTGCACCCAACACCTCTGCCTCAAACACCATCTGCACGCTCTCCAGACTCCACCTACCAACAGCCCCACAACAACCTCCAGCTCCTTCCTCCTCCTCTCACCTCCTTCTGCAGTCCCCAGCCCTCGCACCCACAACACTTGCCCAAATGCTGCCGGATGCCGAGGACGTGACAAGCCCACCTGCAGCCCAGCAGCAACCTCAGACTCTCACACAACACCAGCCACCAGCCCACTGCCACATGCCTCCTCTCCTCACACCGCACACTACCGGGACCCATCACCCCCCCGGCCACAATGCCGCACAATGCAGACAGACGTGGCCACCACTTTGTCACACACCAGCCACCTCACTGTGGTAGTCGCCATCACCACTGGGGCTCATGCCACAGCTCACACCCACCAACAGCAAGCTCCCGACCCATCCAGACACAACAGCCCCGCACAGCCTCAGCCCCAGCCCCACCACAAACCTCCACATCCAATGCCCTTCCACTCCCCATGGCCACTGTAGCCTCTCCAGACCTCCAGTCCTCGGCCAGAGGGTCTAACGAACATGATTCAACCTCTCCGCTCCACCGTGGAGGTGGAAATCCTGCACAGACTGTAGTCACCCTGCAACACTGACCCCACATCAACCAGGAGAGACTCCCGTCCCTTCTCACCTCCACCTTCAGTCCCCAGCCCTCGCAGCGCCACCACTTCCCCACATCACCACTTGCTCTCACACCGCTTCGCCTGCCCTCCACTCACCCCCAAAACACTAACACTTACCCTCTCCCAAACCACACGCCACACCTACCTCCCAGACCCTACACACAAGCAACACTCTCTCCACAGGCACGCACCTCCACCACCACCCAACACCTCCCACACCTTTCCTCCTACTCCTCCCGCAACACATGCCTTCCTCATTGCAACACAGTGCAGGCCTCCAGCAGACCCTTCCACTTTTCCCCACTGCACGGCACATGTTGCACCACGAGACGCTCTTCTCTGCCACAGCGCTGCACAACTCCAGCCTGCCTCTCATGGCACCTCCATCGGGACACAATCCCCAAGGGCCACCCAAGCTCACCACTCCTTCCACACTGCCCACACTTACCAGCCCTCTCGCCCTACAACTCACCACACACACTTCATTGCCCAGCCTCTGTGCAACGAGCTCGCCCCAAATGCTGCCCAATGTCGTGCAGCTGACAAGCCCACCTCGAGCCCAGCAGCAACCTCAGACTCTCACACAACACCAGCCACCAGCCCCCTGCCACATGCCTCCTCTCCTCACACTGCACACCACCTCGCACCCATCACCCCACGACTCTGACACACAATGCACACAGACACAGCCCCCCCCCGCCTCATGACACAGCAGCCACCTCACTATGGTTGCCATCACCATGGGGGCTCATGCCAAAGCTCACACCCACCGGAAACAAGCTCCCGACCCATCCATCCGCCCACAACAGCCCCGCACAGCCTCAGCCCCAGCCCCACCACAAACCTCCACATCCAATGCCCTTCCACTCCCCATGGCCACTGTAGCCTCTCCAGACCTCCAGTCCTCGGCCACAGGGTCTAACGAACACGACTGACCCTCTCCACTCCACTGTGGAGGTGGAAATCCTGCACAGACTGTAGTCACCCGGCAACACTGACCCCACATCAACCAGGAGAGACTCCCGTCCCTTCTCACCTCCAACTTCAGTCCCCAGCCCCTGCACACAAGCAGCACCATCTCACGAGGCATCTCCACCACGCAGCAGGTGATGTCACTGGTCACACTCCCCAAGGCCTTGCACCCAACACCTCTGCCTCAAACACCATCTGCACGCTCTCCAGACTCCACCTACCAACAGCCCCACAACAACCTCCAGCTCCTTCCTCCTCCTCTCAACTCCTTCTGCAGTCCCCAGCCCTCGCACCCGCAACACTTGCCCAAATGCTGCCAGATGCCGAGGACGTGACAAGCCCACCTGCAGCCCAGCAACAACCTCAGACTCTCACACAACACCAGCCACCAGCCCCCCGCCGCATGCCTCCTCTCCTCACACTGCACACCACCTCGCACCCATCACCCCATGACTCTGACACACAATGCACACAGACACGGCCCCCCCTTTATGACACAGCAGCCACATCACTGTGGTAGCCGCCATCACCACGGGGGCTCATGCCACAGCTCACACCCACCAGGAACAAGCTCCCGCCCCATCCGCCCACAACAGCCCCGCACAGCCTCAGCCACAGCCCCACCACAAACCTCCACATCCAATGCCCTTCCACTCCCCATGGCCACAGTAGCCTCTCCAGACCTCCAGTACTCGGCCACAGGGTCTAACGAACACGACTGACCCTCTCCACTCCACCGTGGAGGTGGAAATCCTGCACAGACTGTAGTCACCCGGCAACACTGACCCCACATCAACCAGGAGAGACTCCCGTCCCTTCTCACCTCCACCTTCAGTCCCCAGCCCCTGCACACAAGCAGCACCATCTCACGAGGCATCTCCACCACGCAGCAGGTGATGCCACTGGTCACACTCCCCAAGGCCTTGCACCCAACACCTCTGCCTCAAACACCATCTGCACGCTCTCCAGACTCCACCTACCAACAGCCCCACAACAACCTCCAGCTCCTTCCTCCTCCTCTCAACTCCTTCTGCAGTCCCCAGCCCTTGCACCCGCAACACTTGCCCAAATGCTGCCGGATGCCCAGGACGTGACAAGCCCACCTGCAGCCCAGCAACAACCTCAGACTCTCACACAACACCAGCCACCAGCCCACTGCCACATGCCTCCTCTCCTCACACCGCACACTACCGGGACCCATCACCCCCCCGGCCACAATGCCGCACAATGCAGACAGACGCGGCCACCACTTTGTCACACACCAGCCACCTCACTGTGGTAGTCGCCATCACCACTGGGGCTCATGCCACAGCTCACACCCACCAACAGCAAGCTCCCGACCCATCCAGACACAACAGCCCCGCACAGCCTCAGCCCCAGCCCCACCACAAACCTCCACATCCAATGCCCTTCCACTCCCCATGGCCACACTAGCCTCTCCAGACCTCCAGTCCTCGGCCACAGGGTCTACCGAACATGATTCAACCTCTCCGCTCCACCGTGGAGGTGGAAATCCTGCACAGACTGTAGTCACCCGCCAACACTGACCCCACATCAACCAGGAGAGACTCCCGTCCCTTCTCACCTCCACCTTCAGTCCCCAGCCCTCGCAGCGCCACCACTTCCCCACATCACCACTTGCTCTCACACCGCTTCGCCTGCCCTCCACTCACCCCCAAAACACTAACACTTACCCTCTCCCAAACCACACGCCACACCTACCTCCCAGACCCTACACACAAGCAGCACCATCTCACGAGGCATCTCCACCACGCAGCAGGTGATGCCACTGGTCACACTCCCCAAGGCCTTGCACCCAACACCTCTGCCTCAAACACCATCTGCACGCTCTCCAGACTCCACCTACCAACAGCCCCACAACAACCTCCAGCTCCTTCCTCCTCCTCTCAACTCC
Source organism: Struthio camelus (assembly GCF_040807025.1). Lineage (NCBI taxonomy): Eukaryota > Metazoa > Chordata > Aves > Struthioniformes > Struthionidae > Struthio > Struthio camelus. The sequence goes on from NC_090942.1 coordinate 222,349,332, forward strand.
TTCTGCAGTCCCCAGCCCTCGCACCCGCAACACTTGCCCAAATGCTGCCGGATGCCCAGGACGTGACAAGCCCACCTGCAGCCCAGCAACAACCTCAGACTCTCACACAACACCAGCCACCAGCCCACTGCCACATGCCTCCTCTCCTCACACCGCACACTACCGGGACCCATCACCCCCCCGGCCACTTTGCCACAAAATGCAGACAGACGCGGCCTCCACTTTGTCACACAGCAGCCACCTCACTGTGGTAGTTGCCATCACCATGGGGGCTCATGCCACAGCTCACACCCACCGGGAACAAGCTCCTGCCCCATCCAGACACAACAGCCCCGCACAGCCTCAGCCCCAGCCCCATAACCAACCTCTGAAATGAGTGCCCTTCCACTCCCCATGGCCACAGTAGGCTCTCCAGACCTCCAGGCCTTGGCCACAGGGTCTAACGAACACCACTGACCCTCTCCACTCCACCATGGAGGTGGAAATCCTGCACAGACTGTAGTCACCCTGCAACACTGACCCCACATCAACCAGGAGAGACTCCCGTCCCTTCTTACCTCCACCTTCAGTCCCCAGCCCTCGCAGCGCCACCACTTCCCCACATCACCACTTGCTCTCACACCGCTTCGCCTGCCCTCCACTCACCCCCAAAACACTAACACTTACCCTCTCCCAAACCACACGCCACACCTACCTCCCAGACCCTACACACAAGCAACACTCTCTCCACAGGCACGCACCTCCACCACCACCCAACACCTCCCACACCTTTCCTCCTACTCCTCCCGCAACACATGCCTTCCTCATTGCAACACAGTGCAGGCCTCCAGCAGACCCTTCCACTTTTCCCCACTGCACGGCACATGTTGCACCATGCGCCGCTCTTCTCTGCCACAGCGCTGCACAACTCCAGCCTGCCTCTCATGGCACCTCCATCGGGACACAATCCCCAAGGGCCACCCAAGCTCACCACTCCTTCCACACTGCCCACACTTACCGGCCCTCTCGCCCTACAACTCACCACACACACTTCATTGCCCAGCCTCTGTGCAACGAGCTCGCCCCAAATGCTGACCCATGTCGCGCAGCTGACAAGCCCACCTCGAGCCCAGCAACAACCTCAGACTCTCACACAACACCAGCCACCAGCCCACTGCCGCATGCCTCCTCTCCTCACACTGCACACCACCTCGCACCCATCACCCCACGACTCCGACACACAATGCACACAGACACGGCCCCTCCCCGCCTCATGACACAGCAGCCACCTCACTATGGTTGCCATCACCACGGGGGCTCATGCCACAGCTCACACCCACCAACAGCAAGCTCCCGACCCATACATCCGCCCACAACAGCCCTGCACAGCCTCAGCCCCAGCCCCACCACAAACCTCCACATCCAATGCCCTTCCACTCCCCATGGCCACAGTAGCCTCTCCAGACCTCCAGTCCTCGGCCAGACGGTCTAACGAACATGATTCAACCTCTCCGCTCCACCGTGGAGGTGGAAATCCTGCACAGACTGTAGTCACCCGGCAACACTGACCCCACATCAACCAGGAGAGACTCCCGTCCCTTCTCACCTCCACCTTCAGTCCCCAGCCCCTGCACACAAGCAGCACCATCTCACGAGGCATCTCCACCACGCAGCAGGTGATGCCACTGGTCACACTCCCCAAGGCCTTGCACCCAACACCTCTGCCTCAAACACCATCTGCACGCTCTCCAGACTCCACCTACCAACAGCCCCACAACAACCTCCAGCTCCTTCCTCCTCCTCTCACCTCCTTCTGCAGTCCCCAGCCCTCGCACCCACAACACTTGCCCAAATGCTGCCGGATGCCGAGGACGTGACAAGCCCACCTGCAGCCCAGCAGCAACCTCAGACTCTCACACAACACCAGCCACCAGCCCACTGCCACATGCCTCCTCTCCTCACACCGCACACTACCGGGACCCATCACCCCCCCGGCCACAATGCCGCACAATGCAGACAGACGTGGCCACCACTTTGTCACACACCAGCCACCTCACTGTGGTAGTCGCCATCACCACTGGGGCTCATGCCACAGCTCACACCCACCAACAGCAAGCTCCCGACCCATCCAGACACAACAGCCCCGCACAGCCTCAGCCCCAGCCCCACCACAAACCTCCACATCCAATGCCCTTCCACTCCCCATGGCCACTGTAGCCTCTCCAGACCTCCAGTCCTCGGCCAGAGGGTCTAACGAACATGATTCAACCTCTCCGCTCCACCGTGGAGGTGGAAATCCTGCACAGACTGTAGTCACCCGGCAACACTGACCCCACATCAACCAGGAGAGACTCCCGTCCCTTCTCACCTCCACCTTCAGTCCCCAGCCCTCGCAGCGCCACCACTTCCCCACATCACCACTTGCTCTCACACCGCTTCGCCTGCCCTCCACTCACCCCCAAAACACTAACACTTACCCTCTCCCAAACCACACGCCACACCTACCTCCCAGACCCTACACACAAGCAACACTCTCTCCACAGGCACGCACCTCCACCACCACCCAACACCTCCCACACCTTTCCTCCTACTCCTCCCGCAACACATGCCTTCCTCATTGCAACACAGTGCAGGCCTCCAGCAGACCCTTCCACTTTTCCCCACTGCACGGCACATGTTGCACCACGAGACGCTCTTCTCTGCCACAGCGCTGCACAACTCCAGCCTGCCTCTCATGGCACCTCCATCGGGACACAATCCCCAAGGGCCACCCAAGCTCACCACTCCTTCCACACTGCCCACACTTACCAGCCCTCTCGCCCTACAACTCACCACACACACTTCATTGCCCAGCCTCTGTGCAACGAGCTCGCCCCAAATGCTGCCCAATGTCGTGCAGCTGACAAGCCCACCTCGAGCCCAGCAGCAACCTCAGACTCTCACACAACACCAGCCACCAGCCCCCTGCCACATGCCTCCTCTCCTCACACTGCACACCACCTCGCACCCATCACCCCACGACTCTGACACACAATGCACACAGACACAGCCCCCCCCCGCCTCATGACACAGCAGCCACCTCACTATGGTTGCCATCACCATGGGGGCTCATGCCAAAGCTCACACCCACCGGAAACAAGCTCCCGACCCATCCATCCGCCCACAACAGCCCCGCACAGCCTCAGCCCCAGCCCCACCACAAACCTCCACATCCAATGCCCTTCCACTCCCCATGGCCACTGTAGCCTCTCCAGACCTCCAGTCCTCGGCCACAGGGTCTAACGAACACGACTGACCCTCTCCACTCCACTGTGGAGGTGGAAATCCTGCACAGACTGTAGTCACCCGGCAACACTGACCCCACATCAACCAGGAGAGACTCCCGTCCCTTCTCACCTCCAACTTCAGTCCCCAGCCCCTGCACACAAGCAGCACCATCTCACGAGGCATCTCCACCACGCAGCAGGTGATGTCACTGGTCACACTCCCCAAGGCCTTGCACCCAACACCTCTGCCTCAAACACCATCTGCACGCTCTCCAGACTCCACCTACCAACAGCCCCACAACAACCTCCAGCTCCTTCCTCCTCCTCTCAACTCCTTCTGCAGTCCCCAGCCCTCGCACCCGCAACACTTGCCCAAATGCTGCCAGATGCCGAGGACGTGACAAGCCCACCTGCAGCCCAGCAACAACCTCAGACTCTCACACAACACCAGCCACCAGCCCCCCGCCGCATGCCTCCTCTCCTCACACTGCACACCACCTCGCACCCATCACCCCATGACTCTGACACACAATGCACACAGACACGGCCCCCCCTTTATGACACAGCAGCCACATCACTGTGGTAGCCGCCATCACCACGGGGGCTCATGCCACAGCTCACACCCACCAGGAACAAGCTCCCGCCCCATCCGCCCACAACAGCCCCGCACAGCCTCAGCCACAGCCCCACCACAAACCTCCACATCCAATGCCCTTCCACTCCCCATGGCCACAGTAGCCTCTCCAGACCTCCAGTACTCGGCCACAGGGTCTAACGAACACGACTGACCCTCTCCACTCCACCGTGGAGGTGGAAATCCTGCACAGACTGTAGTCACCCGGCAACACTGACCCCACATCAACCAGGAGAGACTCCCGTCCCTTCTCACCTCCACCTTCAGTCCCCAGCCCCTGCACACAAGCAGCACCATCTCACGAGGCATCTCCACCACGCAGCAGGTGATGCCACTGGTCACACTCCCCAAGGCCTTGCACCCAACACCTCTGCCTCAAACACCATCTGCACGCTCTCCAGACTCCACCTACCAACAGCCCCACAACAACCTCCAGCTCCTTCCTCCTCCTCTCAACTCCTTCTGCAGTCCCCAGCCCTCGCACCCGCAACACTTGCCCAAATGCTGCCGGATGCCCAGGACGTGACAAGCCCACCTGCAGCCCAGCAACAACCTCAGACTCTCACACAACACCAGCCACCAGCCCACTGCCACATGCCTCCTCTCCTCACACCGCACACTACCGGGACCCATCACCCCCCCGGCCACAATGCCGCACAATGCAGACAGACGCGGCCACCACTTTGTCACACACCAGCCACCTCACTGTGGTAGTCGCCATCACCACTGGGGCTCATGCCACAGCTCACACCCACCAACAGCAAGCTCCCGACCCATCCAGACACAACAGCCCCGCACAGCCTCAGCCCCAGCCCCACCACAAACCTCCACATCCAATGCCCTTCCACTCCCCATGGCCACACTAGCCTCTCCAGACCTCCAGTCCTCGGCCACAGGGTCTACCGAACATGATTCAACCTCTCCGCTCCACCGTGGAGGTGGAAATCCTGCACAGACTGTAGTCACCCGCCAACACTGACCCCACATCAACCAGGAGAGACTCCCGTCCCTTCTCACCTCCACCTTCAGTCCCCAGCCCTCGCAGCGCCACCACTTCCCCACATCACCACTTGCTCTCACACCGCTTCGCCTGCCCTCCACTCACCCCCAAAACACTAACACTTACCCTCTCCCAAACCACACGCCACACCTACCTCCCAGACCCTACACACAAGCAACACTCTCTCCACAGGCACGCACCTCCACCACCACCCAACACCTCCCACACCTTTCCTCCTACTCCTCCCGCAACACATGCCTTCCTCATTGCAACACAGTGCAGGCCTCCAGCAGACCCTTCCACTTTTCCCCACTGCACGGCACATGTTGCACCACGAGACGCTCTTCTCTGCCACAGCGCTGCACAACTCCAGCCTGCCTCTCATGGCACCTCCATCGGGACACAATCCCCAAGGGCCACCCAAGCTCACCACTCCTTCCACACTGCCCACACTTACCGGCCCTCTCGCCCTACAACTCACCACACACACTTCATTGCCCAGCCTCTGTGCAACGAGCTCGCCCCAAATGCTGCCCAATGTCGTGCAGCTGACAAGCCCACCTCGAGCCCAGCAGCAACCTCAGACTCTCACACAACACCAGCCACCAGCCCCCTGCCACATGCCTCCTCTCCTCACACTGCACACCACCTCGCACCCATCACCCCACGACTCTGACACACAATGCACACAGACACGGCCCCCCCCCGCCTCATGACACAGCAGCCACCTCACTATGGTTGCCATCACCATGGGGGCTCATGCCAAAGCTCACACCCACCGGAAACAAGCTCCCGACCCATCCATCCGCCCACAACAGCCCCGCACAGCCTCAGCCCCAGCCCCACCACAAACCTCCACATCCAATGCCCTTCCACTCCCCATGGCCACAGTAGCCTCTCCAGACCTCCAGTCCTCGGCCACAGGGTCTAACGAACACGACTGACCCTCTCCACTCCACTGTGGAGGTGGAAATCCTGCACAGACTGTAGTCACCCGGCAACACTGACCCCACATCAACCAGGAGAGACTCCCGTCCCTTCTCACCTCCACCTTCAGTCCCCAGCCCCTGCACACAAGCAGCACCATCTCACGAGGCATCTCCACCACGCAGCAGGTGATGTCACTGGTCACACTCCCCAAGGCCTTACACCCAACACCTCTGCCTCAAACACCATCTGCACGCTCTCCAGACTCCACCTACCAACAGCCCCACAACAACCTCCAGCTCCTTCCTCCTCCTCTCAACTCCTTCTGCAGTCCCCAGCCCTCGCACCCGCAACACTTGCCCAAATGCTGCCAGATGCCCAGGACGTGACAAGCCCACCTGCAGCCCAGCAACAACCTCAGACTCTCACACAACACCAGCCACCAGCCCCCCGCCGCATGCCTCCTCTCCTCACACTGCACACCACCTCGCACCCATCACCCCATGACTCTGACACACAATGCACACAGACACGGCCCCCCCTTTATGACACAGCAGCCACATCACTGTGGTAGCCGCCATCACCACGGGGGCTCATGCCACAGCTCACACCCACCAGGAACAAGCTCCCGCCCCATCCGCCCACAACAGCGCCACACAGCCTCAGCCACAGCCCCACCACAAACCTCCACATCCAATGCCCTTCCACTCCCCATGGCCACAGTAGCCTCTCCAGACCTCCAGTCCTCGGCCAGACGGTCTAACGAACATGATTCAACCTCTCCGCTCCACCGTGGAGGTGGAAATCCTGCACAGACTGTAGTCACCCGGCAGCAATGACCCCACATCAACCAGGAGAGACTCCCGTCCCTTCTCACCTCCACCTTCAGTCCCCAGCCCCTGCACACAAGCAGCACCATCTCACGAGGCATCTCCACCACGCAGCAGGTGATGCCACTGGTCACACTCCCCAAGGCCTTGCACCCAACACCTCTGCCTCAAACACCATCTGCACGCTCTCCAGACTCCACCTACCAACAGCCCCACAACAACCTCCAGCTCCTTCCTCCTCCTCTCAACTCCTTCTGCAGTCCCCAGCCCTTGCACCCGCAACACTTGCCCAAATGCTGCCGGATGCCCAGGACGTGACAAGCCCACCTGCAGCCCAGCAGCAACCTCAGACTCTCACACAACACCAGCCACTGGCCCACTGCCACATGCCTCCTCTCCTCACACCGCACACTACCGGGACCCATCACCCCCCCGGCCACAATGCCGCACAATGCAGACAGACGCGGCCACCACTTTGTCACACACCAGCCACCTCACTGTGGTAGTCGCCATCACCACTGGGGCTCATGCCACAGCTCACACCCACCAACAGCAAGCTCCCGACCCATCCAGACACAACAGCCCCGCACAGCCTCAGCCCCAGCCCCACCACAAACCTCCACATCCAATGCCCTTCCACTCCCCATGGCCACTGTAGCCTCTCCAGACCTCCAGTCCTCGGCCAGAGGGTCTACCGAACATGATTCAACCTCTCCGCTCCACCGTGGAGGTGGAAATCCTGCACAGACTGTAGTCACCCTGCAACACTGACCCCACATCAACCAGGAGAGACTCCCGTCCCTTCTCACCTCCACCTTCAGTCCCCAGCCCTCGCAGCGCCACCACTTCCCCACATCACCACTTGCTCTCACACCGCTTCGCCTGCCCTCCACTCACCCCCAAAACACTAACACTTACCCTCTCCCAAACCACACGCCACACCTACCTCCCAGACCCTACACACAAGCAACACTCTCTCCACAGGCACGCACCTCCACCACCACCCAACACCTCCCACACCTTTCCTCCTACTCCTCCCGCAACACATGCCTTCCTCATTGCAACACAGTGCAGGCCTCCAGCAGACCCTTCCACTTTTCCCCACTGCACGGCACATGTTGCACCACGAGACGCTCTTCTCTGCCACAGCGCTGCACAACTCCAGCCTGCCTCTCATGGCACCTCCATCGGGAAACAATCCCCAAGGGCCACCCAAGCTCACCACTCCTTCCACACTGCCCACACTTACCGGCCCTCTCGCCCTACAACTCACCACACACACTTCATTGCCCAGCCTCTGTGCAACGAGCTCGCCCCAAATGCTGACCCATGTCGCGCAGCTGACAAGCCCACCTCGAGCCCAGCAACAACCTCAGACTCTCACACAACACCAGCCACCAGCCCCCTGCCACATGCCTCCTCTCCGCACACTGCACACCACCTCGCACCCATCACCCCACGACTCTGACACACAATGCACACAGACACGGCCCCCCCTTTATGACACAGCAGCCACCTCACCGTGGTAGCCGCCATCACCACGGGGGCTCATGCCACAGCTCACACCCACCAACAGCAAGCTCCCGCCCCATCTAGACACAACAGCCCCGCACAGCCTCAGCCCCAGCCCCACCACAAACCTCCACATCCAATGCCCTTCCACTCCCCATGGCCACAGTAGCCTCTCCAGACCTCCAGTCCTCAGCCAGACGGTCTAACGAACATGATTCAACCTCTCCGCTCCACCGTGGAGGTGGAAATCCTGCACAGACTGTAGTCACCCGGCAACACTGACCCCACATCAACCAGGAGAGACTCCCGTCCCTTCTCACCTCCACCTTCAGTCCCCAGCCCCTGCACACAAGCAGCACCATCTCACGAGGCATCTCCACCACGCAGCAGGTGATGCCACTGGTCACACTCCCCAAGGCCTTGCACCCAACACCTCTGCCTCAAACACCATCTGCACGCTCTCCAGACTCCACCTACCAGCAGCCGCACTACAACCTCCAGCTCCTTCCTCCTCCTCTCAACTCCTTCTGCAGTCCCCAGCCCTCGCACCCACAACACTTGCCCAAATGCTGCCGGATGCCCAGGACGTGACAAGCCCACCTGCAGCCCAGCAACAACCTCAGACTCTCACACAACACCAGCCACCGGCCCCCTGCCGCATGCCTCCTCTCCTCACACTGCACACCACCTCGCACCCATCACCCCACGACTCTGACACACAATGCACACAGACACGGCACCCGCTTTATAACACAGCAGCCACCTCACTATGGTTGCCATCACCACGGGGGCTCATGCCACAGCTCACACCCACCAACAGCAAGCTCCCGACCCATCCAGACACAACAGCCCCGCACAGCCTCAGCCCCAGCCCCACCACAAACCTCCACATCCAATGCCCTTCCACTCCCCATGGCCACTGTAGCCTCTCCAGACCTCCTGTCCTCGGCCACAGGGTCTAACGAACATGATTCAACCTCTCCGCTCCACCGTGGAGGTGGAAATCCTGCACAGACTGTAGTCACCCGGCAACACTGACCCCACATCAACCAGGAGAGACTCCCGTCCCTTCTCACCTCCACCTTCAGTCCCCAGCCCTCGCAGCGCCACCACTTCCCCACATCACCACTTGCTCTCACACCGCTTCGCCTGCCCTCCACTCACCCCCAAAACACTAACACTTACCCTCTCCCAAACCACACGCCACACCTACCTCCCAGACCCTACACACAAGCAACACTCTCTCCACAGGCACGCACCTCCACCACCACCCAACACCTCCCACACCTTTCCTCCTACTCCTCCCGCAACACATGCCTTCCTCATTGCAACACAGTGCAGGCCTCCAGCAGACCCTTCCACTTTTCCCCACTGCACGGCACATGTTGCACCACGAGACGCTCTTCTCTGCCACAGCGCTGCACAACTCCAGCCTGCCTCTCATGGCACCTCCATCGGGAAACAATCCCCAAGGGCCACCCAAGCTCACCACTCCTTCCACACTGCCCACACTTACCGGCCCTCTCGCCCTACAACTCACCACACACACTTCATTGCCCAGCCTCTGTGCAACGAGCTCGCCCCAAATGCTGACCCATGTCGCGCAGCTGACAAGCCCACCTCGAGCCCAGCAACAACCTCAGACTCTCACACAACACCAGCCACCAGCCCCCTGCCACATGCCTCCTCTCCGCACACTGCACACCACCTCGCACCCATCACCCCACGACTCTGACACACAATGCACACAGACACGGCCCCCCCTTTATGACACAGCAGCCACCTCACCGTGGTAGCCGCCATCACCACGGGGGCTCATGCCACAGCTCACACCCACCAACAGCAAGCTCCCGACCCATCCGCCCACAACAGCCCCGCACAGCCTCAGCCCCAGCCCCACCACAAACCTCCACATCCAATGCCCTTCCACTCCCCATGGCCACAGTAGCCTCTCCAGACCTCCAGTCCTCAGCCAGACGGTCTAACGAACATGATTCAACCTCTCCGCTCCACCGTGGAGGTGGAAATCCTGCACAGACTGTAGTCACCCGGCAACACTGACCCCACATCAACCAGGAGAGACTCCCGTCCCTTCTCACCTCCACCTTCAGTCCCCAGCCCCTGCACACAAGCAGCACCATCTCACGAGGCATCTCCACCACGCAGCAGGTGATGCCACTGGTCACACTCCCCAAGGCCTTGCACCCAACACCTCTGCCTCAAACACCATCTGCACGCTCTCCAGACTCCACCTACCAGCAGCCGCACTACAACCTCCAGCTCCTTCCTCCTCCTCTCAACTCCTTCTGCAGTCCCCAGCCCTCGCACCCACAACACTTGCCCAAATGCTGCCGGATGCCCAGGACGTGACAAGCCCACCTGCAGCCCAGCAACAACCTCAGACTCTCACACAACACCAGCCACCGGCCCCCTGCCGCATGCCTCCTCTCCTCACACTGCACACCACCTCGCACCCATCACCCCACGACTCTGACACACAATGCACACAGACACGGCACCCGCTTTATAACACAGCAGCCACCTCACTATGGTTGCCATCACCACGGGGGCTCATGCCACAGCTCACACCCACCAACAGCAAGCTCCCGACCCATCCAGACACAACAGCCCCGCACAGCCTCAGCCCCAGCCCCACCACAAACCTCCACATCCAATGCCCTTCCACTCCCCATGGCCACTGTAGCCTCTCCAGACCTCCTGTCCTCGGCCACAGGGTCTAACGAACATGATTCAACCTCTCCGCTCCACCGTGGAGGTGGAAATCCTGCACAGACTGTAGTCACCCGGCAACACTGACCCCACATCAACCAGGAGAGACTCCCGTCCCTTCTCACCTCCACCTTCAGTCCCCAGCCCTCGCAGCGCCACCACTTCCCCACATCACCACTTGCTCTCACACCGCTTCGCCTGCCCTCCACTCACCCCCAAAACACTAACACTTACCCTCTCCCAAACCACACGCCACACCTACCTCCCAGACCCTACACACAAGCAACACTCTCTCCACAGGCACGCACCTCCACCACCACCCAACACCTCCCACACCTTTCCTCCTACTCCTCCCGCAACACATGCCTTCCTCATTGCAACACAGTGCAGGCCTCCAGCAGACCCTTCCACTTTTCCCCACTGCACGGCACATGTTGCACCACGAGACGCTCTTCTCTGCCACAGCGCTGCACAACTCCAGCCTGCCTCTCATGGCACCTCCATCGGGAAACAATCCCCAGGGGCCACCCAAGCTCACCACTCCTTCCACACTGCCCACACTTACCGGCCCTCTCGCCCTACAACTCACCACACACACTTCATTGCCCAGCCTCTGTGCAACGAGCTCGCCCCAAATGCTGACCCATGTCGCGCAGCTGACAAGCCCACCTCGAGCCCAGCAACAACCTCAGACTCTCACACAACACCAGCCACCAGCCCACTGCCGCATGCCTCCTCTCCTCACACTGCACACCACCTCGCACTCATCACCCCACGACTCTGACACACAATGCACACAGACACGGCCCCCCCCCGCCTCATGACACAGCAGCCACCTCACTATGGTTGCCATCACCACGGGGGCTCATGCCACAGCTCACACCCACCAACAGCAAGCTCCCGACCCATACATCCGCCCACAACAGCCCTGCACAGCCTCAGCCCCAGCCCCACCACAAACCTCCACATCCAATGCCCTTCCACTCCCCATGGCCACAGTAGCCTCTCCAGACCTCCAGTCCTCGGCCAGAGGGTCTAACGAACATGATTCAACCTCTCCGCTCCACCGTGGAGGTGGAAATCCTGCACAGACTGTAGTCACCCTGCAACACTGACCCCACATCAACCAGGAGAGACTCCCGTCCCTTCTCACCTCCACCTTCAGTCCCCAGCCCCTGCACACAAGCAGCACCATCTCACGAGGCATCTCCACCACGCAGCAGGTGATGCCACTGGTCACACTCCCCAAGGCCTTGCACCCAACACCTCTGCCTCAAACACCATCTGCACGCTCTCCAGACTCCACCTACCAACAGCCCCACAACAACCTCCAGCTCCTTCCTCCTCCTCTCACCTCCTTCTGCAGTCCCCAGCCCTCGCACCCACAACACTTGCCCAAATGCTGCCGGATGCCCAGGACGTGACAAGCCCACCTGCAGCCCAGCAACAACCTCAGACTCTCACACAACACCAGCCACCAGCCCCCTGCCACATGCCTCCTCTCCTCACACTGCACACCACCTCGCACCCATCACCCCACGACTCTGACACACAATGCACACAGACACGGCCCCCGCTTTATAACACAGCAGCCACCTCACTATGGTTGCCATCACCACGGGGGCTCATGCCAAAGCTCACACCCACCAGGAACAATCTCCCGCCCCACCCACCCACAACAGCCCCGCACAGCCTCAGCCCCAGCCCCACCACAAACCTCCACATCCAATGCCCTTCCACTCCCCATGGCCACTGTAGCCTCTCCAGACCTCCAGGCCTTGGCCACAGGGTCTAACGAACATGACTGACCCTCTCCGCTCCACCGTGGAGGTGGAAATCCTGCACAGACTGTAGTCACCCGGCAACACTGACCCCACATCAACCAGGAGAGACTCCCGTCCCTTCTCACCTCCACCTTCAGTCCCCAGCCCTCGCAGCGCCACCACTTCCCCACATCACCACTTGCTCTCACACCGCTTCGCCTGCCCTCCACTCACCCCCAAAACACTAACACTTACCCTCTCCCAAACCACACGCCACACCTACCTCCCAGACCCTACACACAAGCAACACTCTCTCCACAGGCACGCACCTCCACCACCACCCAACACCGCCCACACCTTTCCTCCTACTCCTCCCGCAACACATGCCTTCCTCATTGCAACACAGTGCAGGCCTCCAGCAGACCCTTCCACTTTTCCCCACTGCACGGCACATGTTGCACCACGAGACGCTCTTCTCTGCCACAGCGCTGCACAACTCCAGCCTGCCTCTCATGGCACCTCCATCGGGACACAATCCCCAAGGGCCACCCAAGCTCACCACTCCTTCCACACTGCCCACACTTACCGGCCCTCTCGCCCTACAATTCACCACACACACTTCATTGCCCAGCCTCTGTGCAACGAGCTCGCCCCAAATGCTGACCCATGTCGCGCAGCTGACAAGCCCACCTCGAGCCCAGCAACAACCTCAGACTCTCACACAACACCAGCCACCAGCCCACTGCCGCATGCCTCCTCTCCTCACACTGCACACCACCTCGCACCCATCACCCCACGACTCTGACACACAATGCACACAGACACGGCCCCCCCCCGCCTCATGACACAGCAGCCACCTCACTATGGTTGCCATCACCACGGGGGCTCATGCCACAGCTCACACCCACCAACAGCAAGCTCCCGACCCATACATCCGCCCACAACAGCCCTGCACAGCCTCAGCCCCAGCCCCACCACAAACCTCCACATCCAATGCCCTTCCACTCCCCATGGCCACAGTAGCCTCTCCAGACCTCCAGTCCTCGGCCAGACGGTCTAACGAACATGATTCAACCTCTCCGCTCCACCGTGGAGGTGGAAATCCTGCACAGACTGTAGTCACCCTGCAACACTGACCCCACATCAACCAGGAGAGACTCCCGTCCCTTCTCACCTCCACCTTCAGTCCCCAGCCCCTGCACACAAGCAGCACCATCTCACGAGGCATCTCCACCACGCAGCAGGTGATGCCACTGGTCACACTCCCCAAGGCCTTGCACCCAACACCTCTGCCTCAAACACCATCTGCACGCTCTCCAGACTCCACCTACCAACAGCCCCACAACAACCTCCAGCTCCTTCCTCCTCCTCTCACCTCCTTCTGCAGTCCCCAGCCCTCGCACCCACAACACTTGCCCAAATGCTGCCGGATGCCCAGGACGTGACAAGCCCACCTGCAGCCCAGCAACAACCTCAGACTCTCACACAACACCAGCCACCAGCCCACTGCCGCATGCCTCCTCTCCTCACACTGCACACCACCTCGCACCCATCACCCCACGACTCTGACACACAATGCACACAGACACGGCCCCCCCTTTATGACACAGCAGCCACCTCACCGTGGTAGCCGCCATCACCACGGGGGCTCATGCCACAGCTCACACCCACCAGGAACAAGCTCCCGCCCCATCTAGACACAACAGCCCCGCACAGCCTCAGCCCCAGCCCCACCACAAACCTCCACATCCAATGCCCTTCCACTCCCCATGGCCACTGTAGCCTCTCCAGACCTCCAGTCCTCGGCCAGAGGGTCTAACGAACACGATTCAACCTCTCCGCTCCACCGTGGAGGTGGAAATCCTGCACAGACTGTAGTCACCCTGCAACACTGACCCCACATCAACCAGGAGAGACTCCCGTCCCTTCTCACCTCCAACTTCAGTCCCCAGCCCCTGCACACAAGCAGCACCATCTCACGAGGCATCTCCACCACGCAGCAGGTGATGCCACTGGTCACACTCCCCAAGGCCTTGCACCCAACACCTCTGCCTCAAACACCATCTGCACGCTCTCCAGACTCCACCTACCAGCAGCCGCACTACAACCTCCAGCTCCTTCCTCCTCCTCTCAACTCCTTCTGCAGTCCCCAGCCCTCGCACCCACAACACTTGCCCAAATGCTGCCGGATGCCCAGGACGTGACAAGCCCACCTGCAGCCCAGCAACAACCTCAGACTCTCACACAACACCAGCCACCGGCCCCCTGCCGCATGCCTCCTCTCCTCACACTGCACACCACCTCGCACCCATCACCCCACGACTCTGACACACAATGCACACAGACACGGCCCCCGCTTTATAACACAGCAGCCACCTCACTATGGTTGCCATCACCACGGGGGCTCATACCACAGCTCACACCCACCAACAGCAAGCTCCCGACCCATCCGCACACAACAGCCCCGCACAGCCTCAGCCCCAGCCCCACCACAAACCTCCACATCCAATGCCCTTCCACTCCCCATGGCCACAGTAGCCTCTCCAGACCTCCAGTCCTCGGCCACACCATCTAACGAACATGATTCAACCTCTCCGCTCCACCGTGGAGGTGGAAATCCTGCACAGACTGTAGTCACCCGGCAACACTGACCCCACATCAACCAGGAGAGACTCCCGTCCCTTCTCACCTCCACCTTCAGTCCCCAGCCCTCGCAGCGCCACCACTTCCCCACATCACCACTTGCTCTCACACCGCTTCGCCTGCCCTCCACTCACCCCCAAAACACTAACACTTACCCTCTCCCAAACCACACGCCACACCTACCTCCCAGACCCTACACACAAGCAACACTCTCTCCACAGGCACGCACCTCCACCACCACCCAACACCTCCCACACCTTTCCTCCTACTCCTCCCGCAACACATGCCTTCCTCATTGCAACACAGTGCAGGCCTCCAGCAGACCCTTCCACTTTTCCCCACTGCACGGCACATGTTGCACCACGAGACGCTCTTCTCTGCCACAGCGCTGCACAACTCCAGCCTGCCTCTCATGGCACCTCCATCGGGACACAATCCCCAAGGGCCACCCAAGCTCACCACTCCTTCCACACTGCCCACACTTACCGGCCCTCTCGCCCTACAACTCACCACACACACTTCATTGCCCAGCCTCTGTGCAACGAGCTCGCCCCAAATGCTGACCCATGTTGCGCAGCTGACAAGCCCACCTCGAGCCCAGCAACAACCTCAGACTCTCACACAACACCAGCCACCAGCCCACTGCCGCATGCCTCCTCTCCTCACACTGCACACCACCTCGCACCCATCACCCCACGACTCCGACACACAATGCACACAGACACGGCCCCCCCCCGCCTCATGACACAGCAGCCACCTCACTATGGTTGCCATCACCACGGGGGCTCATGCCACAGCTCACACCCACCAACAGCAAGCTCCCGACCCATACATCCGCCCACAACAGCCCTGCACAGCCTCAGCCCCAGCCCCACCACAAACCTCCACATCCAATGCCCTTCCACTCCCCATGGCCACTGTAGCCTCTCCAGACCTCCAGTCCTCGGCCAGAGGGTCTAACGAACACGATTCAACCTCTCCGCTCCACCGTGGAGGTGGAAATCCTGCACAGACTGTAGTCACCCTGCAACACTGACCCCACATCAACCAGGAGAGACTCCCGTCCCTTCTCACCTCCAACTTCAGTCCCCAGCCCCTGCACACAAGCAGCACCATCTCACGAGGCATCTCCACCACGCAGCAGGTGATGCCACTGGTCACACTCCCCAAGGCCTTGCACCCAACACCTCTGCCTCAAACACCATCTGCACGCTCTCCAGACTCCACCTACCAGCAGCCGCACTACAACCTCCAGCTCCTTCCTCCTCCTCTCAACTCCTTCTGCAGTCCCCAGCCCTCGCACCCACAACACTTGCCCAAATGCTGCCGGATGCCCAGGACGTGACAAGCCCACCTGCAGCCCAGCAACAACCTCAGACTCTCACACAACACCAGCCACCGGCCCCCTGCCGCATGCCTCCTCTCCTCACACTGCACACCACCTCGCACCCATCACCCCACGACTCTGACACACAATGCACACAGACACGGCCCCCGCTTTATAACACAGCAGCCACCTCACTATGGTTGCCATCACCACGGGGGCTCATACCACAGCTCACACCCACCAACAGCAAGCTCCCGACCCATCCAGACACAACAGCCCCGCACAGCCTCAGCCCCAGCCCCACCACAAACCTCCACATCCAATGCCCTTCCACTCCCCATGGCCACAGTAGCCTCTCCAGACCTCCAGTCCTCGGCCACACCATCTAACGAACATGATTCAACCTCTCCGCTCCACCGTGGAGGTGGAAATCCTGCACAGACTGTAGTCACCCGGCAACACTGACCCCACATCAACCAGGAGAGACTCCCGTCCCTTCTCACCTCTATCTTCAGTCCCCAGCCCTCGCAGCGCCACCACTTCCCCACATCACCACTTGCTCTCACACCGCTTCGCCTGCCCTCCACTCACCCCCAAAACACTAACACTTACCCTCTCCCAAACCACACGCCACACCTACCTCCCAGACCCTACACACAAGCAACACTCTCTCCACAGGCACGCACCTCCACCACCACCCAACACCTCCCACACCTTTCCTCCTACTCCTCCCGCAACACATGCCTTCCTCATTGCAACACAGTGCAGGCCTCCAGCAGACCCTTCCACTTTTCCCCACTGCACGGCACATGTTGCACCACGAGACGCTCTTCTCTGCCACAGCGCTGCACAACTCCAGCCTGCCTCTCATGGCACCTCCATCGGGACACAATCCCCAAGGGCCACCCAAGCTCACCACTCCTTCCACACTGCCCACACTTACCGGCCCTCTCGCCCTACAACTCACCACACACACTTCATTGCCCAGCCTCTGTGCAACGAGCTCGCCCCAAATGCTGACCCATGTCGCGCAGCTGACAAGCCCACCTCGAGCCCAGCAACAACCTCAGACTCTCACACAACACCAGCCACCAGCCCACTGCCGCATGCCTCCTCTCCTCACACTGCACACCACCTCGCACCCATCACCCCACGACTCCGACACACAATGCACACAGACACGGCCCCCCCCCGCCTCATGACACAGCAGCCACCTCACTATGGTTGCCATCACCACGGGGGCTCATGCCACAGCTCACACCCACCAACAGCAAGCTCCCGACCCATACATCCGCCCACAACAGCCCTGCACAGCCTCAGCCCCAGCCCCACCACAAACCTCCACATCCAATGCCCTTCCACTCCCCATGGCCACTGTAGCCTCTCCAGACCTCCAGTCCTCGGCCAGAGGGTCTAACGAACACGATTCAACCTCTCCGCTCCACCGTGGAGGTGGAAATCCTGCACAGACTGTAGTCACCCTGCAACACTGACCCCACATCAACCAGGAGAGACTCCCGTCCCTTCTCACCTCCAACTTCAGTCCCCAGCCCCTGCACACAAGCAGCACCATCTCACGAGGCATCTCCACCACGCAGCAGGTGATGCCACTGGTCACACTCCCCAAGGCCTTGCACCCAACACCTCTGCCTCAAACACCATCTGCACGCTCTCCAGACTCCACCTACCAGCAGCCGCACTACAACCTCCAGCTCCTTCCTCCTCCTCTCAACTCCTTCTGCAGTCCCCAGCCCTCGCACCCACAACACTTGCCCAAATGCTGCCGGATGCCCAGGACGTGACAAGCCCACCTGCAGCCCAGCAACAACCTCAGACTCTCACACAACACCAGCCACCGGCCCCCTGCCGCATGCCTCCTCTCCTCACACTGCACACCACCTCGCACCCATCACCCCACGACTCTGACACACAATGCACACAGACACGGCCCCCGCTTTATAACACAGCAGCCACCTCACTATGGTTGCCATCACCACGGGGGCTCATACCACAGCTCACACCCACCAACAGCAAGCTCCCGACCCATCCAGACACAACAGCCCCGCACAGCCTCAGCCCCAGCCCCACCACAAACCTCCACATCCAATGCCCTTCCACTCCCCATGGCCACAGTAGCCTCTCCAGACCTCCAGTCCTCGGCCACACCATCTAACGAACATGATTCAACCTCTCCGCTCCACCGTGGAGGTGGAAATCCTGCACAGACTGTAGTCACCCGGCAACACTGACCCCACATCAACCAGGAGAGACTCCCGTCCCTTCTCACCTCTATCTTCAGTCCCCAGCCCTCGCAGCGCCACCACTTCCCCACATCACCACTTGCTCTCACACCGCTTCGCCTGCCCTCCACTCACCCCCAAAACACTAACACTTACCCTCTCCCAAACCACACGCCACACCTACCTCCCAGACCCTACACACAAGCAACACTCTCTCCACAGGCACGCACCTCCACCACCACCCAACACCTCCCACACCTTTCCTCCTACTCCTCCCGCAACACATGCCTTCCTCATTGCAACACAGTGCAGGCCTCCAGCAGACCCTTCCACTTTTCCCCACTGCACGGCACATGTTGCACCACGAGACGCTCTTCTCTGCCACAGCGCTGCACAACTCCAGCCTGCCTCTCATGGCACCTCCATCGGGACACAATCCCCAAGGGCCACCCAAGCTCACCACTCCTTCCACACTGCCCACACTTACCGGCCCTCTCGCCCTACAACTCACCACACACACTTCATTGCCCAGCCTCTGTGCAACGAGCTCGCCCCAAATGCTGACCCATGTCGCGCAGCTGACAAGCCCACCTCGAGCCCAGCAACAACCTCAGACTCTCACACAACACCAGCCACCAGCCCACTGCCGCATGCCTCCTCTCCTCACACTGCACACCACCTCGCACCCATCACCCCACGACTCCGACACACAATGCACACAGACACGGCCCCCCCCCGCCTCATGACACAGCAGCCACCTCACTATGGTTGCCATCACCACGGGGGCTCATGCCACAGCTCACACCCACCAACAGCAAGCTCCCGACCCATACATCCGCCCAAAACAGCCCTGCACAGCCTCAGCCCCAGCCCCACCACAAACCTCCACATCCAATGCCCTTCCACTCCCCATGGCCACAGTAGCCTCTCCAGACCTCCAGTCCTCGGCCAGACGGTCTAACGAACATGATTCAACCTCTCCGCTCCACCGTGGAGGTGGAAATCCTGCACAGACTGTAGTCACCCTGCAACACTGACCCCACATCAACCAGGAGAGACTCCCGTCCCTTCTCACCTCCACCTTCAGTCCCCAGCCCCTGCACACAAGCAGCACCATCTCACGAGGCATCTCCACCACGCAGCAGGTGATGCCACTGGTCACACTCCCCAAGGCCTTGCACCCAACACCTCTGCCTCAAACACCATCTGCACGCTCTCCAGACTCCACCTACCAACAGCCCCACAACAACCTCCAGCTCCTTCCTCCTCCTCTCACCTCCTTCTGCAGTCCCCAGCCCTCGCACCCACAACACTTGCCCAAATGCTGCCGGATGCCCAGGACGTGACAAGCCCACCTGCAGCCCAGCAACAACCTCAGACTCTCACACAACACCAGCCACCAGCCCACTGCCACATGCCTCCTCTCCTCACACTGCACACCACCTCGCACCCATCACCCCACGACTCTGACACACAATGCACACAGACACGGCCCCCGCTTTATAACACAGCAGCCACCTCACTATGGTTGCCATCACCACGGGGGCTCATGCCAAAGCTCACACCCACCAGGAACAATTTCCCGCCCCATCCGCCCACAACAGCCCCGCACAGCCTCAGCCCCAGCCCCACCACAAACCTCCACATCCAATGCCCTTCCACTCCCCATGGCCACTGTAGCCTCTCCAGACCTCCAGGCCTTGGCCACAGGGTCTAACGAACATGACTGACCCTCTCCGCTCCACCGTGGAGGTGGAAATCCTGCACAGACTGTAGTCACCCGGCAACACTGACCCCACATCAACCAGGAGAGACTCCCGTCCCTTCTCACCTCCACCTTCAGTCCCCAGCCCTCGCAGCGCCACCACTTCCCCACATCACCACTTGCTCTCACACCGCTTCGCCTGCCCTCCACTCACCCCCAAAACACTAACACTTACCCTCTCCCAAACCACACGCCACACCTACCTCCCAGACCCTACACACAAGCAACACTCTCTCCACAGGCACGCACCTCCACCACCACCCAACACCGCCCACACCTTTCCTCCTACTCCTCCCGCAACACATGCCTTCCTCATTGCAACACAGTGCAGGCCTCCAGCAGACCCTTCCACTTTTCCCCACTGCACGGCACATGTTGCACCACGAGACGCTCTTCTCTGCCACAGCGCTGCACAACTCCAGCCTGCCTCTCATGGCACCTCCATCGGGACACAATCCCCAAGGGCCACCCAAGCTCACCACTCCTTCCACACTGCCCACACTTACCGGCCCTCTCGCCCTACAACTCACCACACACACTTCATTGCCCAGCCTCTGTGCAACGAGCTCGCCCCAAATGCTGCCCAATGTCGTGCAGCTGACAAGCCCACCTCGAGCCCAGCAGCAACCTCAGACTCTCACACAACACCAGCCACCAGCCCCCTGCCACATGCCTCCTCTCCTCACACCGCACACCACCGGGACCCATCACCCCACGACTCTGACACACAATGCACACAGACACGGCCCCCCCTTTATGACACACCAGCCACCTCACCGTGGTAGCTGCCATCACCATGGGGGCTCATGCCACAGCTCACACCCACCAACAGCAAGCTCCCGACCCATCCGCCCACAACAGCCCCGCACAGCCTCAGCCCCAGCCCCACCACAAACCTCCACATCCAATGCCCTTCCACTCCCCATGGCCACTGTAGCCTCTCCAGACCTCCACGCCTTGGCCACAGGGTCTAACGAGCATGACTCACCCTCTCCGCTCCACCATGGAGATGGAAATCCTGCACAGACTGTAGTTACCCGGCAACACTGACCCCACATCAACCAGGAGAGACTCCCGTCCCTTCTCACCTCCACCTTCAGTCCCCAGCCCTCGCAGCGCCACCACTTCCCCACATCACCACTTGCTCTCACACCGCTTCGCCTGCCCTCCACTCACCCCCAAAACACTAACACTTACCCTCTCCCAAACCACACGCCACACCTACCTCCCAGACCCTACGCACAAGCAACACTCTCTCCACAGGCACGCACCTCCACCACCACCCAACACCTCCCACACCTTTCCTCCTACTCCTCCCGCAACACATGCCTTCCTCATTGCAACACAGTGCAGGCCTCCAGCAGACCCTTCCACTTTTCCCCACTGCACGGCACATGTTGCACCACGAGACGCTCTTCTCTGCCACAGCGCTGCACAACTCCAGCCTGCCTCTCATGGCACCTCCATCGGGACACAATCCCCAAGGGCCACCCAAGCTCACCACTCCTTCCACACTGCCCACACTTACCGGCCCTCTCGCCCTACAACTCACCACACACACTTCATTGCCCAGCCTCTGTGCAACGAGCTCGCCCCAAATGCTGACCCATGTCGCGCAGCTGACAAGCCCACCTCGAGCCCAGCAACAACCTCAGACTCTCACACAACACCAGCCACCAGCCCCCTGCCACATGCCTCCTCTCCTCACACTGCAAACCACCTCGCACCCATCACCCCACGACTCTGACACACAATGCACACAGACACGGCCCCCCCCGCCTCATGACACAGCAGCCACCTCACTATGGTTGCCATCACCACGGGGGCTCATGCCAAAGCTCACACCCACCAACAGCAAGCTCCCGACCCATCCGCACACAACGGCCCCGCACAGCCTCAGCCCCAGCCCCACCACAAACCTCCACATCCAATGCCCTTCCACTCCCCATGGCCACAGTAGCCTCTCCAGACCTCCAGTCCTCAGCCAGAGGGTCTAACGAACACGACTGACCCTCTCCACTCCACCGTGGAGGTGCAAATCCTGCACAGACTGTAGTCACCCGGCAACACTGACCCCACATCAACCAGGAGAGACTCACGTCCCTTCTCACCTCCACCTTCAGTCCCCAGCCCCTGCACACAAGCAGCACCATCTCACGAGGCATCTCCACCATGCAGCAGCTGATGCCACTGGTCACACTCCCCAAGGCCTTACACCCAACACCTCTGCCTCAAACACCATCTGCACGCTCTCCAGACTCCACCTACCAACAGCCCCACAACAACCTCCAGCTCCTTCCTCCTCCTCTCAACTCCTTCTGCAGTCCCCAGCCCTCGCACTCGCAACACTTGCTCAAATGCTGCCGGATGCCCAGGACGTGACAAGCCCACCTGCAGCCCAGCAGCAACCTCAGAGCCTGAGACAACACCAGCCACCAGACCCCTGACAGATGCCTCCTCTCCTCACACTGCATGGCCACTGGCCCCCCACAACTTTCCCACACAATCCACACAGTCACGGCCCCCCTTTGTCACACAGCAGCCACCTCACTGCCCTTGTCATCACCACGGGGGCTCATGCCACAGCTCACACCCAACAACAAGTGCCCGCCACCTCCTGCCACAACAGCCCCGGCCGGCCATCCTCAACACCAGACTCACCACCTCCCTTCACCTCCCAACGCCTTACACTCCTCACGCCTGTGCTCAGCCCTCCACGCACTCCCATGCCCCAACACAGCCGCTGACAAACACC
The DNA here is from genome assembly GCF_040807025.1 of Struthio camelus. Taxonomy (NCBI): domain Eukaryota; kingdom Metazoa; phylum Chordata; class Aves; order Struthioniformes; family Struthionidae; genus Struthio; species Struthio camelus. The sequence goes on from NC_090942.1 coordinate 222,372,703, forward strand.
GCTCTCCATCTACGCACCACCACAGACGCCGCGAACCCTGCGCAAACCCTGTGCCTCTGCACACCACCCATCCTACATCAACCAGGAGAGACTCCCGTCCCTTCTCACCTCCACCTTCAGTCCCCAGCCCTCGCAGCGCCACCACTTCCCCACATCACCACTTGCTCTCACACCGCTTCGCCTGCCCTCCACTCACCCCCAAAACACTAACACTTACCCTCTCCCACCCCACACGCCACACCTACCTCCCAGACCCTACACACAAGCAGCACCATCTCACGAGGCATCTCCACCACGCAGCAGGTGATGCCACTGGTCACACTCCCCAAGGCCTTGCACCCAACACCTCTGCCTCAAACACCATCTGCACGCTCTCCAGAATCCACCTACCAACAGCCCCACAACAACCTCCAGCTCCTTCCTCCTCCTCTCAACTCCTTCTGCAGTCCCCAGCCCTCGCACCCGCAACACTTGCCCAAATGCTGCCGGATGCCCAGGACGTGACAAGCCCACCTGCAGCCCAGCAACAACCTCAGGCTCTCACACAACACCAGCCACCAGCCCCCTGCCACATGCCTCCTCTCCTCACACTGCACACCACCTCGCACCCATCACCCCACGACTCTGACACACAATGCACACAGACACGGCCCCCCCTTTATGACACAGCAGCCACCTCACTGTGGTAGCCGCCATCACCACGGGGGCTCATGCCACAGCTCACACCCACCAACAGCAAGCTCCCGCCCCATCCGCCCACAACAGCCCCGCACAGCCTCAGCCCCAGCCCCACCACAAACCTCCACATCCAATGCCCTTCCACTCCCCATGGCCACAGTAGCCTCTCCAGACCTCCAGTCCTCGGCCACACCATCTAACGAACACCACTGACCCTCTCCACTCCACCATGGAGGTGGAAATCCTGCACAGACTGTAGTCACCATGCAACACTGACCCCACATCAACCAGGAGAGACTCCCGTCCCTTCTCACCTCCACCTTCAGTCCCCAGCCCTCGCAGCGCCACCACTTCCCCACATCACCACTTGCTCTCACACCGCTTCGCCTGCCCTCCACTCACCCCCAAAACACTAACACTTACCCTCTCCCAAACCACACGCCACACCTACCTCCCAAACCCTACACACAAGCAGCACCGTCTCACGAGGCATCTCCACCACGCAGCAGGTGATGCCACTGGTCACACTCCCCAAGGCCTTGCACCCAACACCTCTGCCTCAAACACCATCTGCACGCTCTCCAGAATCCACCTACCAACAGCCCCACTACAACCTCCAGCTCCTTCCTCCTCCTCTCAACTCCTTCTGCAGTCCCCAGCCCTCGCACTCGCAACACTTGCCCAAATGCTGCCGGATGCCCAGGACGTGACAAGCCCACCTGCAGCCCAGCAGCAACCTCAGAGCCTGAGACAACACCAGCCACCAGACCCCTGACAGATGCCTCCTCTCCTCACACTGCACGGCCACTGGCCCCCCACAACTTTCCCACACAATCCACACAGTCACGGCCCCCCTTTGTCACACAGCAGCCACCTCACTGCCCTTGTCATCAACACTGGGGCTCATGCCACAGCTCACACCCAACAACAAGTGCCCGCCACCTCCTGCCACAACAGCCCCGGCCGGCCATCCTCAACACCAGACTCACCACCTCCCTTCACCTCCCAACGCCTTACACTCCTCACGCCTGTGCTCAGCCCTCCACGCACTCCCATGCCCCAACACAGCCGCCGAAAAACACCGCTCTCCCTCTACGCTCCACCACAGACACCGCGAACCCTGCGCAAACCCTGCGCCTCTGCACACAACCCACCCTACATCAACCAGGAGAGACTCCCGTCCCTTCTCACCTCCACCTTCAGTCCCCAGCCCTCGCAGCGCCACCACTTCCCCACATCACCACTTGCTCTCACACCGCTTCGCCTGCCCTCCACTCACCCCCAAAACACTAACACTTACCCTCTCCCAAACCACACGCCACACCTACCTCCCAGACCCTACACACAAGCAACACTCTCTCCACAGGCACGCACCTCCACCACCACCCAACACCTCCCACACCTTTCCTCCTACTCCTCCCGCAACACATGCCTTCCTCATTGCAACACAGTGCAGGCCTCCAGCAGACCCTTCCACTTTTCCCCACTGCACGGCACATGTTGCACCACGAGACGCTCTTCTCTGCCACAGCGCTGCACAACTCCAGCCTGCCTCTCATGGCACCTCCATCGGGAAACAATCCCCAAGGGCCACCCAAGCTCACCACTCCTTCCACACTGCCCACACTTACCGGCCCTCTCGCCCTACAACTCACCACACACACTTCATTGCCCAGCCTCTGTGCAACGAGCTCGCCCCAAATGCTGACCCATGTCGCGCAGCCGACAAACCCACCTCGAGCCCAGCAACAACCTCAGACTCTCACACAACACCAGCCACCAGCCCACTGCCGCATGCCTCCTCTCCTCACACTGCACACCACCTCGCACCCATCACCCCACGACTCCGACACACAATGCACACAGACACGGCCCCCCCCGGCCTCATGACACAGCAGCCACCTCACCGTGGTAGCCGCCATCACCACGGGGGCTCATGCCACAGCTCACACCCACCAACAGCAAGCTCCCGACCCATCCATCCGCCAACAACAGCCCTGCACAGCCTCAGCCCCAGCCCCACCACAAACCTCCACATCCAATGCCCTTCCACTCCCCATGGCCACAGTAGCCTCTCCAGACCTCCAGTCCTCGGCCAGACGGTCTAACGAACATGATTCAACCTCTCCGCTCCACCGTGGAGGTGGAAATCCTGCACAGACTGTAGTCACCCGCCAACACTGACCCCACATCAACCAGGAGAGACTCCCGTCCCTTCTCACCTCCACCTTCAGTCCCCAGCCCTCGCAGCGCCACCACTTCCCCACATCACCACTTGCTCTCACACCGCTTCGCCTGCCCTCCACTCACCCCCAAAACACTAACACTTACCCTCTCCCACCCCACACGCCACACCTACCTCCCAGACCCTACACACAAGCAGCACCATCTCACGAGGCATCTCCACCACGCAGCAGGTGATGCCACTGGTCACACTCCCCAAGGCCTTGCACCCAACACCTCTGCCTCAAACACCATCTGCACGCTCTCCAGACTCCACCTACCAACAGCCCCACTACAACCTCCAGCTCCTTCCTCCTCCTCTCAACTCCTTCTGCAGTCCCCAGCCCTCGCACCCGCAACACTTGCCCAAATGCTGCCGGATGCCGAGGACGTGACAAGCCCACCTGCAGCCCAGCAGCAACCTCAGACTCTCACACAACACCAGCCACCAGCCCACTGCCACATGCCTCCTCTCCTCACACTGCACACCACCTCGCACCCATCACCCCACGACTCTGACACACAATGCACACAGACACGGCCCCCCTTTATGACACACCAGCCACCTCACTATGGTTGCCATCACCACGGGGGCTCATGCCACAGCTCACACCCACCAGGAACAAGCTCCCGCCCCATCCGCCCACAACAGCCCCGCACAGCCTCAGCCACAGCCCCACCACAAACCTCCACATCCAATGCCCTTCCACTCCCCATGGCCACTGTAGCCTCTCCAGACCTCCAGGCCTTGGCCACAGGGTCTAACGAACACCACTGACCCTCTCCACTCCACCGTGGAGGTGGAAATCCTGCACAGACTGTAGTCACCCTGCAACACTGACCCCACATCAACCAGGAGAGACTCCCGTCCCTTCTCACCTCCACCTTCAGTCCCCAGCCCTCGCAGCGCCACCACTTCCCCACATCACCACTTGCTCTCACACCGCTTCGCCTGCCCTCCACTCACCCCCAAAACACTAACACTTACCCTCTCCCAAACCACACGCCACACCTACCTCCCAGACCCTACGCACAAGCAACACTCTCTCCACAGGCACGCACCTCCACCACCACCCAACACCTCCCACACCTTTCCTCCTACTCCTCCTGCAACACATGCCTTCCTCATTGCAACACAGTGCAGGCCTCCAGCAGACCCTTCCACTTTTCCCCACTGCACGGCACATGTTGCACCACGAGACGCTCTTCTCTGCCACAGCGCTGCACAACTCCAGCCTGCCTCTCATGGCACCTCCATCGGGACACAATCCCCAAGGGCCACCCAAGCTCACCACTCCTTCCACACTGCCCACACTTACCGGCCCTCTCGCCCTACAACTCACCACACACACTTCATTGCCCAGCCTCTGTGCAACGAGCTCGCCCCAAATGCTGACCCATGTCGCGCAGCTGACAAGCCCACCTCGAGCCCAGCAACAACCTCAGACTCTCACACAACACCAGCCACCAGCCCACTGCCGCATGCCTCCTCTCCTCACACTGCACACCACCTCGCACCCATCACCCCACGACTCCGACACACAATGCACACAGACACGGCCCCCCCCCGCCTCATGACACAGCAGCCACCTCACTATGGTTGCCATCACCACGGGGGCTCATGCCACAGCTCACACCCACCAACAGCAAGCTCCCGACCCATACATCCGCCCACAACAGCCCTGCACAGCCTCAGCCCCAGCCCCACCACAAACCTCCACATCCAATGCCCTTCCACTCCCCATGGCCACTGTAGCCTCTCCAGACCTCCAGTCCTCGGCCACACCGTCTAACGAACATGATTCAACCTCTCCGCTCCACCGTGGAGGTGGAAATCCTGCACAGACTGTAGTCACCCGGCAACACTGACCCCACATCAACCAGGAGAGACTCCCGTCCCTTCTCACCTCCACCTTCAGTCCCCAGCCCCTGCACACAAGCAGCACCATCTCACGAGGCATCTCCACCACGCAGCAGGTGATGCCACTGGTCACACTCCCCAAGGCCTTACACCCAACACCTCTGCCTCAAACACCATCTGCACGCTCTCCAGACTCCACCTACCAACAGCCCCACAACAACCTCCAGCTCCTTCCTCCTCCTCTCAACTCCTTCTGCAGTCCCCAGCCCTCACACCCGCAACACTTGCCCAAATGCTGCCGGATGCCGAGGACGTGACAAGCCCACCTGCAGCCCAGCAGCAACCTCAGAGCCTGAGACAACACCAGCCACCAGCCCACTGCCACATGCCTCCTCTCCTCACACTGCACACCACCTCGCACCCATCACCCCACGACTCTGACACACAATGCACACAGACACGGCCCCCCTTTATGACACACCAGCCACCTCACTATGGTTGCCATCACCACGGGGGCTCATGCCACAGCTCACACCCACCAACAGCAAGCTCCCGACCCATCCGCCCACAACAGCCCCGCACAGCCTCAGCCCCAGCCCCACCACAATCCTCCACATCCAATGCCCTTCCACTCCCCATGGCCACAGTAGCCTCTCCAGACCTCCAGTCCTCGGCCACACCATCTAACGAACACGTTTCATACTCTCTGCTCCACCGTGGAGGTGGAAATCCTGCACAGACTATAGTCACCCTGCAACACTGACCCCACATCAACCAGGAGAGACTCCCGTCCCTTCTCACCTCCACCTTCAGTCCCCAGCCCTCGCAGCGCCACCACTTCCCCACATCACCACTTGCTCTCACACCGCTTCGCCTGCCCTCCACTCACCCCCAAAACACTAACACTTACCCTCTCCCACCCCACACGCCACACCTACCTCCCAGACCCTACACACAAGCAGCACCATCTCACGAGGCATCTCCACCACGCAGCAGGTGATGCCACTGGTCACACTCCCCAAGGCCTTGCACCCAACACCTCTGCCTCAAACACCATCTGCACGCTCTCCAGAATCCACCTACCAACAGCCCCACAACAACCTCCAGCTCCTTCCTCCTCCTCTCAACTCCTTCTGCAGTCCCCAGCCCTCGCACCCGCAACACTTGCCCAAATGCTGCCGGATGCCCAGGACGTGACAAGCCCACCTGCAGCCCAGCAGCAACCTCAGACTCTCACACAACACCAGCCACCAGCCCACTGCCACATGCCTCCTCTCCGCACACTGCACACCACCTCGCACCCATCACCCCACGACTCTGACACACAATGCACACAGACACGGCCCCCCTTTATGACACACCAGCCACCTCACTATGGTTGCCATCACCACGGGGGCTCATGCCACAGCTCACACCCACCAACAGCAAGCTCCCGACCCATCCAGACACAACAGCCCCGCACAGCCTCAGCCCCAGCCCCACCACAAACCTCCACATCCAATGCCCTTCCACTCCCCATGGCCACTGTAGCCTCTCCAGACCTCCAGGCCTTGGCCACAGGGTCTAACGAACATGACTGACCCTCTCCACTCCACCGTGGAGGTGGAAATCCTGCACAGACTGTAGTCACCCGGCAATACTGACCCCACATCAACTAGGAGAGACTCCCGTCCCTTCTCACCTCCACCTTCAGTCCCCAGCCCTCGCAGCGCCACCACTTCCCCACATCACCACTTGCTCTCACACCGCTTCGCCTGCCCTCCACTCACCCCCAAAACACTAACACTTACCCTCTCCCAAACCACACGCCACACCTACCTCCCAGACCCTACACACAAGCAACACTCTCTCCACAGGCACGCACCTCCACCACCACCCAACACCTCCCACACCTTTCCTCCTACTCCTCCCGCAACACATGCCTTCCTCATTGCAACACAGTGCAGGCCTCCAGCAGCCCCTTCCACTTTTCCCCACTGCACGGCACATGTTGCACCACGAGACGCTCTTCTCTGCCACAGCGCTGCACAACTCCAGCCTGCCTCTCATGGCACCTCCATCGGGAAACAATCCCCAAGGGCCACCCAAGCTCACCACTCCTTCCACACTGCCCACACTTACCGGCCCTCTCGCCCTACAACTCACCACACACACTTCATTGCCCAGCCTCTGTGCAACGAGCTCGCCCCAAATGCTGACCCATGTCGCGCAGCTGACAAGCCCACCTCGAGCCCAGCAACAACCTCAGACTCTCACACAACACCAGCCACCAGCCCACTGCCGCATGCCTCCTCTCCTCACACTGCACACCACCTCGCACCCATCACCCCACGACTCCGACACACAATGCACACAGACACGGCCCCCCCCCGCCTCATGACACAGCAGCCACCTCACCGTGGTAGCCGCCATCACCACGGGGGCTCATGCCACAGCTCACACCCACCAACAGCAAGCTCCCGCCCCATCCAGACACAACAGCCCTGCACAGCCTCAGCCCCAGCCCCACCACAAACCTCCACATCCAATGCCCTTCCACTCCCCATGGCCACAGTAGCCTCTCCAGACCTCCAGTCCTCGGCCACACCGTCTAACGAACATGATTCAACCTCTCCGCTCCACCGTGGAGGTGGAAATCCTGCACAGACTGTAGTCACCCGGCAACACTGACCCCACATCAACCAGGAGAGACTCCCGTCCCTTCTCACCTCCACCTTCAGTCCCCAGCCCCTGCACACAAGCAGCACCATCTCACGAGGCATCTCCACCACGCAGCAGGTGATGCCACTGGTCACACTCCCCAAGGCCTTACACCCAACACCTCTGCCTCAAACACCATCTGCACGCTCTCCAGACTCCACCTACCAACAGCCCCACAACAACCTCCAGCTCCTTCCTCCTCCTCTCAACTCCTTCTGCAGTCCCCAGCCCTCGCACCCGCAACACTTGCCCAAATGCTGCCGGATGCCCAGGACGTGACAAGCCCACCTGCAGCCCAGCAGCAACCTCAGAGCCTGAGACAACACCAGCCACCAGCCCACTGCCACATGCCTCCTCTCCTCACACTGCACACCACCTCGCACCCATCACCCCACGACTCTGACACACAATGCACACAGACACGGCCCCCCTTTATGACACACCAGCCACCTCACTATGGTTGCCATCACCACGGGGGCTCATGCCACAGCTCACACCCACCAACAGCAAGCTCCCGACCCATCCGCCCACAACAGCCCCGCACAGCCTCAGCCCCAGCCCCACCACAAACCTCCACATCCAATGCCCTTCCACTCCCCATGGCCACTGTAGCCTCTCCAGACCTCCAGTCCTCGGCCACACCATCTAACGAACACGTTTCATACTCTCTGCTCCACCGTGGAGGTGGAAATCCTGCACAGACTATAGTCACCCTGCAACACTGACCCCACATCAACCAGGAGAGACTCCCGTCCCTTCTCACCTCCACCTTCAGTCCCCAGCCCTCGCAGCGCCACCACTTCCCCACATCACCACTTGTTCTCACACCGCTTCGCCTGCCCTCCACTCACCCCCAAAACACTAACACTTACCCTCTCCCACCCCACACGCCACACCTACCTCCCAGACCCTACACACAAGCAGCACCATCTCACGAGGCATCTCCACCACGCAGCAGGTGATGCCACTGGTCACACTCCCCAAGGCCTTGCACCCAACACCTCTGCCTCAAACACCATCTGCACGCTCTCCAGAATCCACCTACCAACAGCCCCACAACAACCTCCAGCTCCTTCCTCCTCCTCTCAACTCCTTCTGCAGTCCCCAGCCCTCGCACCCGCAACACTTGCCCAAATGCTGCCGGATGCCCAGGACGTGACAAGCCCACCTGCAGCCCAGCAGCAACCTCAGACTCTCACACAACACCAGCCACCAGCCCACTGCCACATGCCTCCTCTCCTCACACTGCACACCACCTCGCACCCATCACCCCACGACTCTGACACACAATGCACACAGACACGGCCCCCCTTTATGACACACCAGCCACCTCACTATGGTTGCCATCACCACGGGGGCTCATGCCACAGCTCACACCCACCAACAGCAAGCTCCCGACCCATCCAGACACAACAGCCCCGCACAGCCTCAGCCCCAGCCCCACCACAAACCTCCACATCCAATGCCCTTCCACTCCCCATGGCCACTGTAGCCTCTCCAGACCTCCAGGCCTTGGCCACAGGGTCTAACGAACATGACTGACCCTCTCCGCTCCACCGTGGAGGTGGAAATCCTGCACAGACTGTAGTCACCCGGCAATACTGACCCCACATCAACTAGGAGAGACTCCCATCCCTTCTCACCTCCACCTTCAGTCCCCAGCCCTCGCAGCGCCACCACTTCCCCACATCACCACTTGCTCTCACACCGCTTCGCCTGCCCTCCACTCACCCCCAAAACACTAACACTTACCCTCTCCCAAACCACACGCCACACCTACCTCCCAGACCCTACACACAAGCAACACTCTCTCCACAGGCACGCACCTCCACCACCACCCAACACCTCCCACACCTTTCCTCCTACTCCTCCCGCAACACATGCCTTCCTCATTGCAACACAGTGCAGGCCTCCAGCAGACCCTTCCACTTTTCCCCACTGCACGGCACATGTTGCACCACGAGACGCTCTTCTCTGCCACAGCGCTGCACAACTCCAGCCTGCCTCTCATGGCACCTCCATCGGGAAACAATCCCCAAGGGCCACCCAAGCTCACCACTCCTTCCACACTGCCCACACTTACCGGCCCTCTCGCCCTACAACTCACCACACACACTTCATTGCCCAGCCTCTGTGCAACGAGCTCGCCCCAAATGCTGACCCATGTCGCGCAGCTGACAAGCCCACCTCGAGCCCAGCAACAACCTCAGACTCTCACACAACACCAGCCACCAGCCCCCTGCCACATGCCTCCTCTCCTCACACTGCACACCACCTCGCACCCATCACCCCACGACTCCGACACACAATGCACACAGACACGGCCCCCCCCCGCCTCATGACACAGCAGCCACCTCACTATGGTTGCCATCACCACGGGGGCTCATGCCACAGCTCACACCCACCAACAGCAAGCTCCCGACCCATCCATCCGCCCACAACAGCCCTGCACAGCCTCAGCCCCAGCCCCACCACAAACCTCCACATCCAATGCCCTTCCACTCCCCATGGCCACAGTAGCCTCTCCAGACCTCCAGTCCTCGGCCAGACGGTCTAACGAACATGATTCAACCTCTCCGCTCCACCGTGGAGGTGGAAATCCTGCACAGACTGTAGTCACCCTGCAACACTGACCCCACATCAACCAGGAGAGACTCCCGTCCCTTCTCACCTCCACCTTCAGTCCCCAGCCCCTGCACACAAGCAGCACCATCTCACGAGGCATCTCCACCACGCAGCAGGTGATGCCACTGGTCACACTCCCCAAGGCCTTACACCCAACACCTCTGCCTCAAACACCATCTGCACGCTCTCCAGACTCCACCTACCAACAGCCCCACAACAACCTCCAGCTCCTTCCTCCTCCTCTCAACTCCTTCTGCAGTCCCCAGCCCTCACACCCGCAACACTTGCCCAAATGCTGCCGGATGCCGAGGACGTGACAAGCCCACCTGCAGCCCAGCAGCAACCTCAGAGCCTGAGACAACACCAGCCACCAGCCCACTGCCACATGCCTCCTCTCCTCACACTGCACACCACCTCGCACCCATCACCCCACGACTCTGACACACAATGCACACAGACACGGCCCCCCTTTATGACACACCAGCCACCTCACTATGGTTGCCATCACCACGGGGGCTCATGCCACAGCTCACACCCACCAACAGCAAGCTCCCGACCCATCCGCCCACAACAGCCCCGCACAGCCTCAGCCCCAGCCCCACCACAAACCTCCACATCCAATGCCCTTCCACTCCCCATGGCCACTGTAGCCTCTCCAGACCTCCAGTCCTCGGCCACACCATCTAACGAACACGTTTCATACTCTCTGCTCCACCGTGGAGGTGGAAATCCTGCACAGACTATAGTCACCCTGCAACACTGACCCCACATCAACCAGGAGAGACTCCCGTCCCTTCTCACCTCCACCTTCAGTCCCCAGCCCTCGCAGCGCCACCACTTCCCCACATCACCACTTGCTCTCACACCGCTTCGCCTGCCCTCCACTCACCCCCAAAACACTAACACTTACCCTCTCCCACCCCACACGCCACACCTACCTCCCAGACCCTACACACAAGCAGCACCATCTCACGAGGCATCTCCACCACGCAGCAGGTGATGCCACTGGTCACACTCCCCAAGGCCTTGCACCCAACACCTCTGCCTCAAACACCATCTGCACGCTCTCCAGACTCCACCTACCAACAGCCCCACAACAACCTCCAGCTCCTTCCTCCTCCTCTCAACTCCTTCTGCAGTCCCCAGCCCTTGCACCCGCAACACTTGCCCAAATGCTGCCGGATGCCCAGGACGTGACAAGCCCACCTGCAGCCCAGCAGCAACCTCAGAGCCTGAGACAACACCAGCCACCAGCCCACTGCCATATGCCTCCTCTCCTCACACTGCACACCACCTCGCACCCATCACCCCACGACTCTGACACACAATGCACACAGACACGGCCCCCCTTTATGACACACCAGCCACCTCACTATGGTTGCCATCACCACGGGGGCTCATGCCACAGCTCACACCCACCAACAGCAAGCTCCCGACCCATCCAGACACAACAGCCCCGCACAGCCTCAGCCCCAGCCCCACCACAAACCTCCACATCCAATGCCCTTCCACTCCCCATGGCCACACTAGCCTCTCCAGACCTCCAGTCCTCGGCCACAGGGTCTAACGAACACGACTGACCCTCTCCACTCCACCGTGGAGGTGGAAATCCTGCACAGACTGTAGTCACCCTGCAACACTGACCCCACATCAACCAGGAGAGACTCCCGTCCCTTCTCACCTCCACCTTCAGTCCCCAGCCCTCGCAGCGCCACCACTTCCCCACATCACCACTTGCTCTCACACCGCTTCGCCTGCCCTCCACTCACCCCCAAAACACTAACACTTACCCTCTCCCAAACCACACGCCACACCTACCTCCCAGACCCTACACACAAGCAACACTCTCTCCACAGGCACGCACCTCCACCACCACCCAACACCTCCCACACCTTTCCTCCTACTCCTCCCGCAACACATGCCTTCCTCATTGCAACACAGTGCAGGCCTCCAGCAGACCCTTCCACTTTTCCCCACTGCACGGCACATGTTGCACCACGAGACGCTCTTCTCTGCCACAGCGCTGCACAACTCCAGCCTGCCTCTCATGGCACCTCCATCGGGAAACAATCCCCAAGGGCCACCCAAGCTCACCACTCCTTCCACACTGCCCACACTTACCGGCCCTCTCGCCCTACAACTCACCACACACACTTCATTGCCCAGCCTCTGTGCAACGAGCTCGCCCCAAATGCTGACCCATGTCGCGCAGCTGACAAGCCCACCTCGAGCCCAGCAACAACCTCAGACTCTCACACAACACCAGCCACCAGCCCACTGCCGCATGCCTCCTCTCCTCACACTGCACACCACCTCGCACCCATCACCCCACGACTCCGACACACAATGCACACAGACACGGCCCCCCCCCGCCTCATGACACAGCAGCCACCTCACTATGGTTGCCATCACCACGGGGGCTCATGCCACAGCTCACACCCACCAACAGCAAGCTCCCGACCCATCCATCCGCCCACAACAGCCCTGCACAGCCTCAGCCCCAGCCCCACCACAAACCTCCACATCCAATGCCCTTCCACTCCCCATGGCCACAGTAGCCTCTCCAGACCTCCAGTCCTCGGCCAGACGGTCTAACGAACATGATTCAACCTCTCCGCTCCACCGTGGAGGTGGAAATCCTGCACAGACTGTAGTCACCCGCCAACACTGACCCCACATCAACCAGGAGAGACTCCCGTCCCTTCTCACCTCCACCTTCAGTCCCCAGCCCCTGCACACAAGCAGCACCATCTCACGAGGCATCTCCACCACGCAGCAGGTGATGCCACTGGTCACACTCCCCAAGGCCTTACACCCAACACCTCTGCCTCAAACACCATCTGCACGCTCTCCAGACTCCACCTACCAACAGCCCCACAACAACCTCCAGCTCCTTCCTCCTCCTCTCAACTCCTTCTGCAGTCCCCAGCCCTCACACCCGCAACACTTGCCCAAATGCTGCCGGATGCCGAGGACGTGACAAGCCCACCTGCAGCCCAGCAGCAACCTCAGACTCTCACACAACACCAGCCACCAGCCCACTGCCACATGCCTCCTCTCCTCACACTGCACACCACCTCGCACCCATCACCCCCCGACTCTGACACACAATGCACACAGACACGGCCCCCCCCCGCCTCATGACACAGCAGCCACCTCACTATGGTTGCCATCACCACGGGGGCTCATGCCACAGCTCACACCCACCAACAGCAAGCTCCCGACACATCCATCCGCCCATAACAGCCCCGCACAGCCTCAGCCACAGCCCCACCACAAACCTCCACATCCAATGCCCTTCCACTCCCCTTGGCCACTGTAGCCTCTCCAGACCTCCAGTCCTCGGCCAGAGGGTCTAACGAACATGACTGACCCTCTCCGCTCCACCGTGGAGGTGGAAATCCTGCACAGACTGTAGTCACCCTGCAACACTGACCCCACATCAACCAGGAGAGACTCACGTCCCTTCTCACCTCCACCTTCAGTCCCCAGCCCCTGCACACAAGCAGCACCATCTCACGAGGCATCTCCACCACGCAGCAGGTGATGCCACTGGTCACACTCCCCAAGGCCTTGCACCCAACACCTCTGCCTCAAACACCATCTGCACGGTCTCCAGAATCCACCTACCAACAGCCCCACAACAACCTCCAGCTCCTTCCTCCTCCTCTCAACTCCTTCTGCAGTCCCCAGCCCTCGCACCCGCAACACTTGCCCAAATGCTGCCGGATGCCCAGGACGTGACAAGCCCACCTGCAGCCCAGCAGCAACCTCAGACTCTCACACAACACCAGCCACCAGCCCACTGCCACATGCCTCCTCTCCTCACACTGCACACCACCTCGCACCCATCACCCCACGACTCTGACACACAATGCACACAGACACGGCCCCCCTTTATGACACACCAGCCACCTCACTATGGTTGCCATCACCACGGGGGCTCATGCCACAGCTCACACCCACCAACAGCAAGCTCCCGACCCATCCGCCCACAACAGCCCCGCACAGCCTCAGCCCCAGCCCCACCACAAACCTCCACATCCAATGCCCTTCCACTCCCCATGGCCACTGTAGCCTCTCCAGACCTCCAGGCCTTGGCCACAGGGTCTAACGAACATGACTGACCCTCTCCGCTCCACCGTGGAGGTGGAAATCCTGCACAGACTGTAGTCACCCGGCAATACTGACCCCACATCAACTAGGAGAGACTCCCATCCCTTCTCACCTCCACCTTCAGTCCCCAGCCCTCGCAGCGCCACCACTTCCCCACATCACCACTTGCTCTCACACCGCTTCGCCTGCCCTCCACTCACCCCCAAAACACTAACACTTACCCTCTCCCAAACCACACGCCACACCTACCTCCCAGACCCTACACACAAGCAACACTCTCTCCACAGGCACGCACCTCCACCACCACCCAACACCTCCCACACCTTTCCTCCTACTCCTCCCGCAACACATGCCTTCCTCATTGCAACACAGTGCAGGCCTCCAGCAGACCCTTCCACTTTTCCCCACTGCACGGCACATGTTGCACCACGAGACGCTCTTCTCTGCCACAGCGCTGCACAACTCCAGCCTGCCTCTCATGGCACCTCCATCGGGAAACAATCCCCAAGGGCCACCCAAGCTCACCACTCCTTCCACACTGCCCACACTTACCGGCCCTCTCGCCCTACAACTCACCACACACACTTCATTGCCCAGCCTCTGTGCAACGAGCTCGCCCCAAATGCTGACCCATGTCGCGCAGCTGACAAGCCCACCTCGAGCCCAGCAACAACCTCAGACTCTCACACAACACCAGCCACCAGCCCCCTGCCACATGCCTCCTCTCCTCACACTGCACACCACCTCGCACCCATCACCCCACGACTCCGACACACAATGCACACAGACACGGCCCCCCCCCGCCTCATGACACAGCAGCCACCTCACTATGGTTGCCATCACCACGGGGGCTCATGCCACAGCTCACACCCACCAACAGCAAGCTCCCGACCCATCCATCCGCCCACAACAGCCCTGCACAGCCTCAGCCCCAGCCCCACCACAAACCTCCACATCCAATGCCCTTCCACTCCCCATGGCCACAGTAGCCTCTCCAGACCTCCAGTCCTCGGCCAGACGGTCTAACGAACATGATTCAACCTCTCCGCTCCACCGTGGAGGTGGAAATCCTGCACAGACTGTAGTCACCCTGCAACACTGACCCCACATCAACCAGGAGAGACTCCCGTCCCTTCTCACCTCCACCTTCAGTCCCCAGCCCCTGCACACAAGCAGCACCATCTCACGAGGCATCTCCACCACGCAGCAGGTGATGCCACTGGTCACACTCCCCAAGGCCTTACACCCAACACCTCTGCCTCAAACACCATCTGCACGCTCTCCAGACTCCACCTACCAACAGCCCCACAACAACCTCCAGCTCCTTCCTCCTCCTCTCAACTCCTTCTGCAGTCCCCAGCCCTCACACCCGCAACACTTGCCCAAATGCTGCCGGATGCCCAGGACGTGACAAGCCCACCTGCAGCCCAGCAGCAACCTCAGAGCCTGAGACAACACCAGCCACCAGCCCACTGCCACATGCCTCCTCTCCTCACACTGCACACCACCTCGCACCCATCACCCCACGACTCTGACACACAATGCACACAGACACGGCCCCCCTTTATGACACACCAGCCACCTCACTATGGTTGCCATCACCACGGGGGCTCATGCCACAGCTCACACCCACCAACAGCAAGCTCCCGACCCATCCGCCCACAACAGCCCCGCACAGCCTCAGCCCCAGCCCCACCACAAACCTCCACATCCAATGCCCTTCCACTCCCCATGGCCACTGTAGCCTCTCCAGACCTCCAGTCCTCGGCCACACCATCTAACGAACACGTTTCATACTCTCTGCTCCACCGTGGAGGTGGAAATCCTGCACAGACTATAGTCACCCTGCAACACTGACCCCACATCAACCAGGAGAGACTCCCGTCCCTTCTCACCTCCACCTTCAGTCCCCAGCCCTCGCAGCGCCACCACTTCCCCACATCACCACTTGCTCTCACACCGCTTCGCCTGCCCTCCACTCACCCCCAAAACACTAACACTTACCCTCTCCCACCCCACACGCCACACCTACCTCCCAGACCCTACACACAAGCAGCACCATCTCACGAGGCATCTCCACCACGCAGCAGGTGATGCCACTGGTCACACTCCCCAAGGCCTTGCACCCAACACCTCTGCCTCAAACACCATCTGCACGCTCTCCAGACTCCACCTACCAACAGCCCCACAACAACCTCCAGCTCCTTCCTCCTCCTCTCAACTCCTTCTGCAGTCCCCAGCCCTTGCACCCGCAACACTTGCCCAAATGCTGCCGGATGCCCAGGACGTGACAAGCCCACCTGCAGCCCAGCAGCAACCTCAGACTCTCACACAACACCAGCCACCAGCCCACTGCCACATGCCTCCTCTCCTCACACTGCACACCACCTCGCACCCATCACCCCACGACTCTGACACACAATGCACACAGACACGGCCCCCCTTTATGACACACCAGCCACCTCACTATGGTTGCCATCACCACGGGGGCTCATGCCACAGCTCACACCCACCAACAGCAAGCTCCCGACCCATCCAGACACAACAGCCCCGCACAGCCTCAGCCCCAGCCCCACCACAAACCTCCACATCCAATGCCCTTCCACTCCCCATGGCCACTGTAGCCTCTCCAGACCTCCAGGCCTTGGCCAGATGGTCGGCCGAACAAGGCTGACCCTCTCCACTCCACCGTGGAGGTGGAAATCCTGCACAGACTGTAGTCACCCGGCAACACTGACCCCACATCAACCAGGAGAGACTCCCGTCCCTTCTCACCTCCACCTTCAGTCCCCAGCCCTCGCAGCGCCACCACTTCCCCACATCACCACTTGCTCTCACACCGCTTCGCCTGCCCTCCACTCACCCCCAAAACACTAACACTTACCCTCTCCCAAACCACACGCCACACCTACCTCCCAGACCCTACACACAAGCAACACTCTCTCCACAGGCACGCACCTCCACCACCACCCAACACCTCCCACACCTTTCCTCCTACTCCTCCCGCAACACATGCCTTCCTCATTGCAACACAGTGCAGGCCTCCAGCAGACCCTTCCACTTTTCCCCACTGCACGGCACATGTTGCACCACGAGACGCTCTTCTCTGCCACAGCGCTGCACAACTCCAGCCTGCCTCTCATGGCACCTCCATCGGGAAACAATCCCCAAGGGCCACCCAAGCTCACCACTCCTTCCACACTGCCCACACTTACCGGCCCTCTCGCCCTACAACTCACCACACACACTTCATTGCCCAGCCTCTGTGCAACGAGCTCGCCCCAAATGCTGACCCATGTCGCGCAGCTGACAAGCCCACCTCGAGCCCAGCAACAACCTCAGACTCTCACACAACACCAGCCACCAGCCCACTGCCGCATGCCTCCTCTCCTCACACTGCACACCACCTCGCACCCATCACCCCACGACTCCGACACACAATGCACACAGACACGGCCCCCCCCCGCCTCATGACACAGCAGCCACCTCACTATGGTTGCCATCACCACGGGGGCTCATGCCACAGCTCACACCCACCAACAGCAAGCTCCCGACCCATACATCCGCCCACAACAGCCCTGCACAGCCTCAGCCCCAGCCCCACCACAAACCTCCACATCCAATGCCCTTCCACTCCCCATGGCCACAGTAGCCTCTCCAGACCTCCAGTCCTCGGCCAGACGGTCTAACGAACATGATTCAACCTCTCCGCTCCACCGTGGAGGTGGAAATCCTGCACAGACTGTAGTCACCCGGCAACACTGACCCCACATCAACCAGGAGAGACTCCCGTCCCTTCTCACCTCCAACTTCAGTCCCCAGCCCCTGCACACAAGCAGCACCATCTCACGAGGCATCTCCACCACGCAGCAGGTGATGCCACTGGTCACACTCCCCAAGGCCTTACACCCAACACCTCTGCCTCAAACACCATCTGCACGCTCTCCAGACTCCACCTACCAACAGCCCCACAACAACCTCCAGCTCCTTCCTCCTCCTCTCAACTCCTTCTGCAGTCCCCAGCCCTCACACCCGCAACACTTGCCCAAATGCTGCCGGATGCCGAGGACGTGACAAGCCCACCTGCAGCCCAGCAGCAACCTCAGACTCTCACACAACACCAGCCACCAGCCCACTGCCACATGCCTCCTCTCCTCACACTGCACACCACCTCGCACCCATCACCCCCCGACTCTGACACACAATGCACACAGACACGGCCCCCCCCCGCCTCATGACACAGCAGCCACCTCACTATGGTTGCCATCACCACGGGGGCTCATGCCACAGCTCACACCCACCAACAGCAAGCTCCCGACCCATCCATCCGCCCATAACAGCCCCGCACAGCCTCAGCCACAGCCCCACCACAAACCTCCACATCCAATGCCCTTCCACTCCCCTTGGCCACTGTAGCCTCTCCAGACCTCCAGTCCTCGGCCAGAGGGTCTAACGAACATGACTGACCCTCTCCGCTCCACCGTGGAGGTGGAAATCCTGCACAGACTGTAGTCACCCGGCAACACTGACCCCACATCAACCAGGAGAGACTCACGTCCCTTCTCACCTCCACCTTCAGTCCCCAGCCCCTGCACACAAGCAGCACCATCTCACGAGGCATCTCCACCACGCAGCAGGTGATGCCACTGGTCACACTCCCCAAGGCCTTGCACCCAACACCTCTGCCTCAAACACCATCTGCACGCTCTCCAGACTCCACCTACCAGCAGCCCCACTACAACCTCCAGCTCCTTCCTCCTCCTCTCAACTCCTTCTGCAGTCCCCAGCCCTCGCACCCGCAACACTTGCCCAAATGCTGCCAGATGCCCAGGACGTGACAAGCCCACCTGCAGCCCAGCAGCAACCTCAGACTCTCACACAACACCAGCCACCAGCCCACTGCCACATGCCTCCTCTCCTCACACTGCACACCACCTCGCACCCATCACCCCACGACTCTGACACACAATGCACACAGACACGGCCCCCCTTTATGACACACCAGCCACCTCACTATGGTTGCCATCACCACGGGGGCTCATGCCACAGCTCACACCCACCAACAGCAAGCTCCCGCCCCATCCGCCCACAACAGCCCCGCACAGCCTCAGCCCCAGCCCCACCACAAACCTCCACATCCAATGCCCTTCCACTCCCCATGGCCACTGTAGCCTCTCCAGACCTCCAGTCCTCGGCCACACCATCTAACGAACACGTTTCATACTCTCTGCTCCACCGTGGAGGTGGAAATCCTGCACAGACTATAGTCACCCTGCAACACTGACCCCACATCAACCAGGAGAGACTCCCGTCCCTTCTCACCTCCACCTTCAGTCCCCAGCCCTCGCAGCGCCACCACTTCCCCACATCACCACTTGCTCTCACACCGCTTCGCCTGCCCTCCACTCACCCCCAAAACACTAACACTTACCCTCTCCCACCCCACACGCCACACCTACCTCCCAGACCCTACACACAAGCAGCACCATCTCACGAGGCATCTCCACCACGCAGCAGGTGATGCCACTGGTCACACTCCCCAAGGCCTTGCACCCAACACCTCTGCCTCAAACACCATCTGCACGCTCTCCAGACTCCACCTACCAACAGCCCCACAACAACCTCCAGCTCCTTCCTCCTCCTCTCAACTCCTTCTGCAGTCCCCAGCCCTCGCACCCGCAACACTTGCCCAAATGCTGCCGGATGCCCAGGACGTGACAAGCCCACCTGCAGCCCAGCAGCAACCTCAGACTCTCACACAACACCAGCCACCAGCCCACTGCCACATGCCTCCTCTCCTCACACTGCACACCACCTCGCACCCATCACCCCACGACTCTGACACACAATGCACACAGACACGGCCCCCCTTTATGACACACCAGCAACCTCACTATGGTTGCCATCACCACGGGGGCTCATGCCACAGCTCACACCCACCAACAGCAAGCTCCCGACCCATCCAGACACAACAGCCCCGCACAGCCTCAGCCCCAGCCCCACCACAAACCTCCACATCCAATGCCCTTCCACTCCCCATGGCCACTGTAGCCTCTCCAGACATCCAGGCCTTGGCCAGATGGTCGGCCCAACAAGGCTGACCCTCTCCACTCCACCGTGGAGGTGGAAATCCTGCACAGACTGTAGTCACCCGCCAACACTGACCCCACATCAACCAGGAGAGACTCCCGTCCCTTCTCACCTCCACCTTCAGTCCCCAGCCCTCGCAGCGCCACCACTTCCCCACATCACCACTTGCTCTCACACCGCTTCGCCTGCCCTCCACTCACCCCCAAAACACTAACACTTACCCTCTCCCAAACCACACGCCACACCTACCTCCCAGACCCTACACACAAGCAACACTCTCTCCACAGGCACGCACCTCCACCACCACCCAACACCTCCCACACCTTTCCTCCTACTCCTCCCGCAACACATGCCTTCCTCATTGCAACACAGTGCAGGCCTCCAGCAGACCCTTCCACTTTTCCCCACTGCACGGCACATGTTGCACCACGAGACGCTCTTCTCTGCCACAGCGCTGCACAACTCCAGCCTGCCTCTCATGGCACCTCCATCGGGACACAATCCCCAAGGGCCACCCAAGCTCACCACTCCTTCCACACTGCCCACACTTACCGGCCCTCTCGCCCTACAACTCACCACACACACTTCATTGCCCAGCCTCTGTGCAACGAGCTCGCCCCAAATGCTGACCCATGTCGCGCAGCTGACAAGCCCACCTCGAGCCCAGCAACAACCTCAGACTCTCACACAACACCAGCCACCAGCCCACTGCCGCATGCCTCCTCTCCTCACACTGCACACCACCTCGCACCCATCACCCCACGACTCCGACACACAATGCACACAGACACGGCCCCCCCCCGCCTCATGACACAGCAGCCACCTCACTATGGTTGCCATCACCACGGGGGCTCATGCCACAGCTCACACCCACCAACAGCAAGCTCCCGACCCATCCATCCGCCCACAACAGCCCCGCACAGCCTCAGCCCCAGCCCCACCACAAACCTCCACATCCAATGCCCTTCCACTCCCCATGGCCACTGTAGCCTCTCCAGACCTCCAGTCCTCGGCCAGACGGTCTAACGAACATGATTCAACCTCTCCGCTCCACCGTGGAGGTGGAAATCCTGCACAGACTGTAGTCACCCTGCAACACTGACCCCACATCAACCAGGAGAGACTCCCGTCCCTTCTCACCTCCACCTTCAGTCCCCAGCCCCTGCACACAAGCAGCACCATCTCACGAGGCATCTCCACCACGCAGCAGGTGATGCCACTGGTCACACTCCCCAAGGCCTTACACCCAACACCTCTGCCTCAAACACCATCTGCACGCTCTCCAGACTCCACCTACCAACAGCCCCACAACAACCTCCAGCTCCTTCCTCCTCCTCTCAACTCCTTCTGCAGTCCCCAGCCCTCACACCCGCAACACTGGCCCAAATGCTGCCGGATGCCCAGGACGTGACAAGCCCACCTGCAGCCCAGCAGCAACCTCAGACTCTCACACAACACCAGCCACCAGCCCACTGCCACATGCCTCCTCTCCTCACACTGCACACCACCTCGCACCCATCACCCCCCGACTCTGACACACAATGCACACAGACACGGCCCCCCCCCGCCTCATGACACAGCAGCCACCTCACTATGGTTGCCATCACCACGGGGGCTCATGCCACAGCTCACACCCACCAACAGCAAGCTCCCGACCCATCCATCCGCCCATAACAGCCCCGCACAGCCTCAGCCACAGCCCCACCACAAACCTCCACATCCAATGCCCTTCCACTCCCCTTGGCCACAGTAGCCTCTCCAGACCTCCAGTCCTCGGCCACACCGTCTAACGAACATGACTGACCCTCTCCGCTCCACCGTGGAGGTGGAAATCCTGCACAGACTGTAGTCACCCTGCAACACTGACCCCACATCAACCAGGAGAGACTCACGTCCCTTCTCACCTCCACCTTCAGTCCCCAGCCCCTGCACACAAGCAGCACCATCTCACGAGGCATCTCCACCACGCAGCAGGTGATGCCACTGGTCACACTCCCCAAGGCCTTGCACCCAACACCTCTGCCTCAAACACCATCTGCACGCTCTCCAGACTCCACCTACCAACAGCTCCACAACAACCTCCAGCTCCTTCCTCCTCCTCTCAACTCCTTCTGCAGTCCCCAGCCCTCACACCCGCAACACTTGCCCAAATGCTGCCGGATGCCGAGGACGTGACAAGCCCACCTGCAGCCCAGCAGCAACCTCAGAGCCTGAGACAACACCAGCCACCAGCCCACTGCCACATGCCTCCTCTCCTCACACTGCACACCACCTCGCACCCATCACCCCACGACTCTGACACACAATGCACACAGACACGGCCCCCCCTTTATGACACAGCAGCCACATCACTGTGGTAGCCGCCATCACCACGGAGCTCATGCCACAGCTCACACCCACCAGGAACAAGCTCCCGCCACATCTGCCCACAACAGCCCCGCACAGCCTCAGCCCCAGCCCCACCACAAACCTCCACATCCAATGCCCTTCCACTCCCCATGGCCACTGTAGCCTCTCCAGACCTCCAGGCCTTGGCCACAGGGTCTAACGAACACCACTGACCCTCTCCACTCCACCATGGAGGTGGAAATCCTGCACAGACTGTAGTCACCCGCCAACACTGACCCCACATCAACTAGGAGAGACTCCCGTCCCTTCTCACCTCCACCTTCAGTCCCCAGCCCTCGCAGCGCCACCACTTCCCCACATCACCACTTGCTCTCACACCGCTTCGCCTGCCCTCCACTCACCCCCAAAACACTAACACTTACCCTCTCCCAAACCACACGCCACACCTACCTCCCAGACCCTACACACAAGCAACACTCTCTCCACAGGCACGCACCTCCACCACCACCCAACACCTCCCACACCTTTCCTCCTACTCCTCCCGCAACACATGCCTTCCTCATTGCAACACAGTGCAGGCCTCCAGCAGCCCCTTCCACTTTTCCCCACTGCACGGCACATGTTGCACCACGAGACGCTCTTCTCTGCCACAGCGCTGCACAACTCCAGCCTGCCTCTCATGGCACCTCCATCGGGACACAATCCCCAAGGGCCACCCAAGCTCACCACTCCTTCCACACTGCCCACACTTACCGGCCCTCTCGCCCTACAACTCACCACACACACTTCATTGCCCAGCCTCTGTGCAACGAGCTCGCCCCAAATGCTGACCCATGTCGCGCAGCTGACAAGCCCACCTGCAGCCCAGCAACAACCTCAGACTCTCACACAACACCAGCCACCAGCCCCCTGCCACATGCCTCCTCTCCTCACACTGCACACCACCTCGCACCCATCACCCCCCGACTCTGACACACAATGCACACAGACACGGCCCCCCCCCGCCTCATGACACAGCAGCCACCTCACTATGGTTGCCATCACCATGGGGGCTCATGCCAAAGCTCACACCCACCGGAAACAAGCTCCCGACCAATCCATCCGCCCACAACAGCCCCGCACAGCCTCAGCCCCAGCCCCACCACAAACCTCCACATCCAATGCCCTTCCACTCCCCATGGCCACAGTAGCCTCTCCAGACCTCCAGTCCTCGGCCAGAGGGTCTAACGAACACGACTGACCCTCTACGCTCCACTGTGGAGGTGGAAATCCTGCACAGACTGTAGTCACCCTGCAACACTGACCCCACATCAACCAGGAGAGACTCCCGTCCCTTCTCACCTCCAACTTCAGTCCCCAGCCCCTGCACACAAGCAGCACCATCTCACGAGGCATCTCCACCACGCAGCAGGTGATGCCACTGGTCACACTCCCCAAGGCCTTACACCCAACACCTCTGCCTCAAACACCATCTGCACGCTCTCCAGACTCCACCTACCAACAGCCCCACTACAACCTCCAGCTCCTTCCTCCTCCTCTCAACTCCTTCTGCAGTCCCCAGCCCTCGCACCCGCAACACTTGCCCAAATGCTGCCGGATGCCCAGGACGTGACAAGCCCACCTGCAGCCCAGCAGCAACCTCAGACTCTCACACAACACCAGCCACCAGCCCACTGCCACATGCCTCCTCTCCTCACACTGCACACCACCTCGCACCCATCACCCCACGACTCTGACACACAATGCACACAGACACGGCCCCCCTTTATGACACACCAGCCACCTCACTATGGTTGCCATCACCACGGGGGCTCATGCCACAGCTCACACCCACCAACAGCAAGCTCCCGACCCATCCAGACACAACAGCCCCGCACAGCCTCAGCCCCAGCCCCACCACAAACCTCCACATCCAATGCCCTTCCACTCCCCATGGCCACTGTAGCCTCTCCAGACCTCCAGTCCTCGGCCACACCATCTAACGAACACGTTTCATACTCTCTGCTCCACCGTGGAGGTGGAAATCCTGCACAGACTATAGTCACCCTGCAACACTGACCCCACATCAACCAGGAGAGACTCCCGTCCCTTCTCACCTCCACCTTCAGTCCCCAGCCCTCGCAGCGCCACCACTTCCCCACATCACCACTTGCTCTCACACCGCTTCGCCTGCCCTCCACTCACCCCCAAAACACTAACACTTACCCTCTCCCACCCCACACGCCACACCTACCTCCCAGACCCTACACACAAGCAGCACCATCTCACGAGGCATCTCCACCACGCAGCAGGTGATGCCACTGGTCACACTCCCCAAGGCCTTGCACCCAACACCTCTGCCTCAAACACCATCTGCATGGTCTCCAGAATCCACCTACCAACAGCCCCACAACAACCTCCAGCTCCTTCCTCCTCCTCTCAACTCCTTCTGCAGTCCCCAGCCCTCGCACCCGCAACACTTGCCCAAATGCTGCCGGATGCCCAGGACGTGACAAGCCCACCTGCAGCCCAGCAGCAACCTCAGACTCTCACACAACACCAGCCACCAGCCCACTGCCACATGCCTCCTCTCCTCACACTGCACACCACCTCGCACCCATCACCCCCCGACTCTGACACACAATGCACACAGACACGGCCCCCCTTTATGACACACCAGCCACCTCACTATGGTTGCCATCACCACGGGGGCTCATGCCACAGCTCACACCCACCAACAGCAAGCTCCCGACCCATCCAGACACAACAGCCCCGCACAGCCTCAGCCCCAGCCCCACCACAAACCTCCACATCCAATGCCCTTCCACTCCCCATGGCCACTGTAGCCTCTCCAGACCTCCAGTCCTCGGCCACACCATCTAACGAACACGTTTCATACTCTCTGCTCCACCGTGGAGGTGGAAATCCTGCACAGACTGTAGTCACCCGCCAACACTGACCCCACATCAACCAGGAGAGACTCCCGTCCCTTCTCACCTCCACCTTCAGTCCCCAGCCCTCGCAGCGCCACCACTTCCCCACATCACCACTTGCTCTCACACCGCTTCGCCTGCCCTCCACTCACCCCCAAAACACTAACACTTACCCTCTCCCACCCCACACGCCACACCTACCTCCCAGACCCTACACACAAGCAGCACCATCTCACGAGGCATCTCCACCACGCAGCAGGTGATGCCACTGGTCACACTCCCCAAGGCCTTGCACCCAACACCTCTGCCTCAAACACCATCTGCACGCTCTCCAGACTCCACCTACCAACAGCCCCACAACAACCTCCAGCTCCTTCCTCCTCCTCTCAACTCCTTCTGCAGTCCCCAGCCCTCGCACCCGCAACACTTGCCCAAATGCTGCCGGATGCCCAGGACGTGACAAGCCCACCTGCAGCCCAGCAGCAACCTCAGACTCTCACACAACACCAGCCACCAGCCCACTGCCACATGCCTCCTCTCCTCACACTGCACACCACCTCGCACCCATCACCCCACGACTCTGACACACAATGCACACAGACACGGCCCCCCTTTATGACACACCAGCCACCTCACTATGGTTGCCATCACCACGGGGGCTCATGCCACAGCTCACACCCACCAACAGCAAGCTCCCGACCCATCCAGACACAACAGCCCCGCACAGCCTCAGCCCCAGCCCCACCACAAACCTCCACATCCAATGCCCTTCCACTCCCCATGGCCACTGTAGCCTCTCCAGACATCCAGGCCTTGGCCAGATGGTCGGCCGAACAAGGCTGACCCTCTCCACTCCACCGTGGAGGTGGAAATCCTGCACAGACTGTAGTCACCCTGCAACACTGACCCCACATCAACCAGGAGAGACTCCCGTCCCTTCTCACCTCCACCTTCAGTCCCCAGCCCTCGCAGCGCCACCACTTCCCCACATCACCACTTGCTCTCACACCGCTTCGCCTGCCCTCCACTCACCCCCAAAACACTAACACTTACCCTCTCCCAAACCACACGCCACACCTACCTCCCAGACCCTACACACAAGCAACACTCTCTCCACAGGCACGCACCTCCACCACCACCCAACACCTCCCACACCTTTCCTCCTACTCCTCCCGCAACACATGCCTTCCTCATTGCAACACAGTGCAGGCCTCCAGCAGCCCCTTCCACTTTTCCCCACTGCACGGCACATGTTGCACCACGAGACGCTCTTCTCTGCCACAGCGCTGCACAACTCCAGCCTGCCTCTCATGGCACCTCCATCGGGAAACAATCCCCAAGGGCCACCCAAGCTCACCACTCCTTCCACACTGCCCACACTTACCGGCCCTCTCGCCCTACAACTCACCACACACACTTCATTGCCCAGCCTCTGTGCAACGAGCTCGCCCCAAATGCTGACCCATGTCGCGCAGCTGACAAGCCCACCTCGAGCCCAGCAACAACCTCAGACTCTCACACAACACCAGCCACCAGCCCCCTGCCGCATGCCTCCTCTCCTCACACTGCACACCACCTCGCACCCATCACCCCACGACTCCGACACACAATGCACACAGACACGGCCCCCCCCCGCCTCATGACACAGCAGCCACCTCACTATGGTTGCCATCACCACGGGGGCTCATGCCACAGCTCACACCCACCAACAGCAAGCTCCCGACCCATCCATCCGCCCACAACAGCCCTGCACAGCCTCAGCCCCAGCCCCACCACAAACCTCCACATCCAATGCCCTTCCACTCCCCATGGCCACAGTAGCCTCTCCAGACCTCCAGTCCTCGGCCAGACGGTCTAACGAACATGATTCAACCTCTCCGCTCCACCGTGGAGGTGGAAATCCTGCACAGACTGTAGTCACCCTGCAACACTGACCCCACATCAACCAGGAGAGACTCCCGTCCCTTCTCACCTCCACCTTCAGTCCCCAGCCCCTGCACACAAGCAGCACCATCTCACGAGGCATCTCCACCACGCAGCAGGTGATGCCACTGGTCACACTCCCCAAGGCCTTACACCCAACACCTCTGCCTCAAACACCATCTGCACGCTCTCCAGACTCCACCTACCAACAGCCCCACAACAACCTCCAGCTCCTTCCTCCTCCTCTCAACTCCTTCTGCAGTCCCCAGCCCTCACACCCGCAACACTTGCCCAAATGCTGCCGGATGCCGAGGACGTGACAAGCCCACCTGCAGCCCAGCAGCAACCTCAGACTCTCACACAACACCAGCCACCAGCCCACTGCCACATGCCTCCTCTCCTCACACTGCACACCACCTCGCACCCATCACCCCACGACTCTGACACACAATGCACACAGACACGGCCCCCCCCCGCCTCATGACACAGCAGCCACCTCACTATGGTTGCCATCACCACGGGGGCTCATGCCACAGCTCACACCCACCAACAGCAAGCTCCCGACCCATCCATCCGCCCATAACAGCCCCGCACAGCCTCAGCCACAGCCCCACCACAAACCTCCACATCCAATGCCCTTCCACTCCCCTTGGCCACAGTAGCCTCTCCAGACCTCCAGTCCTCGGCCAGAGGGTCTAACGAACATGACTGACCCTCTCCGCTCCACCGTGGAGGTGGAAATCCTGCACAGACTGTAGTCACCCTGCAACACTGACCCCACATCAACCAGGAGAGACTCCCGTCCCTTCTCACCTCCACCTTCAGTCCCCAGCCCCTGCACACAAGCAGCACCATCTCACGAGGCATCTCCACCACGCAGCAGGTGATGCCACTGGTCACACTCCCCAAGGCCTTGCACCCAACACCTCTGCCTCAAACACCATCTGCACGCTCTCCAGACTCCACCTACCAGCAGCCCCACTACAACCTCCAGCTCCTTCCTCCTCCTCTCAACTCCTTCTGCAGTCCCCAGCCCTCGCACCCGCAACACTTGCCCAAATGCTGCCAGATGCCCAGGACGTGACAAGCCCACCTGCAGCCCAGCAGCAACCTCAGACTCTCACACAACACCAGCCACCAGCCCACTGCCACATGCCTCCTCTCCTCACACTGCACACCACCTCGCACCCATCACCCCACGACTCTGACACACAATGCACACAGACACGGCCCCCCCTTTATGACACAGCAGCCACATCACTGTGGTAGCCGCCATCACCACGGAGCTCATGCCACAGCTCACACCCACCAACAGCAAGCTCCCGCCACATCTGCCCACAACAGCCCCGCACAGCCTCAGCCCCAGCCCCACCACAAACCTCCACATCCAATGCCCTTCCACTCCCCATGGCCACTGTAGCCTCTCCAGACCTCCAGGCCTTGGCCACAGGGTCTAACGAACACCACTGACCCTCTCCACTCCACCATGGAGGTGGAAATCCTGCACAGACTGTAGTCACCCGCCAACACTGACCCCACATCAACTAGGAGAGACTCACGTCCCTTCTCACCTCCACCTTCAGTCCCCAGCCCTCGCAGCGCCACCACTTCCCCACATCACCACTTGCTCTCACACCGCTTCGCCTGCCCTCCACTCACCCCCAAAACACTAACACTTACCCTCTCCCAAACCACACGCCACACCTACCTCCCAGACCCTACACACAAGCAACACTCTCTCCACAGGCACGCACCTCCACCACCACCCAACACCTCCCACACCTTTCCTCCTACTCCTCCCGCAACACATGCCTTCCTCATTGCAACACAGTGCAGGCCTCCAGCAGACCCTTCCACTTTTCCCCACTGCACGGCACATGTTGCACCACGAGACGCTCTTCTCTGCCACAGCGCTGCACAACTCCAGCCTGCCTCTCATGGCACCTCCATCGGGACACAATCCCCAAGGGCCACCCAAGCTCACCACTCCTTCCACACTGCCCACACTTACCGGCCCTCTCGCCCTACAACTCACCACACACACTTCATTGCCCAGCCTCTGTGCAACGAGCTCGCCCCAAATGCTGACCCATGTCGCGCAGCTGACAAGCCCACCTCGAGCCCAGCAACAACCTCAGACTCTCACACAACACCAGCCACCAGCCCACTGCCGCATGCCTCCTCTCCTCACACTGCACACCACCTCGCACCCATCACCCCACGACTCTGACACACAATGCACACAGACACGGCCCCCCCCCGCCTCATGACACAGCAGCCACCTCACTATGGTTGCCATCACCATGGGGGCTCATGCCAAAGCTCACACCCACCGGAAACAAGCTCCCGACCCATCCATCCGCCCACAACAGCCCTGCACAGCCTCAGCCCCAGCCCCACCACAAACCTCCACATCCAATGCCCTTCCACTCCCCATGGCCACACTAGCCTCTCCAGACCTCCAGTCCTCGGCCAGAGGGTCTAACGAACACGACTGACCCTCTACGCTCCACTGTGGAGGTGGAAATCCTGCACAGACTGTAGTCACCCTGCAACACTGACCCCACATCAACCAGGAGAGACTCCCGTCCCTTCTCACCTCCAACTTCAGTCCCCAGCCCCTGCACACAAGCAGCACCATCTCACGAGGCATCTCCACCACGCAGCAGGTGATGCCACTGGTCACACTCCCCAAGGCCTTACACCCAACACCTCTGCCTCAAACACCATCTGCACGCTCTCCAGACTCCACCTACCAACAGCCCCACTACAACCTCCAGCTCCTTCCTCCTCCTCTCAACTCCTTCTGCAGTCCCCAGCCCTCGCACCCGCAACACTTGCCCAAATGCTGCCGGATGCCCAGGACGTGACAAGCCCACCTGCAGCCCAGCAGCAACCTCAGACTCTCACACAACACCAGCCACCGGCCCCCCGCCACATGCCTCCTCTCCTCACACTGCACACCACCTCGCACCCATCACCCCATGACTCTGACACACAATGCACACAGACACGGCCCCCCCTTTATGACACAGCAGCCACATCACTGTGGTAGCCGCCATCACCACGGGGGCTCATGCCACACCTCACACCCACCAGGAACAAGCTCCCGCCCCATCCGCCCACAACAGCGCCGCACAGCCTCAGCCACAGCCCCACCACAAACCTCCACATCCAATGCCCTTCCACTCCCCATGGCCACAGTAGCCTATCCAGACCTCCAGTCCTCGGCCAGAGGGTCTAACGAACATGATTCAACCTCTCCGCTCCACCGTGGAGGTGGAAATCCTGCACAGACTGTAGTCACCCTGCAACACTGACCCCACATCAACTTGGACAGACTCCCGTCCCTTCTCACCTCCACCTTCAGTCCCCAGCCCCTGCACACAAGCAGCACCATCTCACGAGGCATCTCCACCACGCAGCAGGTGATGCCACTGGTCACACTCCCCAAGGCCTTGCACCCAACACCTCTGCCTCAAACACCATCTGCACGGTCTCCAGAATCCACCTACCAACAGCCCCACAACAACCTCCAGCTCCTTCCTCCTCCTCTCAACTCCTTCTGCAGTCCCCAGCCCTCGCACCCGCAACACTTGCCCAAATGCTGCCGGATGCCCAGGACGTGACAAGCCCACCTGCAGCCCAGCAGCAACCTCAGACTCTCACACAACACCAGCCACCAGCCCACTGCCACATGCCTCCTCTCCTCACACTGCACACCACCTCGCACCCATCACCCCCCCGGCCACAATGCCGCACAATGCAGACAGACGCGGCCACCACTTTGTCACACACCAGCCACCTCACTGTGGTAGTCGCCATCACCACTGGGGCTCATGCCACAGCTCACACCCACCAACAGCAAGCTCCCGACCCATCCAGACACAACAGCCCCGCACAGCCTCAGCCCCAGCCCCACCACAAACCTCCACATCCAATGCCCTTCCACTCCCCATGGCCACTGTAGCCTCTCCAGACCTCCAGTCCTCGGCCAGAGGGTCTACCGAACATGATTCAACCTCTCCGCTCCACCGTGGAGGTGGAAATCCTGCACAGACTGTAGTCACCCTGCAACACTGACCCCACATCAACCAGAAGAGACTCCCGTCCCTTCTCACCTCCACCTTCAGTCCCCAGCCCTCGCAGCGCCACCACTTCCCCACATCACCACTTGCTCTCACACCGCTTCGCCTGCCCTCCACTCACCCCCAAAACACTAACACTTACCCTCTCCCAAACCACACGCCACACCTACCTCCCAGACCCTACACACAAGCAACACTCTCTCCACAGGCACACACCTCCACCACCACCCAACACCTCCCACACCTTTCCTCCTACTCCTCCCGCAACACATGCCTTCCTCATTGCAACACAGTGCAGGCCTCCAGCAGACCCTTCCACTTTTCCCCACTGCACGGCACATGTTGCACCACGCGCCGCTCTTCTCTGCCACAGCGCTGCACAACTCCAGCCTGCCTCTCATGGCACCTCCATCGGGAAACAATCCCCAAGGGCCACCCAAGCTCACCACTCCTTCCACACTGCCCACACTTACCGGCCCTCTCGCCCTACAACTCACCACACACACTTCATTGCCCAGCCTCTGTGCAACGAGCTCGCCCCAAATGCTGACCCATGTCGCGCAGCTGACAAGCCCACCTCGAGCCCAGCAACAACCTCAGACTCTCACACAACACCAGCCACCAGCCCCCCGCCGCATGCCTCCTCTCCTCACACTGCACACCACCTCGCACCCATCACCCCATGACTCTGACACACAATGCACACAGACACGGCCCCCCCTTTATGACACAGCAGCCACATCACTGTGGTAGCCGCCATCACCACGGGGGCTCATGCCACAGCTCACACCCACCAGGAACAAGCTCCCGACCCATCCGCACACAACAGCCCCACACAGCCTCAGCCACAGCCCCACCACAAACCTCCACGTCCAATGCCCTTCCACTCCCCATGGCCACAGTAGCCTATCCAGACCTCCTGTCCTCGGCCAGAGGGTCTAACGAACATGATTCAACCTCTCCGCTCCACCGTGGAGGTGGAAATCCTGCACAGACTGTAGTCACCCGGCAACACTGACCCCACATCAACCAGGAGAGACTCCCGTCCCTTCTCACCTCCACCTTCAGTCCCCAGCCCCTGCACACAAGCAGCACCATCTCACGAGGCATCTCCACCACGCAGCAGGTGATGCCACTGGTCACACTCCCCAAGGCCTTGCACCCAACACCTCTGCCTCAAACACCATCTGCACGCTCTCCAGACTCCACCTACCAACAGCCCCACAACAACCTCCAGCTCCTTCCTCCTCCTCTCAACTCCTTCTGCAGTCCCCAGCCCTCGCACCCGCAACACTTGCCCAAATGCTGCCGGATGCCCAGGACGTGACAAGCCCACCTGCAGCCCAGCAGCAACCTCAGACTCTCACACAACACCAGCCACCAGCCCACTGCCACATGCCTCCTCTCCTCACACCGCACACTACCGGGACCCATCACCCCCCCGGCCACAATGCCGCACAATGCAGACAGACGCGGCCACCACTTTGTCACACACCAGCCACCTCACTGTGGTAGTCGCCATCACCACGGGGGCTCATGCCACAGCTCACACCCACCAACAGCAAGCTCCCGACCCATCCAGACACAACAGCCCCGCACAGCCTCAGCCCCAGCCCCACCACAAACCTCCACATCCAATGCCCTTCCACTCCCCATGGCCACTGTAGCCTCTCCAGACCTCCAGGCCTTGGCCACAGGGTCTACCGAACATGATTCAACCTCTCCGCTCCACCGTGGAGGTGGAAATCCTGCACAGACTGTAGTCACCCTGCAACACTGACCCCACATCAACCAGGAGAGACTCCCGTCCCTTCTCACCTCCACCTTCAGTCCCCAGCCCTCGCAGCGCCACCACTTCCCCACATCACCACTTGCTCTCACACCGCTTCGCCTGCCCTCCACTCACCCCCAAAACACTAACACTTACCCTCTCCCAAACCACACGCCACACCTACCTCCCAGACCCTACACACAAGCAACACTCTCTCCACAGGCACGCACCTCCACCACCACCCAACACCTCCCACACCTTTCCTCCTACTCCTCCCGCAACACATGCCTTCCTCATTGCAACACAGTGCAGGCCTCCAGCAGACCCTTCCACTTTTCCCCACTGCACGGCACATGTTGCACCACGCGCCGCTCTTCTCTGCCACAGCGCTAGCGCTGCACAACTCCAGCCTGCCTCTCATGGCACCTCCATCGGGAAACAATCCCCAGGGGCCACCCAAGCTCACCACTCCTTCCACACTGCCCACACTTACCGGCCCTCTCGCCCTACAACTCACCACACACACTTCATTGCCCAGCCTCTGTGCAACGAGCTCGCCCCAAATGCTGACCCATGTCGCGCAGCTGACAAGCCCACCTCGAGCCCAGCAACAACCTCAGACTCTCACACAACACCAGCCACCAGCCCCCTGCCACAAGCCTCCTCTCCGCACACTGCACACCACCTCGCACCCATCACCCCACGACTCTGACACACAATGCACACAGACACGGCCCCCCCTTTATGACACAGCAGCCACCTCACCGTGGTAGCTGCCATCACCACGGGGGCTCATGCCACAGCTCACACCCAACAACAAGTGCCCGCCACCTCCTGCCACAACAGCCCCGGCCGGCCATCCTCAACACCAGACTCACCACCTCCCTTCACCTCCCAACGCCTTACACTCCTCACGCCTGTGCTCAGCCCTCCACGCACTCCCATGCCCCAACACAGCCGCCGACAAACACCGCTCTCCCTCTACGCTCCAACACAGACGCTGCAAACCCTGCGCAAACCCTGCGCCTCTGCACACCACCCACCCTACACCAACCAGGAGAGACTCCCCTTTCCTCTCACCTCCACCTTCAGTCCCCAGCCCTCGCAGCGCCACCACTTCCCCACATCACCACTTGCTCTCACACCGCTTCGCCTGCCCTCCACTCACCCCCAAAACACTAACACTTACCCTCTCCCAAACCACACGCCACACCTACCTCCCAGACCCTACACACAAGCAACACTCTCTCCACAGGCACGCACCTCCACCACCACCCAACACCTCCCACACCTTTCCTCCTACTCCTCCCGCAACACATGCCTTCCTCATTGCAACACAGTGCAGGCCTCCAGCAGACCCTTCCACTTTTCCCCACTGCACGGCACATGTTGCACCACGAGACGCTCTTCTCTGCCACAGCGCTGCACAACTCCAGCCTGCCTCTCATGGCACCTCCATCGGGAAACAATCCCCAAGGGCCACCCAAGCTCACCACTCCTTCCACACTGCCCACACTTACCGGCCCTCTCGCCCTACAACTCACCACACACACTTCATTGCCCAGCCTCTGTGCAACGAGCTCGCCCCAAATGCTGACCCATGTCGCGCAGCTGACAAGCCCACCTGCAGCCCAGCAGCAACCTCAGACTCTCACACAACACCAGCCACCAGCCCACTGCCACATGCCTCCTCTCCTCACACTGCACACCACCTCGCACCCATCACCCCACGACTCCGACACACAATGCACACAGACACGGCCCCCCCCCGCCTCATGACACAGCAGCCACCTCACTATGGTTGCCATCACCACGGGGGCTCATGCCACAGCTCACACCCACCAACAGCAAGCTCCCGCCCCATCCAGACACAACAGCCCCGCACAGCCTCAGCCCCAGCCCCACCACAAACCTCCACATCCAATGCCCTTCCACTCCCCATGGCCACAGTAGCCTCTCCAGACCTCCAGGCCTTGGCCACAGGGTCTAACGAACACCACTGACCCTCTCCGCTCCACCGTGGAGGTGGAAATCCTGCACAGACTGTAGTCACCCGCCAACACTGACCCCACATCAACTAGGAGAGACTCACGTCCCTTCTCACCTCCACCTTCAGTCCCCAGCCCTCGCAGCGCCACCACTTCCCCACATCACCACTTGCTCTCACACCGCTTCGCCTGCCCTCCACTCACCCCCAAAACACTAACACTTACCCTCTCCCACCCCACACGCCACACCTACCTCCCAGACCCTACACACAAGCAGCACCATCTCACGAGGCATCTCCACCACGCAGCAGGTGATGCCACTGGTCACACTCCCCAAGGCCTTGCACCCAACACCTCTGCCTCAAACACCATCTGCACGCTCTCCAGACTCCACCTACCAGCAGCCCCACTACAACCTCCAGCTCCTTCCTCCTCCTCTCAACTCCTTCTGCAGTCCCCAGCCCTCACACCCACAACACTTGCCCAAATGCTGCCGGATGCCCAGGACGTGACAAGCCCACCTGCAGCCCAGCAACAACCTCAGACTCTCACACAACACCAGCCACCAGCCCCCTGCCGCATGCCTCCTCTCCTCACACTGCACACCACCTCGCACCCATCACCCCACGACTCTGACACACAATGCACACAGACACGGCCCCCGCTTTATAACACAGCAGCCACCTCACTATGGTTGCCATCACCACGGGGGCTCATGCCAAAGCTCACACCCACCAACAGCAAGCTCCCGACCCATCCAGACACAACAGCCCCGCACAGCCTCAGCCCCAGCCCCACCACAAACCTCCACATCCAATGCCCTTCCACTCCCCATGGCCACTGTAGCCTCTCCAGACCTCCAGTCCTCGGCCAGAGGGTCTACCGAACATGACTCAACCTCTCCGCTCCACCGTGGAGGTGGAAATCCTGCACAGACTGTAGTCACCCGCCAACACTGACCCCACATCAACTAGGAGAGACTCACGTCCCTTCTCACCTCCACCTTCAGTCCCCAGCCCTCGCAGCGCCACCACTTCCCCACATCACCACTTGCTCTCACACCGCTTCGCCTGCCCTCCACTCACCCCCAAAACACTAACACTTACCCTCTCCCAAACCACACGCCACACCTACCTCCCAGACCCTACACACAAGCAACACTCTCTCCACAGGCACGCACCTCCACCACCACCCAACACCTCCCACACCTTTCCTCCTACTCCTCCCGCAACACATGCCTTCCTCATTGCAACACAGTGCAGGCCTCCAGCAGACCCTTCCACTTTTCCCCACTGCACGGCACATGTTGCACCACGAGACGCTCTTCTCTGCCACAGCGCTGCACAACTCCAGCCTGCCTCTCATGGCACCTCCATCGGGAAACAATCCCCAAGGGCCACCCAAGCTCACCACTCCTTCCACACTGCCCACACTTACCGGCCCTCTCGCCCTACAACTCACCACACACACTTCATTGCCCAGCCTCTGTGCAACGAGCTCGCCCCAAATGCTGACCCATGTCGCGCAGCTGACAAGCCCACCTCGAGCCCAGCAACAACCTCAGACTCTCACACAACACCAGCCACCAGCCCACTGCCACATGCCTCCTCTCCGCACACTGCACACCACCTCGCACCCATCACCCCACGACTCTGACACACAATGCACACAGACACGGCCCCCCTTTATGACACAGCAGCACCTCACTATGGTTGCCATCACCACGGGTCTCATGCCACAGCTCACACCCACCAACAGCAAGCTCTCGCCCCATCCAGACACAACAGCCCCGCACAGCCTCAGCCACAGCCCCACCACAAACCTCCACGTCCAATGCCCTTCCACTCCCCTTGGCCACAGTAGCCTCTCCAGACCTCCAGTCCTCTGCCAGATGGTCGGCCGAACAAGACTGACCCTCTCCGCTCCACCGTGGAGGTGGAAATCCTGCACAGACTGTAGTCACCCAGCAGCAATGACCCCACATCAACCAGGAGAGACTCCCGTCCCTTCTCACCTCCACCTTCAGTCCCCAGCCCTCGCAGCGCCACCACTTCCCCACATCACCACTTGCTCTCACACCGCTTCGCCTGCCCTCCACTCACCCCCAAAACACTAACACTTACCCTCTCCCAAACCACACGCCACACCTACCTCCCAGACCCTACACACAAGCAGCACCATCTCACGAGGCATCTCCACCACGCAGCAGGTGATGCCACTGGTCACACTCCCCAAGGCCTTGCACCCAACACCTCTGCCTCAAACACCATCTGCACGCTCTCCAGACTCCACCTACCAACAGCCCCACAACAACCTCCAGCTCCTTCCTCCTCCTCTCAACTCCTTCTGCAGTCCCCAGCCCTCACACCCGCAACACTTGCCCAAATGCTGCCGGATGCCCAGGACGTGACAAGCCCACCTGCAGCCCAGCAGCAACCTCAGAGCCTGAGACAACACCAGCCACCAGACCCCTGACAGATGCCTCCTCTCCTGCCACCACAGTGTACTGGGCTCCATCACCCCCCCCCGCCCACTTTGCCACACAATGCGGACAGACACGGCCCACCCTTTGTCACACAGCAGCAGTCACCTCGTTGCTGTGGCTCTTTACCACCTAAGCTCATGTCAAAGCTCAGATCCACCAAGAGCAAGTGCCTGGCAGCTCCTGCCACAAGAGCCCCAGTCAGGCTCCGCCCCACCAAGACCCTCTGAAATCCTGTGACCTTGGACTACCCATGGCCATAATCATCTCTCTGTGGCTACAATCCCCCTTGGAGCAGCCACTGAATGTAGCTGTCCCTCAGCAGTGCAATATGGGCATGGAAAACCTGTGAGGTCCGCTGCACCCCTCCGACACTTGTACATTCTGGAGCTTCTTGCTCTTCCTCCTTTTGGCTCCATTTTGGGTCTCAGAAGGACACTTACAAGCTCCATCTTGTTTGAGCTAGAGATCTAGAAAAAAAAAAAATCCCATTTTGGTATTAACATTACTCTTTAACATTTTAATGATCTGCTCTAATGATTAGTTACCAGGTCATGGTGATTAGGAGAGGGACCTGAGGACCGAGTAAATATGAAGAAAGCAAATGTCACCCCTATTCAAGAAGGGTAAGAAGGATCTGGGGCAATACAGGCCAGTCAGCCTTACGTCATTTTTGGGGAAATTGGTGGGTCACCTAATCCTGGATGCTATTTCCAGACATGTAAAGGACAGGAGTGTTACTGGGAATAGTCAGCATGGATTTACAAAGGGGAACTCACGCTTAACCAACCTGATGATCTTCTGTGATGAGATGACTGGCTGGGTAGATGAGGGCCAAACAGTGGATGCTGTTTATCTGCACTTTAGTAAGGCTTTTGACCAGGCTTTAGTAAAGCTGATGAAGTGTGGGCTAGATTAATGGACAGTGAGGTGGACTGAAAACTGGCTGAACTGCCAGTCTCAGAAGGTTGTGATCAGCGGCACACAGTGCAGCTGGAGGCCAGTCACTATTGGTGTACACCAGGGGTCAGTACTGGGTCTAATACTGTTAAACCTCTTCATTAATGACTTGGATGATGGCACAAAGTACATCCTCAGCAACTCTGCAACAACATAAAACTGGGAGGAGGGGCTGATACTCCAGAGGATTGTGCTCTCATTCAGAGGGACCTAAACAAGCTGGAGAAATGGGCAGAGGAACCTCATGAAGTTCAACAAAAGAAAATGTTAAGTTCTGCCCCTAGGGAGGAATAAACCCCTGCACCAGGACAGGCTGGAGGCTGATCTGCTGTAGAGCAGCTTTGCAGAGAAGGACCTGGGTACCCTGGTGGACAACAAGTTGGACATGAGCCAGCAATGTGCCTTCATGGCAAAGAAGGCCCACCAGCTTCCTGGCCTGCATTAGGCAGCGTTGCCAGCCTATCAAGGGAGGTGATCCTTCTCCTCTACTCGGGCCACATCTGGAGTGCTGAGTACAGTTCTGGGCTCCTAGTACAAGAGAGACATGGACCTACTGGAGTGAGTCCAGCAAAGGGCTACAAAGATGATTAAGGGACTGGAGCCTGGGGCCAGGGCTAGCCTTGTTATTGTTTTAGCTCCCAAATCCCCATCCCTTATGGTGCTGCCAGCCATTGCAGTGCCCTGACACTATGGGTGATAGCCACGGCGCTCCAGCGCCTGTCCTCTCTTCCCACCACTCAGGCCCTCTGCTATCACATCAGGCCTCTATTCTTCCACCCTCCACCAGTATAGGGAAGGCATAAATATTTCACTCTACGCAGAATAACTGTTTGTTTCTACAGGCTATATAAAACTTTGGTTACACCCCACAAAGATAAGCAAAAGTAAAACAAATTAGCTGTAGCCACCCAGTCTTTAGAAAAATGCAGTTACAGCAAGATTAAAGAGAAAAAATACAGCTGCAGGCAAATCAAGGCAAGTTCAGACAAAGCAAATCTAACAAGCCTCGTTCCTGAGGTCTTACACACTCAGCACGAAGACTGTAGCCTGGTACAAGCAGTGGCAATACTGTACATACTGGGCTAGAGCATCCACAGTGGTGAAGAAAGCCCTTGTGAGACGTTTATGAGAACTGCAAGCACTTTGTACGAGGTGCTCACACTCGTGGCTTCGCTCTGCCTGAACAGGGTGGGCAGCAGTTAACATCCATGAGCCCCCGAGCTCTGGCACCTGCACCAGGAAGGTCAAACCCTGTCTACTATTTGGCCCCAGCCAGCTCTTCAGCACATTCTCCTCCTTGCACAGGGGAGGACTGGCCAGGACAAGCATCAGCCCTGCAGCAAGTGGAAGGAGAAAAGCCTCTTGCCTGCAAAGGGAGGCTCTCACATCTGTATCCCAGGCCTGGGGTGTGTGCCATGTGTGGAAGGCAACGCAGCCATGAGAGACCTGTCCCACCACAAGCTGTGGGGCATCCATGGGTTATCTGGTGGAAAGAAGCTCCCTGACTCATCCTCCTTTGTCCCAAGGTGCCTTCCGCAGCAGTGTGGGCTCTTGAAGAGCAAAGGTTGGAGATCCCTGTTGCAGCATAGACCGCTGCACGCTGCAGGAGCTGAGCAGTTGAGGGAGCACTGAGATTATAACATGGGCTGTGGCGGAGGAGGAGGGGGGTTCCCGAGCCCAGCAGGTAGGAAGCACGTCCCCAGGATCCTCACAGCAAGAGGGGAGCTCCACTTGGAGGCAACACTGCTCTGCAGGGAGCCAGACCCTGCTAGCCCAACACTCAGCAGGGAGGGGTTATTGCATGGGTTTAGCCAGGACTATGGTGCTCAGCAAGGAGTGGAGGTTGGACGAGTTTAGCCAGGGATCTGGAGTCCAGCAGAAAGGGATGTTGGATGGGTTTAGGGAGGATCTGGTGCTCAGCAAGGAGGGGACGTTGGTTGGGTTTAGTCTGGGACGGGCAGTATGAAACGTGTGCTGCATCAGGGGAGGCGGTGAGCAGGTCATGGCTGTTTCCAGGTGATCCCAGGGAGCAATGCAGAGGTCCAGCTGGCCCGCGTGTCCTGCAGACACTGGCTGCCTTGTGCCCCCTTTGCTGTCCTCCCATCGCTTCCTGGTGGTGAGGAACACGGCAAAAAGCAGCCTGAAGGTTACCGGCCCCCAAGGCTTTGGCGGGAGGCGAGAGCCGCGGTCCCTCCCTGGGGCTGGGAGCAGCCGCAGGCAATCTCGCAGAGCAGCCTGTGCTGGGTTGCAGCCACCTTAACTTTGCTCCCGAGCCCAGAACCTCCCATTATTTATAATGCCATAAAGATGGGACAGGGGCACTGATGTGAGCAGCGGCAGCAGCGTCGCAGTCGCCCGGTGGTCACGGGTCTGCCATCGGGGCGCTGCGTGGGAGCACGGCAGCGTGTGGCCACGGTGCACAGAGGGGATGTCCCCAGGGCTGAGGCCGGAGTGCCGCAGGCCCCGGGGAGTCTCTGCAGGGCAAAGCCGGTTCTCTGGCTGGCTGGAGAGAGCCCTGCCAGGCCTGGCGTCTCACTGCCTGTGTAGGAACAGGGCCGAAATTAATCCCGCAGCATGCTAATTTGATCTCTATCGTCCCATCTCTCTGTCAGCTGTGGAATTTTATCCAATCTGTCTCCTCTGTCTCAACTATTTTTAAATCCATCTATTTCTGCTGGTCTCTCTTGCCTTGGTGCACCCTTTCCTATAGGCTTCACTGACAGCTATATCCTGGAAACTTTTCCCAAACATTATTATTCTCCCAAGGGTACTCACCGTCTCCGCCAGGGATCAGAAGGAGCTCAGCAATGCAGAACAGGGTTCGAGCTGTTTCTTGTGGTTTTCTGATGCTTTTGGAAGCATGGGAAGCTGTCAGCCCCAGCCACATGCAGCCAGAAGCATGTTCCCAGTGCAGAGCCCAGGGCGTGGGATCTGGGCTGGGACAGGCAAAAGGAACCCTT
This sequence comes from Struthio camelus, assembly GCF_040807025.1. Taxonomy (NCBI): domain Eukaryota; kingdom Metazoa; phylum Chordata; class Aves; order Struthioniformes; family Struthionidae; genus Struthio; species Struthio camelus. Next base: position 222,414,429 of record NC_090942.1, read on the forward strand.
GGTCGCAGTCAAGCCTAGGGGAGGTTTTGCCTTGATCTCACACAGGAGATCTCACTCTCAGGACAGTGATTGCATCTGCAGCACTCCTGCTCCAATAAGGGTCTCACAAAACTCAAACAACCCCTTGGCGCAGTCTGCACCCTTTGCTGTCAGCACAGCCCAGCTTGCAAAGACCAGCCAACGTGGCTGTGGTTTTGCACGTGGATACTGCTGTCACCAAGGACGGACAATATCTCTGCACCCTTGACTGTGCCCTACCGTCTCCCATGGAAATGTTGCTCCTGCCTGCTGCTGGGTGCAAGGTGCAGATATGCTAAGGGTCTTGCTACCAACAGCAGCGCCAAAGCCTAGCTCCAGGGAAAGAGGCTGGAGCTAAGCTGTTCATACATCGCTAGTGCTTGGGGAAACAGGCTCAGGAAGCATGGAGTACTGTCTCTGGAGGCTAAGACCTCTTCATTTTCTTGTGGCTGGTGTGTGTTAACATCCTAACATAGCAAAGTGGAGGTGACATCAGGGTACACATGACTTTTGATTTACCTGAAGCAAGAGCACTGGAGCTCTTGAGCTAATGGGAAAACACAGGTAATATGGTCCTACAAGACCTGCTGGAGAACACGGTGCGGTGATATTTCAGCGCATCTCTAAAACTTCATGTCCATGAGGATTTATTTGCCCCAGATCTGCATCAGCCCTGCAGGACCCAAGCTGGGTCCTGCAGAGCCTTTCAGGTGTCTCCTGACCCTGCTGCCCTGTGACCCAGGGTCTGGAAGGACATCTTCTCTTGGGCACATACCAGACACAAGCTGCATTTTTGCATTTGCATGTGCCGGGTTAAGGTGATGACCAGACCTAAGCAGGAGGGCACGGAGCTAATGTGGGTGTCTCTATGCTGCTGACAAAGTTGATCTGCAGCCCAGCTAACCAGCACACAGATAACTAAGGGGAGACCCATTGTGTTGTCCAGACAAAGCTTCCAGGCCTCTGAGCATGAACCTTGTGTGAGCCAACAGCAAAACTCACAATCACAGCGCCTGGTTTGTAAAACACTTCTCATGCGTTGTCAGGCAGGAGGTTTAGGGGATGGTATTGGTCATCAGTCAGATAGGATGTAGGATGGGTTGAGTATAATCAGAGGAGTCAACACGTATGTGTGTGCGTGTGAACACAGGGATGCACAAAATGACTCCAGCTGCCATTTGTAGCCCCTTGCATGCAGTCGCTGCATACTTTTTTGCAAACGCCGTGACCTGACCTGCTTGCTTTATGTGCCCTGGTAGGAAAAGGGAGATGGCGGTGAAACACTTCAAAGGAACGTGGTGAGTCAGCATCAGAGCCTGGGGCAAGCGGCTTCATTATGCATCCCACATTTAATGAATTTGCCTCCAGGAGACCCAATTATTCTATTAGCCGGAACAAGGGATGGACAGAAAATAATTGTTAAATAGTTAAATCACCAAGAAAGGCACTGTCACAGTGACTGAAAATATATCTGAAGTTGAGGTGCATTTGGAAAATGATTTCAGCTGGAAAAATTAGGACAAAAAAGAGAAAAAAAATAAGCAGTCTATTTTGATGTCTTCAAAATTTTTTTCATGTTCTTCGTCTGAAAACGATGTTTTGGGGCTACATTTAGCCTTTTAATTCAGAAGAGGAGTGAAACAAAAAGGAAACAAAATGTTTCATTCAAATGAAGCATTGTGGATTTCCCTTTTGGCTAGCTTAGTCACCCCTTCCGACTTTATCCCAAACAAACAGAGAATTGGATCTCCTGGAATGACCTTGGAATGAAAACTCCATTCTTCCCAAAGCTGTGCATGTAACGCTGCAGAGGGGCTGTGCAGTGGGCCTGAAAGAACCGCCAGCTATCCAATCCAGGAATAAAAATACGCCAACATCAAAACCCAAGCGTCTTTTTCAACGTATAGTTAAGGGAGAGATTCTCAAAGCAGTCAAATGAGGAAGACAGTTTTGGGAGGAACCCTGCAGGAGTGCTGATGCTGTTCATTGTCTTAGCCATGCAGAAGATCAGCACCTGGTTCATGTGAGTTCCTCATCTCAGCTCCTTCACAGCTGACAGAGAGCCATTTCTAGCAGGTAATTCATCTCACCATGGGCACATAGGATACATAACACCAGCCAAGAAAAGAGATTTGACAAAACACCTAACATTTCATTGCTAAAGCCAGATGAGCTGTGTAGGGTTGTGATGTCCTACAGAAACTTCCACCACCACCACCGAGGCCTCTAACACTTACTGCATTGGGATCTCTGCTGCATCTTCACATATACTTCCCACTGAGACAACCCTTGACTTCCCCACCTTCCTGCTCCGTTGGAAACCTAATCTTTCTTTATAAGATACATCCCAGTTCCCACCAAATTCTCAGTCATGACCACCAAATGAAGCAAACACAGGAGTTTCCCAGCACCAAGACCGACTCTGCCACTCAGTACTTGTCCCCCAACAGCACTCTTGTAGCAATTTTTTCCCTAGGGGAAGATCCATCTTTTTCTGCCCATGGTTTCTAGGTGCTCTGGGCTCCATTCCCCTCCTGGCCTTGCTACCCACTTCCTGGAGTGATTGCGGGATGTTGATGCCATAGGAGAATCGAAGCTCACCTCCCAGCTGTTAAGATATGCAGGCAGCCTAGTCATCTGCCTGTAGTTCTTAATACCAGTAACAACTGAGCAATTCACCATCAGATCAACTCACTGAACGGATTCTCCCTGGATTTGTATGAACAAGGCATGGTGTGAGGAAGGAAGAGGAAACATGGAGAGGGGACAGGGGGAGAAGGAATGGGGCAGCCCTCTTGTGGGCAACTGCACCACTTTCAGTGTGATGAAGGTGCCCATGGAGTCTCAGCAGCAACAAGGTCCATCACACAGCCAGAGAAATGGCTCTCCTCTGACTCCTGGCAATTGTATCCAGCTGGAGAAGGGAAAAGGGGGAAAAATCTTTCTAAAGTTGAAAAATAAAAGGAAGCAGGAGTTAAAAATGGAGACGAAGAAAAAGGGATGAGGGATTCCTGAATAAATTTGAAACCTGACCTGAAAAGCTGGCATTGGAGAACATCCATGAATCAAACCGAATAGGAGACACCAAATGTTCTGCATTTTACTTTGCAAAACTCTCATCACAAGCATGTTCACTGAAAAGGTGCCAGGGAGGTCTTCTTCTAGAAAAGGACCATGAATGGAATGTGTGTTGGGTGAGTTGCAGTTTAAAGATACAGGTTACAAGGAGACTGCTGGGGCAGGAACCATTTCTGCGCTTGAACAGAAACTGGGATTTTGGATCTGGAGATCTCCCACCAGCTGTCCCAGCCTGGGAGCAAACCGTTGTCCAGGGCTTTTTTACAATTTATAATTTGCACAATGTATAAATTACAATTTCTCCACTATTTTGTATGTCCAGCATACAGTGTTGGCATTGGAAACTGCAGTCAACAGTAACCACAGCTGGGTATTACCAATATTCATCAGATATCTGTGATCTTGAACATTTAGGATTTGAGTATTTCCCTTTAAATAAACTACAGGCCTTGATTCATGCCCTGAGCTATTCAAAGCTCAGGAGCTGCCTTTCATTCTTTGCTGCTTCTTCTCTATGTTCGGGCAGCAAATGAACTTGAAATAAATCCCAACTGGATGGGGCAGAGCCAGATCCATGCAGGGGAGGAGAAGGGCGGCTCTAAGAGGCTTTGATTCATGCATGTCTTTATAACCAAAGCATCCCACTGGGTACTGAACCAGGAGTAATCACAGGAGGCTACAGATCTTGTCCTCCAAGCCAACAGCGTCCAAAAGTGCAAATAGCTTTTGAAAGACTGAACCCAAGTCGTTTGTGCATGGCTGCTAATCGTCCAGCATCCCCCAAAGGTAATCAGGAGCGAAACAACGGTCCCCATTCATCGCGTCCTCCTACCCCACCTCTCTCACGCTTGCCCAACCGCCTCTGCCTCGTGCTAAACAAGAGCCCTTGTGTGCAAGTTCATCAGCACCAGCGCCTCCTCCGGGCTTGCAAACAGCCTTTCAGACCCCAGGCGCAAGGCAAGAAATGTTTCATTTACCATGGGTCGGGCTGAGAGCCTGAACTGTGTTGCCTTTGGGCAGCCCCGTAGCCAGAGATGCAAAGAGGCAGTTAGTGCACCCCCTCCCACTGCGGGAAACAGAAAGCTCCTTGCTTAAAGCAAAGCTTGGATATCCCAGCTGGAGAAGGATCATAGGTGACGGTCCCGTAGTGCTAGGGCCTGTGCAAACACAAAACAAGAGCCTGTTGCTGCCTGGCCAGAAAGTGAGAGGAGACAGGGATGCAGATGGGTAGCACAGTGGCTGCTCTGTGGCCATGGGGTGCCATGCAGCTGCCTGCCTGGCCCTGAGAGCAGGTATAAAAGCATTTCCATCCCCATCAGGTGGGATTTGAGTTGGGATAATTGGGGGGGGGGGGGGGGGCTGACTGCGAAACAGCTGGCACAGAGCAGTTCAGCATCCCATGGTACCTCCAGGCAGATTATCTGTCCAAGGAGAGAGAAGATGCCTGTGCAACTCCACAAAACATTCAGCATCCTTTCGGAGAAGGGATGCAGCACACGCCAGGGCAACTGGCACAGGACTCCCGATGCAGGACACCTGGGCTCTGGTTCTGCCCCAGACTTGCAATCTGTGCCTCAGTTTCCCCAACTTTTAAGCCAGGACAATCATCCTTGCCTAGTTCTATTAAATGCTTGGAAACCCACACAGGAAGATCTTCATACGTGGTGAGCCAGCTCTTCCCCTGTGTGGTCCAGCTCACAGATGCTGAGCCCTAGGCCATCTTCCATTGAACAGCTGGGCAATAGCAGCCACGGGGCTTTCCCTGCTCCAGGATCTGCATTTCCGTTCTTACTGCAGCCATGCAGCCAAAGACATCTCCTGAGTGTCAGGACTCAATACAACCAGAGCGACTTACGTGATTTTTCTGGATCGATTTGGGAGAGAGGAAAAAAGTCTTCCAATGTTTAGTGCTTCTCTTAGCAATACAAGGGGTCACAGCACGTCTTCATCAGCATCTTATGAATGAATATAACCCCGGGCTCGGCACTGACATGGGAGACGGTGGCTAAACTGCTACCAGTGCCCACACAGGCTAATTTAACTACACGAATAGCCAAAAGGTATTTCCACCCTATCTGTCCTATCCCAGTTATTTGCAAGGCATTCAGGTTCCCGGTGGCCAGGACACCAGCCGAGCGTAACGGGGCTCAGCCACGCGCACAGCTCAGACCCTGCGAGACTTGCTGTGTCCAACGGCCAGAGGGCGGTTTGCTAGGAAGAAGCAAGAAAGAAACATTTGCAGACGCTAAATATAGTTTTCGTTCTTTCAGTGAAGACTGCAGACAGCGCTGGTTAACTCTAAAATGGAAAACAGAAGGTCTGTTGCACAATCAACAGCTTTCCTCTCTTCAAGTTATAAAATGACAAAAAAGGAAAACTAACAAACAGCGGCATTTGCTCCTAAAATTAACATAACTCTCTCTGACGCTTGAGCGTGGCTCTGCAATACAAGCAGCACAAACCCCAGAGCTCTGCCAGGACAGACGTCCGAGCCTTGAAAATCTCAAATGAGTAGCTGCAGCCCGTTAACATCTGGAGCAAAATGCTAACGGCCCCCACTGAAGATTACATTAGCAGACCTCACTCCGCAAGAATGCATCGGAGTTGCATCATGTGGGCTCCTTGAATTTTCCAGAAATCCAGCCTCCCACCTCTTGAATGCCAGGGTTTCACTGGAGAGCTGTACAGTAGCTAGGAGATACACATTGCAATTTTCTGCCGGTGTGTTTTAAGCAGGCAGGCGTATTTAGGCTAGGCAGAGTAGGTGGGTTTTGATGTATAGGGACATACGAGAGACTTTTCTTTTTGCTAAGGGTCCCGCATGCACAAACGCTATTCCGGGATTTAGGCAACTTCAGATAGAGAGAAATGTATGGTTAGACGTATTAAACATTATATGTGACACTATATAGCTATCATACACAGCAAAGTGACATCAAGAATATTATTAAAGTTGTGAAAAGCACAATAAAGCTTGGAAATACCAAATTACATTCAACTAGGCAACCTCCATTTAAGCCAAACCGTTCTCCTGTCTCAAAGGAAAAGTAAAAACCCCCCAAACTGCCTTATCTCTATTCTCATCATTAGTGTGCGCTCAGTTCACCACCAGCCGGTCCCCTTGCCCTCCAAACCTGTCTTGGCTTTTTGCAGATACATCCTAAACTGCTCCGATGGTTAAACTCCTTGACCGAATTTGGACACGAGCTCGTGTCTATGTGAAGGCAAGGGGCTGGTGTGACATTTGCCGCCCATGTGGGTGTCATCCCAGTCAAAGGGGAAAAAACATATATCTAGAGAGACAGACCGCTGTGATCGCAGCAGATCAGCACACCGAGCTCACGGGGGACGAGGCAACCGGGCCCCGCGGTCCATGGACCCTGCTTTCAGGTGGAGCCGGGAAGGATGAAGCCCCTTCTCCTGTTGTATCTCTGCAGGCAGGTTTGCAGTTGGCTGCATGAGAGCGGAAAAGACGAAGAGGTTGCCAAGCCCCCTTCCTAAGCATCCCTTTGCTTATGTATCCGCAGCACGTGGGCGATGACAAATGCACACGCTATGCGCTCCCGCTGGACCGCTGCCCGGCGTGGGATGCCGAGCCCAGCGTGTCCTTCCTCGGGTTCAGCTGCCCCCCTCCTCTTTTACTGCCTTAAACTGCTGCTTCAAGCCACCCCGAAGCCCAAAATGCAGCAAGACCACCAGCCCCAGCCTTGCCCTGCATCCAGCCCACCCCCCCCATCCCATCAGCCTCCCCACCGCCGCCGCCAGCTTCGCAGCTGGGCAGGAAGAGCCCGTCGGGGGACCCGCTTTCGAACAGCCAAGCCCCTTCAAGGGACGCTTGATTGATAAGGTTGCTCGGGCCCAAGCCGGGGCGATTGCTCCGGCCACACGGAGCGGCCGTGAAACTTGGGCGCGCGCGCACCCGCGTGCACCCGCGTGCACGCGCCGAGCCCGCCCCGGCGCCGCGCTGGGAGCGCGAGACCGGCTGGCGGCAGGTCTCCCTCGGCCAGCAGGGTCGGCTTCAGGGGCATTTCCGTTCCCCCTGCGCTGGCTCCCGAAGAAATGGTTTCCTTTTTTAAATCCCGTTTCCTTAGAAGAGGATTGAAACGTTGCCGGGGGAGGGACGCGGGCCTGTCCCTTCTCTCGGCCTTGGGGCCGCTTCAGCCAAGTTGAAAGGAAAGGCAGGGAGCTCAAACCTTTTAATTGCCTATATGTTTCTTGAAAGCAGGCAGCCAGGAAGAGAAAAGACCGATCGTACGAATGTCCCAGTGGCTGGACTCAGCCTTTTACGAGACATCAGAGATTCCCCCCCCCCGCCCGGCAGCCCCCATGCCCAGGACTTTTCCGCTCGCGCGTCGCATTAAAGGCTCAAAAGCCCGTCTCCCGCTGCCGAGCTCGTACCTCTAAGGAGAGCGGCTCCATCCTGGAAAGGGGGAAACCGAGGCTGCGGCATCACGACTCTCCGCTCTCGCCCTGCCCCTGCAGCAGCATCTCGGCCGCTTCCTTAGAGATGGCCCTGGCCTTCGTGGGGTGGACAGAGACCGACGTGGCCGACGCACTGGCTGCTTTCTCGCCTTTTCGGTTCCTTTTCGGATGCAGCTGGACGATGCTGCTGGCTGCAAGCAGAAGGGAGGCGTGAGGATCGTAACATGGCCTGTCCACCGTGGCAGGTCCAGCCGGCCCGGAAAGGCGACCCAGGTGTCCCGTTCATCTGCCACGAGCCCAAATCGTAGCTCGTGTATCAGCGCGGAAGGAGCGCGGTCCTCGACGGTCCTCCCTGCTTGCTGCCCCGGAGCAGGGGCTGGCCGCGAGGACCTCCAGCTCCCCGCTGCACCCGGGAAGATGCAGGACACGGGGGTTTGCCAGGCGACCCACAGTTACCCAGGCTGGACATCTGCCCAGGTGACGCAGATGCCATACTTTCCATGCGAAAGCACCGGTGGAATTTCTCTCCACCCCGCCGCGTTGGCAGGAGAGCCGGTGGATTTCTGAACCTTTCTCTGGAGTATTAAACAGGGATTACGAACTGGGATCAAGGCAGGCTCTCTCCTCTACGCCCCCGTGGCAAAGCAGCGCCTGGGGCCTCGCTAGCCCGTCCTTCCTCGTTTGTGTATCACAACCGACCTGAAATAACCGCAGAGGCAGAATTCGCTCTCCTCCGGGGCGAGCGCAGTATATTTTTTTTCCCCCCCCTTTCTTGCTTGTTTGCATCCATCACGTTCGCTGAAGCAGCAGAAGCCGACCAGCGCTTGGCAGAGGACGCGCGCACGCGTGGCCCGGGCTTGCACCTTCGGAGCGTGCAAGCCCACCCCGACGCAGCAGGTCTCGCAGCGACGCATTGGGCTCGCCGTTGCTGCAGACCAGACAGGCCGGGTCACGGGTCCGCGGGACGCCCAGCCTTTCGGCTCCAGCGCCGTCCTTTGTGTGCCGTCTATTCAGGCAATGCCGGTCCCTTCCAGCTGCAGCCAAACGGGGACCCGGGCACGGGGGGCAAGTCGGAGGGGAGGAAACCGGCTACAGTTCTGCCTGAGGCCGAGACATCGTGGCCTGCAAAGTCACCGCTCCATGACGTCTTGAACGGCCTGGATGAGTTTCGGGGAGAGACGCGTCGCATCCCTCCCTGCCGCTGCCAAGCTCTGCAGAAGGCCGAGGGCCGAGCGAAAAGCGTTTACCCCCCGGGCAAGGAGGTTGGACGATGCCAGAGGGAGGCAGAGGAGTGGCAAAGGAGGGAAATTGCAAAGGGAAAATTAAAGTGCCGATCCTGAATTTGCCCTCGAGCTAAGCAGGGAAACAGGATCTCCCCCAGCCCGTGAAACTTTGCACGTGGGTGCCCAGGGAGACCAGGGAAGCTCTGAGAGGTTGTGGATGGGGGAACCCCCGCAACGTGTCGTCCTGCCTCGGCGACCGCCCCTGGACTCCCCACCCTTCCTGAACCTGCTCCTTCGAAGCCAGAGAGCTTCAGGCCTTGGCTGTGTTCGCCGAGGGGTCGAGCCAGCCCGTCCGTGTGGCTCAGGGGTGGATACCACCACTGCAGAGAAGCTACCGTGGAAATAAAAGCTGTTTCAGCCGTTGGCTGGTGGAGGCTGCAAGGAGGATCTTCACTGCCCCGCACCACGACCTTTACAGTTCCCATCACCTCAAATGCCCCACGGCTCCATCCTGCCAGGTGCTGTGTGCATTGCAGCTCCCTCCAAGAGACCTTCAGCATCAGGACGGCCTCGCAGCTTCAGTGCCAGACCCGTGCCGGCTCTGAGCATCCCTGCCTTCCTCAACCGCAGCACAGGGAAACGCCAGAGGGAACGGCGTTTCCCAGAGCGGGACGCGGGCAACGGGGTCTCTGACGGGCTGTGCCTCTTCAAAATAGGCCGCCTTGCAAAAAATCGCAGGCTGAAATCTCAGTTTTCAAAAGCAGGTTAGCCGAATTCACTCATGCCCCGTGGCTCAGGGCCATTAACTTAACCTTTAAAAATGGGAATACTGTATGTATTCCGCATACTTGACTGACCGTCAAAATTCCCCCGATGCATCCAATAGCAGGAGGTTTCCATTGCCGTCCCGGTTAATCCTGTCCTTCCCACGCCACGGGGCTGCGTTCCTCCCCAGAGGTGGCCACATTCGACAAGGGAAAGCTCCTCTCTGTACGGAGAGGGGAGGTCCTAGTCTCCCCATTCAGATCCGGAATAACGATCCACAAAATTTGGTCTGGACTCAGAACCCTCCCAAAAGCTGGATCTTCAAAATCACTGCTCAGCTTGAGCCTTCAGGAGACTTGAGTACTTCCCCCACCCCATTCCCGTTAGCGTCTGCTTATTGAAGCATCGTCTGTGAATTTGGCTAATGCATCCTTGAACCAGCTGATCCCGTCTGCCTCCCGTGGATGCAATTGTGGGGAAAAGGATGGTCTCCCATTAGTGTCTACCTAGCTCCATGCTCTTGGACTGTGGGACCTGCTGAATAGGTTCGACCTACCATCCCATTAAAGGTGAGAGCTGCAGGAAGGGACTCGGTGTCTCCTCTCTAGAAATCACCGTTACTGCTGGCATTGCTACCGACCCTGCCTGGTGTCCTGGAGGGCAGAAATCCGGCACCAGTACTGTCTCGGGTCAGCTTAAAAGACGTCTGACTCAATCACTCATGTGGGCACATCAGTTGGTCTCCTGGGTCACTGCAGCCTACAGGAAAGGGTAAATGTGCAAAGCTGCTGGCGCTTATACTGAAAACTCCTGTCCAAAGAGCCTGTTACACTCCAGTGCTTGGTTTCGTCTACACTTGCAGAAATAAAGTCCTTCTTTAATATGTAACGAAGCAAGTTACTAACGCCGCTTTATAAAAAGCCAAGCCAACCAGCCAGGATGGCACGAGCCCAGATGTTTTACGGCTGCGCACACGTTGCAGGGGTGAGCGCGGGAGCCTCGGACCCATCGGACTTTCCCCTGCTCCAGCAGCTCCCCCAAGCCCAGCGCTAAACCTCCGTCCGCTTTGCCGGAGCGTGCAAGATCAGATGCCTCTCAAAGGTTGTCGGGGCTTTTTTATTTTTTTTTAAAGCATGTCATAGCTCAGTAGATTTGCCCCTGTCTAAAGCAAAGACCCTCCGGTGCCCGAGAAACAAAACCGCTCGCCGCCAAAGAAATGCAAGTTTGGCCCCCGGGCGGCAAGCGCGTTTCGAAGATGGGGCAGCCGGGGCGGTGGAGCTGCGCTGGAGCAGCGGCTGCGTCTCTTGGCAGCCTGGCCCTCTCATTAAAGGAGCAGAGGAGACGGAAGAAGGCAACTCCCAGTATCGCTCCCCCTTCCCGGTCCTCTCCCCCATCCCGCTGCCGGCGGTCGGATCTCCTACGTGGCACTGTGGGGGAAGGGAGCGCCTGCCGCAGAGCCGGCAAAGCCAAATCCCGCTCGGAAATGCCTCGATGGCAATAGAAATCTTTCCCCCCCCCCCCCCGATGCACGTCAGCCCGATTCCCAGCACTTTTACCCCGGAAAATACGGTTTTGATCGAGATCGAGCCGTTTGCAGCCATTGCGGTAGAATTTACTCTTTTTCTGCCCCTTCAAATCATAAAGCACTGCGGATTTATCGTGTTTGTCTTAGCTCGGAGAAATGCACGCAGGACTGTGGTATTGGGGGGGATAAATTAGTAGTGGGGAGCCCTTGGCGAGAGCAGGGATTGGGGGGGGGGTGCATACTCTCAAAAATCAGGCAAAAATTGCAACATCTTCGTGCTGGGCTGCCTGTCCTCAAACACAAAGAACTATTTTTATTCAACCCCAGCTTCCCGTTATCGCGGCGAATCCTTTTAAGACATCTGAAGGACGGAGCCCTGCATTTTTGAAGGGGTTTGGTGCTGGGAGGCATCGAAAGAGATCAAGATTACAAGTTGTAGGAGTTATTTTTAATTTCACTAGGAAGGAAAAAAAAAAAATAGTCGTGCATGGGAAATAATTGCCCAGAAGGGTTCGAAGGTGGAGCGATGCAAAGCTTGGCGGAGCAGACCGACTGCCCCTGGGAGTTTAAAGGAGCTTTTCCCATTTCTCAGGGGCACATGCTGCTGGCAGAGGTAAGTAACTCTTTGCCTGCCCTGCACCAGGACCAGGAGCAAGAACATCACCAAGTTTGAGTGCATTGATTGTCTGCAATCAGCAAATTCATTTTTTTTCCTCCGTGGCAAAGTAGTAATAAAGACGAGCAAATAATGCTATTAAAAAAAAAAACCACACTGGGGGCAAATTCTGATCATTTATGCAGATGCAAAGCCCCACTGAAGGCAAAAAAAACTGCTCCCAATATACCCTAGATCATGCAACACTGTGATGCTCAAGGTGCCTCACATCTCCCCCTTCTACAGGATCCCTCCAAGAAGGAGGCTGAGCTCTGAACATCCCCGTCGTGAAGCCTTTAGGACCATTTAGGCACGTTAAAATCATTAAAGACTGCAGTGTAAAGTACCTGCTTGGATGCAAAATGCCCAGGGACGATGACAGCCAGAGATGTTTTTGTTCAGGCCCTTCCTTCTCTGCGCGGTCACCCTTTTACACGCCACTGGAAAAGAAAAAAATAAAAAAAAGACAAATACAAAAGACAAATAAAAAAAAGGAAAAAAAAGAAAAAAAAGCCAAAAAGGTCACCCAAAGCCAGGAGCCTTCAGGCTGCTGAAATGACTTCACGTTTGGTACCCAAAAGGTCGCCCAACGAGCGAGACCCCCTCCTTGGCACTGTGCCCCTATAACAGCTTTTGTGCAAATCACACCGCGCGGATCACTTCAGCCGTAATAAAGGGTATCGGGAAGGGATGAACGGGACGATCTTTCTCACAGTCAGGCACAAACGTCCAGCCGGCCAGGGCCAAACCTGCCGTTATCTGCTACCGCTGTTATCAAGGTCACGTCGCTGGAAACCTCGCTGGGAGCGAAACGATCGCCGAGACACACGTTTCGTTTGGCTTATCGCTGCTCCGGGGAGCCGGTTTCCAGCAGCTGATGGGAAATTTTGTGCGGGGTTGGCGGGGGGGGGGGGGGGGGTTGCCCAGAGACCTCCCTCTGAAGTGTCGAGCATCTCCTCGCCTGGCATCGTCTGGACGGCTCGGAGAGCGGAAAGACGTCGCTTTTTGCTGCTAGACTCGGCGCTGGGGTTGAGGGGCTGCACAGTGGAAAGGTGAGATGATCCTAGCACAAGGCGCTTGCAAGCCGATGGTCCAGGTCTGAGGGCAGAATAGTCAACGCTGGATGCTATCTTCTACCGCAGCAACAAGCGGTACCTGCTGAGACCCCCCCCCCCAACCCCGGTCCTTCGAGGGAAGTGAGAAATTTGTGGAGCCAAAAACAACATTCATGGAGGTGCAGGTGGGAGGGTGGGGAGGAAACGGCATGGAGAAATTGGAAGCCAGGGAAGAGCCGGACGGAGCTCAGCTAAGCAGCACGACGACGTGCAGCGTGCCCCCGTGCTAACGCGGTCGCCGTCACTGATTTCGGCGCTTAAAGCATCCGGGTGATGCCCAGAATATTGCCATCCCTAAAGGGTTGTGGGGTGGCGGGAGGGGGGGGTTGGTGCACAGGGGGAGCCGGATGGACGGCGATACGGGGACGCAGCGACGCACGGAGGCTCCCCAGCTGGCCCGGCTTTGGCCGTCGGGTGGCCGCCAAGGCGAAAAGCAGCTCCTCGTCGGGTGTCACCGACGAAGGGGGGCATTTCTGCACCCCGGAGAAGCAGAAAACACCCGGAGGAGGTGCCCACCCCCCCCCCAAAAAAAAAAAAAAAAAAAAAGCCTGGCTCCGCAAAAATATCCCGTCTGCTTTGGGGCAGCCCGGACCGTGCCGGCAGAAGGAGGGACCCCGGCGGACCCGACCCCCCCCCCGCCTTGCAGCAACGGGGGCCGGGCGCTCCCTGCCATTGGTAGGAGGCCCGCGGAGAGCGGCCGGATCCTCCCCTTCCTCTCCCACCCCAGGCAACTTTTTTCGAGAGGCTTTTTTCCCAACTTTCCAGAAGTTTCTCCGCGGCCCCTTATATACCCCCTCCGCGGCACGCCGAGGTGCACAGGCAAGCCGAGCAAGGCGAGCGCCCCGGCCCCGCTTGCAGGTAAAGAGGGGGGGGTTTTTTTGGGGGGAGGAGGCAGCCAGGCTGCGACTGCAGCAGCCGCCCGCGGGGTGTTTCGGGGTCCTGCGCGCTCCCCGCAGCGCAGGGGAGCGGGATGCATGGGGGTGGGAGAGGGGGGAGATACAGGCTGCCCCACAAGCCGGCTCCGTTTTTCCTTTTTCTGCTAGGGAAAAAAAGACTTTAAAATATATCCCCCCCCCCCCCCCCCCCCCGGCAAAGCTCCGCGGGCGATGCTTGCGGCGCTCCGCGTTTGCACCCCCCCGGAGAGCTTTTTTGGTTTTTCCAAGGGGGGGGGGTGAAGAAAAGAAAGAGGAAGAGAAGGGCAACACCGACTCGGTCCGAGAGGGCTTGGAGCAGCCGGAGCCACCAGCCCCCCCCCCTTGCTCCTGCCCAGCTTGGGAGCCGCCGAGGACCGCGAGCAGGAGGGCAAACTCTCCCTAGATGCTCGCCGCAAGCAAGCGGGCTAATCCTGCTCCGCCGCCTGCCTTAACAAAGCACCTTTGCCCCGCTGCTGACATGGGAACTGGCTCACATTTTAATTTTTTTTTTTTAAGCTCCGCGATGGGAAAAGCGCAGTCCTCGAAGGGGTGCGGGCGGCTGGCTGGCTGCAGTGGGTGACAGCCGCCCAGAGGCCACCGGGAGTGAGGGTCCCCGCGCTCGCCCGGCAGCTCTGCGGGCTGCCACGCTGGCACGGGGGCGTCCCCAGGCAGGGCCGGGCCTGGCCGACGCAGCAGAGGATGTCACGGACTGCGCGTTCCCGCAGCGCTCGATGTTCCCAGCCCTGTTTCCACCCCAGGTTATGAATTCGGCAATAATCTCCTCCTCCAGCCAAGGACGGGCACTGTTTCTCGGTCCCACCGCCGCGGGCTGCGTTACTCGCAGCAGCCCAAGGTGCCCCCCCCCCGGGCCCAAATTTCTCGCCAGTCTCTGAAGTCAGGAGCTTTTTTTTTTTTTCCAGCGGAGGATGTAAGCGGTGCGGGCCGCGCGTTGCTCGCACGACAACTACTCCATGTATCTGTTTTCTTTCAGAATGAAAAAGGCAAACGTTGACCTCACTATGAAACAGTTTCAAGGTATCTTTAGAAATAAAAGGAGGGGAAAAAAGAAACCAAACCAAAAAAAAACCCTCAGATTTTAAATGCTTGCCACACCCAATGCTATCCGCACCTTAAAAAGTGCGTCAAGGACAATTTGGAGGCCGTTGCACAAGCCTTTCTCCTGGGTAGCCAGGACAGCTCTTCCGTATTCCCCAAAGGATCGCAGGAGACAAATTGCTTCCCTTTCTGCGTTTACCTAATTCCAGCTCTGGCAGTGGGTCGCTGGTGCAGCTGCGCACTCCCTGCTTCGCTCCAGGCTATGTGCATGCGTGTTTCCTTCCATGCGTAATCCCAGGGGGCCCTTCGCTTCCTGCTCTGTTGGCTTTAACCCTGAAGCTGCCGCCGTCGCAGCCCTACTTGCCTCGGCACGCAACCAGCGGGCCCGCGAGGCCGGCCCCGAGCCGGGTAGGAGGACGCGGCCGAGGAACGGGACTCCGTTGTAGCCTTGGGCGTGACGCTGCCCGCCGCAAAGCTCGGTTTTGGGCACGGAGGGGGAATTCAGATCCCAGAGATCTGCTACCAGGAAGAGTCGCTGTGAGCAGTGTAAAATCGGGAGGGAGGGCTCAGGGACAGGTTATAGCCTCGGAGGCAGGAGGGATGAGCTGCCTTTTGGATGTTTTTTCTTTTGCTACCCGCTCAGTAGAGGAGTCCAAACAACTCACTTGGAGTAAATGTTCACCCTTTAGACCCAAGAGCTAGCTCTCTGAAGAGCTTTCAGGCATGGCTGTAGGACTAACTAGTCTGAAGATTTATCTAAAATCCCTACAGCACTTGAGAGCCCTCACTGGGGACAGGTACACCTATGTCGTGATGAGATGCACCTACCTAGTGCATGTATGCATTGGGAAGGGGCTTTGCGGGAGGAGAGGAGGGGGTTCACCATCTGCCTTTCTCCCAGTACATTCCTGACAGAGCTGACCAGAGTCGGACCTTCTCAAGGGACCCCCTCTGACCAAGCTTGCTGGGAGCTCATGTGCTCCATCTAGTGTCTAGAAAGCTCAGCGTTTGGGTACCGAGCTGGAGTCTTCAGAGAGGAATGATCCCTGCCGTACCCTGACCACGGCAGCTCCGGCATCGACAGGCAGCACTGGGTTATGCGGCCAGCATAAACACCCTGCTTTTAACTTTTCCTGACCAGGGCAGAGGTTTGACCTGCTACTCTGGAGATGGAAAGACCTCTTGCTCCCTGGCCCCTCCCCAAAGCCTTTACTGTAAAAGAACACAAAGCAACGCTGTAAGAGCTGTTTAAAAGGGAAGCTTTCGTTCAAAACGCACCGGCCCGGCATGGCAGAGTGCCGTCTTGACTCTTGGCACATTAATTCTTGCTCACGGGAAAACCCAATGCAGAGTCGGGATGCTGAGACCACAAGTGAAGTGTTGATGCAGCTGCTCTGGCTCTCCATCTCTGGAGCCTAGGAGTGGATTTGGCTGGAAGAGCCCCTGGGATGTGTGAATGCTCCAGGAACGGTTTGGGTCATGCTAACTGTGGACACTTCTTGCCCAGCAGGTCCCCAGAGGCGTCGGGTGCTGCCGAAACCATGCGGATTATTCTGGCGCTCGCTCTCTGCGGCCTCGCAGCAGCCGTGCCCTCGGAGGACAGGAAGCTGAGTGACAAGGCAACAACGTTGGCTGAACGCAGCACAACGCTAGCCTTCAACCTCTACCACGCCATGGCGAAAGACAAGAGCATGGAGAACATCCTGCTGTCCCCCGTGGTCGTGGCCTCCTCCCTCGGCCTCGTGTCCCTCGGGGGCAAGGCCACAACAGCTTCCCAAGCCAAGGCAGTGCTCAGCGCAGACAAACTGAATGACGAGTACGTGCACAGTGGGTTGTCAGAGCTCCTGAACGAGGTCAGCAACAGCACAGCCCGCAACGTCACCTGGAAGATCGGGAACCGCTTGTACGGCCCTGCCTCCATCAACTTTGCTGATGACTTTGTGAAGAGCAGCAAGAAGCACTACAACTACGAGCACTCCAAGATCAACTTCCGGGACAAGAGGAGCGCCCTGAAATCCATCAATGAGTGGGCAGCCCAGACCACAGATGGGAAGCTCCCAGAGGTCACCAAAGACGTAGAGAAAACTGATGGGGCCCTCATTGTCAATGCCATGTTCTTCAAACGTAAGTTATACCTTCAATGATTGATACCAGTGACCCAAAACCCAGTTTCAGTCCATACATAGCATACTAAATGGGAACGTAAACAAATCCTGGGTCCCCTAAGGCCAGCTCTTTCCAGAGCGGGTAGTTAGAAACTGCATGTGAAACTGTCATCCATTCGTTCCCATTCTTACGAGCTGAATTTCCCTCTCCTGTAGCTCACTGGGATGAGAAGTTCCATCATAAGATGGTGGACAACCGTGGCTTCATGGTGACCCGTTCCTACACTGTGGGAGTTCCCATGATGCATCGCACAGGTAAGTTGCAAACCTGCTGCCCCATGCCAAGACCAATTGGGATTACATTCGCTTCTACTCTGTTACCAGTTTTCCACTAATTGCTTCCATGTTTTGGCTCATCTGCAGTGAGTGAGGGAAAACGAAGTAGGGATGCTTATTCTGTTGATTTAGTCTATGAGCAGAGAGAATCCATGTTTACTATCAGGCACTTGGCTGCTAGGAAGAGATTCTAGCTCAACACACAAGTGAGAGCAGCAGTTTTGAGGTGTGGCCAAGTGTGCTGCTGGCAGGCCAGTTCCCGACATGGTACTGAGGCGTTACACCATTGCCAGTCAGGGAAGGCCCAGGGTGAATTCACAACAAGACTGTGGGTAGCTTTACCTGTGCCCTGCATCTCACCATTTCCTGCCTGTTTCTGACTTCTCAAGGTCTCTACAACTACTATGATGATGAGACAGAGAAGCTGCAGGTGGTAGAGATGCCACTTGCTCACAAACTCTCCAGCATGATCTTTATCATGCCAAACCATGTGGAGCCACTGGAGAGGGTTGAGAAACTACTGAACAAGGAGCAGCTGAAGACCTGGTCTAGCAAGATGAAGAAGAGATCGGTGGCCATCTCATTGCCTAAAGTCATTCTGGAAGTCAGCCACGATCTTCAGGTAAAGATGGTCCTTGAAGAGAGCAGTTAAGCCTTGCAGTTCTTGGGGGTGGGTGAGAAAACAGCAAGGTCGTGGGCTCTCTGTGCCAGACAGCCTCTTCCCCAGTGGCTGTCCTGACCATGGACAGAAAGGATTGCAGAGTGTCATCTCTGGGAGGGTTGCTGATCTCTTTCTCCTTCTAGAAACACTTGGCTGACCTGGGCCTGACAGAAGCCATTGATAAAACCAAGGCCGACCTGTCCAAGATCTCTGGCAAGAAAGACCTTTACCTGTCCAACGTCTTCCACGCTGCTGCTCTCGAATGGGACACAGAAGGGAACCCCTACGATGCTGACATCTATGGCCGAGAGGAGATGAGGAACCCCAAGCTCTTCTATGCTGACCACCCCTTCGTCTTCATGATCAAGGACAATAAAACCAACTCCATTCTCTTCATCGGCAGGCTCGTGAGGCCCAAGGGGGACAAGATGCGTGACGAGTTGTAGTTGGGGTCCTTCCAGAGATTGGTTTGGTTTGTGTTTTTAGTGAGGGATTTGAAAAAGGGGAAACACTATTTTGTATCCTTCTTGAACTATGGGTGCTATTCAGACCAGGGTGCATTTTGATGAGAAACCAGCATACACTTTACCTCACCCCAAAATACTCTTATTGCACAAACCCACCTCCAGAGAGGAACAGGGGAGTCTGGCACAAGAGGGTCACCAGGAGCGGAAGGGAGCTAGCACACACTAAGCTATTATCTTCAGCTGAGATGTTCAGGCCGATGCTTGGTTCCTCCCTGCACTAGAATTAAGCCTCCTGCTAAGTACCTTGTTGCTGCCGTCAGCCCTGCAAAGGCACAAGCCCTCCACCCTGCCATCTCAAATGCTTCTGCACATTTAGCTCTGCCACCTACTTTTCTCCCTTTCGGTGCCATGGGGCACCGCACTGGAGCTGCTCTGGTCGCTTTGCAGTTTTTCCTTGCTTGTAGTGAAGGCAGGAGTATGCTTCCCTGTTCTTTCACCTCAGATTGCAGGGAGTCGTGCCCTTCTGTCCTGCCTAACTCTGCCGTGGATGATTGCTAGATGCTTCAGCCCAAGCAGAAGCCATCAGCTCCTTAGCTAGAGGGACATTGCAGAGACAGGTGCCGCTTTGCTCTGCAGCATACACTCCACAGAAAAGCAGCTTGGGGGGTTAGGGTGTCAGCAGAGAGGCCAAAGAGCAAATAGGCTCCTAGGTAGTGAAAGATGCACCTGAGGGCCCTTCAACACTCCTGCAAGACTGTGAGAAATTACTGTGAGGGGCTGTGCTCCACCCTTCTAGGGCTCATGACGGGGGATCTTGGGCCAATATCTGTAGTTAAACATCTTTTGCCAAGCAAATGGAGAAACTTCACTTTTCCTGGTGCTTTTGCATCAGCACATATGGCTGGGAAAGAGAGAGTTTACACTGTGAAGGTTCTCCCAATTGCAACCAGGGCTGGTACCCATCAGCTCCTGTAGAAGCCCAAGGGATTCCTGCTGGCATGTTGGAGGAAAGTGGAGCAGCTCTCACTTCCACTTAGTTTAAATACAAAGCTTTAGAGCTGCCATTGCCTGACTTCCTAATGACCCTTTTTTTGCAGCTCCTCTTTTCCCTGATACTTTAGCTCCCCATTGGCTGACCTGGATAAGGGCACACTAAAAAACAAACCTTGCCATGCACTCAGAGACATTGCAGAGCAAGTAAAGACAAGATTATTCAAATGAGAGGAAAATCCACATATCATAATCTAAATGCCAGTTATTGGGAACCAGGAAGGACAGTGTGACAGAACTGTGTTTTTCTTTATGGTTCCTTGTCAATGCATTTGCTGTCAGGTTGCTATACAAGCCCAGTACTGCATTGTTTCAATCCATACATAGGACTATTTCCACTTATTTATTAACAGTTAAGTCTTTTATTAGGCCTAATTTCATAGAGCCAAAACTCCAGCAACTTGCACCCCCCAAGTTTGACCTGACCATGTCTTCTCCAGGTATGCAAGGTTACAAAACTGCAGAAAGGTGTACGTGCCCTAATTCACATAACAGGCTAGCGGGAAGGAAAGTTCTGTCCTTAGACTCTTCCCAGTCCATTCTCCAAGGCACTTTGCTCCAGTGTGTTGGGGAGGGGAAAGGAGGGAATCCACAGGGATATACCCAAATGTACAGGAAGCCTCAAACCCAGTGTGTATGCTAGACACTACCCAGTGAATCAGCGCACTGAAACCCACATGCTGTAGCACACTATGGAGAACGGGGGGGAGAAGGGGAGGGCAGGGCAAGAACAGTGTGGGATATTGTGAATAATTTGCATCATGTGGATGCAGGTATCTGATGGCTTTTATTGTCTCTTCTTGTACCACACAATGACAGTTGTGTTATTTTGCAATAAAACTTTTTCAGTGAACCCCTGGCAGTCGCAGTCACCTATAGGGTTTGGGTGGAACAAATATTCTCTTAAAAGAACTTAGGTAAATTTCCTACTGTCTTTAAATCCAGCATAGCTTTTTTTAATCTGGTATTTATTAAATCAAAACTACACGTAATACACAACACCACATTAATTTCCATGACATCTGTGTCATGGAAAAGGAACCCTGTTACCAGCTATGCTTTTCAAATACTCTACGTTCTTCTCTTGAAGATACTTCTCTTGAAGTATCCAACATCTTTAATGCTCCACAGATAAGAGGACTCGCTGCCCTCCCCTGCTGACATTTAAATGTGAGCAAATGGCCCAGTTAAAAACAAAGAATGGCAGAGCAGGAATAAAACTGAGCTGTTAGCCCCAGGGACTAGCCTTCCTGACCCTACAAACCCAAAGCTCCTCTGGCTGGGAACCAGTCGAGGGGACAGATGACAGAACAGGACTGCAAGAACCTGCACCACGGCTGTGGGCATGCAGTCAGATCTTGGAGAATCCAGCAAGGTCAGATTCTGCTGACTTGCGTCCTTCCATCGCTAGAACCTGTTGTCCATTCAATCTTGCTACCTTCTGGTACTCGGTCACAAGCAAAACTAATGCTACAGACGTCGCCCCTTTCCCCTACACGCTGGACTAGCACTTGTCTTGGGACAGGCAGGTGCACACATCTGTGTGGAGCTCCTCACAAACTGAGGAAAACGGGGCGCTTGCCAGATCACGACCTTTCATCGCAGAAAAAACAGCAGCCATCTCCAGAACCAACCATGGCAGCCAAGGAACACCATCAACCTGGAATCGCATTATTGCAAATGAGTTAAAAGCCATTTCAGACCTCCCATTAGCTCCTAAGCCCCCCCATAAGCAACTTTGTTTTAAACACTCGTAGTTTTTATCCTAGGGAGGACAGCACCTTCAAGATATGAGGAACTAAACTAGCCCCCAGCTCTGTTCTAGCAGCTGGTTCAAACAGTACATGGTGGTGGTACACCCCAATCAATGCACGCTGTGAAGGTATTCTGAAAGTATTCTCCCCACCCCAATACCGCTTCCCATTACACCCACTCATTTACTCTTATGCTAGCACTTTCCCTGTACCTACACTGTCCCTCCCTGGTCTTACCTCCTTGAAAGAGTCAGCCATCATATCCCCTTCCAAGCTACATCTTGCCAGGATACAGCCACAAAACTAAAAGAGCCTGGTTTACTCTCCCTCCTGGCATCATCCAAAGATGACACCTTTAAACAGGCTCCTCTTTAAATCCTTCCCTGAGCACTATTCCACTGGAGTAGTGCTCCAGACAAGACTCGCACAGATTTCTTAAAACACAGGTAGGGAACGCTCAGCAAGACAGTTCACACATACAAACCTCAATCATTATGGGATAATCCTTAAAGTCGTCCTTAACTTCTCCCAGCACACTGGATCGTAGCAGGAAGAGAGATACAGCAACACTCTTATACACAATTACTTATACATCTCTTGATATTGCAAGCAACTTAACATTTTTTCATCCTACCAGTGATCTGCACAGAGATTTAAAAGGCAAATGGACCTGTTTGGAGGACTTTAAATGAGAAAGTGAACCATCTTCAGGAAAACCAGGCCTCGCTGGAGGATTGCCATTTACGAAACGAAGCACAGTCACATCAGCAGCAATGAGACCGCTATGAGCCAGAGTGCAGGAATCTGATTCTTCAAGCTGCATTCAACAGCAAAGCACTTTTGTCAAATAGCATAGATTCAGCCAGCCACTTTGAGAAATTTACAGCTGATCGTTTCCTGGCATATCCAGATCTGTAAGAACTTAATACCGAGTGCAAGGCTTTGCACTGCATGTCACTGAATTTCATCCTATTCTTTTACTTCAGGCCTTCCAGCTTTCACACGTTTCCTGCTCCTATGAAGCGACAAAGCTCCCTCATGCTGAGATCAGTAGATAACACTTAAACATGTAAGAGCCGGGATTTTTAAAGCTCTTCACTGAAAGATGTGCACAGAAAGCAGCCATCGGATCTCGGAAGCCCTGAGAAGGCAACATCTTTTTCTGACAGAGGCCTAACCTGCTTCTCAACCCAGCATCCTGCCAGGCCAGGTTTCCAGGAGACCTGCCAGAGGAGCTGAGAACAGGAAGGCAGAGGCTCACACAGGCTGCCAGACAGACCAGTTTCTGACACCGTCGGATGGAAACTGCAGTTCACAGGCTGCCTGCGTAGTTCCTTCAGAGAGGACTCCAGAAAACGGAAGCTTGTAAAAACTGCTCCTTAAGGAACATATTCTGCAGATTTATATACAACAAATTCAGTTAATGCACCGAGCGGGTTCTGAATTTCTCCAAGTCAGAGAAAATGTGCACGACAAGTCTCTTTCCATAATGGCACTGGACTTTGAAAAACACATGGAGAAAGTAGCTGAGAGAGTATGATTTTTCTGCCTGGATCTTGACCAAATGCCCGTTCTGACTGCTTCAGCTACGCTTTATACCAGTCTACAGCAGATACAAGAACAGCATCAAGAGCAATTCAGGCAGGAATACAACAGGAGTGAAAACATATCCCTGCAAACCAACTATGCATTCTTATAGCACAAGCAGCCTTGTAATTTAATTATCAACTTCAACAAGATCTAATCATGTTATCCTACAGCACAGTTATTAATACAGCGACACATTAATGCACTGTCTATTCAAGTCTCAAAGGAAGACAAGGGTTTCTCCAGTGCTTAAATACGTTTGCACCTCAGCGCTTAGGATAGAAGGTCTGAAATCCAAAGCTTACAGGTTCTTTTTCAATTATGCACCAGTAAATGTCTAGAAGCTTGTCTTGCCCTTTATCTCCACCAGCTAAGGTTACATCTCTCTAACAGCAGCTACAATGCTCCCATATAGTCTGTAGCCCTGAAAGCTAAATATTGAATATCTTTCAGCAGTGAAGAAAATGGAGGTACAGAGGTGAAAGGCGCATTTAGCAGACTACAGCAATACTTTGGTCTAAGTCAGAAAGATATCAGTGGTTGCAACTGCTTCAGACACTGCTAAAAAAGCTCCCCCTTCTGGAATGACTTGAAGGAGAAAAGGACTGCTATATAACTAACAATTACAAGGACTCCGGCTTTTGGAGTGTTATTCATGACCCCCTAAATATCAGATTGTTGTTCTAGCTGTACCTAAAAATCACAGTTTTGCCCCCATTCTGTTTTGATCAGGATCTGGTAAGCTCACTCCGAAAAGGGTAAAACAAGCAGGGAGAAACGCAAAGGGATTCCTTCCATACCAAAGGTGGGAGCAAGGCTTTCCTGGAATACATCTTGCAAAAAAAGCACCTCCACAAACACTGTCTTTTGTGACTTTATTAAGAGATGTTTTCAGGACAGTCAAGCTTCCGGTTGCAGATTGTACAAACCCTACAACAAAAAAACAAAATACTGAGTGAGATGGCAGCAAACCATTTCCCCATGACCATTCTCCTACCTAAAACAGTGAGAAAACAGGCTCCAGCATTCAAATTAAACAGTATCCCCTATTTCTTGCATTTTAGCCAATGATCACATTATTTTTCCCACAAGAGCATGTTTTGCTAGTCAGATCTCCTGGTTTCACTGCAGCCCTGCAAACTTCCTGAACTCTCCCTGTTGCACACAAGGCCAGCTTCAGTCAGAGGACAACCCCAGATGGCTACACTAGTGGCTAAAGAAGTCTTCTGGCAGAGGATAGCTGGATTTAAACCGCCTCAAAACAAGGCCTCAGGATCCATATCTGCTGCTACTCTAGCGGGAGAAAGCGAACAAAACTTTTTTAAAGCAGCAAGTTGCACATCTTCACCAGGGACAACTCAGAGCAGACAAAGAGAATTTCAGGCTATCCATTTGGGTCTTAGAAGCAGCTCATTCAGAGAGATAGGATTTCAAACCTTGTTTATTTACTTATAAAACAAGCCTATACATCGCGCTCAACATATTGCTTTCTGAGAGTCATTCCTAAATTGGGTCCCAGCACATTTACTCCACGAGGAATATGTACGCCTGACCCCGTGTTGTCAACTGTTCGCTGGTAGTTGGGCTAGATGGTGTGATGTGAATGACATTCAAGGTACTGAACCCTTCTCAGACAAATGCCTCCAAGTCACTCAAATTCTTACCCAAGATTCCAAATCCATGCTGTAGAACACAACATGAAGCAGGGCACTTGGACAAGGATATTCCTTTTCAGACTCGTCATCATGTCTTCACTGAAGGGTCTGCTTAGCTGGTTTGCAGCAGGCCATTTAACCATGCCTGCCCTTCATTCCAGCCACTATAATACTCTAAACCCCACCAAGCTGACCACTGCACCATCTCTGGAGGAAGAGAACAACTGAATTCAGCTTTTCTTCCCAGCAGCCTGAGGGCTTTTGCGGTGGCATGAGACCTTTTCTGCATGGATCCTCACCACGTTAACTCCCATCACTTGCAGGAACTTACCCCTCAGGCAGTGGGAACTGGCTGAGGCATGGCTGGCTGTTCTGGTTTGCCACCTTTCTGCTCTGAAATGGGAGTGGTGGGCAAAATCTCTTCTTTGGGTTCCACAATGCTGACGTGGTCTGGCAGAGGCTTTTTGGGGCCAATCTTTCCACTTGGGTCCCAGGGCAACATAATCTTTACTTTGATACCCAGTACACCTGCAAAGAGTGATAGGACAATACAGACATGCTCATTCAACACAAAACATCAAGTGTACACTCAGCAGTGACAAGCCCTAAGGTTACAAAATAAGCTACCTGCATCAAAAACATCTCCTGAAAACACTTCAGCAGATACAAGCTGGTTAACACTAAACCTGCTACAGCTTAACAATCTGGTCACTGTGAATTTACACTAGCATATTTATCCAACACCCTGCCTTACCTACCTGTAGCCTGGGAGGACTGTGATGGAAACACATTGTATCTACAACTCCTGCTAACCTTGGTTTTAAACCCTATCCCTTCCTGGGACAAACAAGTTCACCTTTCCAGGAAGTCGCACTGCTTCTTTGTATCCCTTCTCAGACAAATGCCTCTAAATCATCCAATGAGTAGGACATCCTGCCCAAGGCAGCCGTAGCACCGTACCACAGAACATGGCACCGATCAGACTACGCTCATGCAAGGACATCCTTTCTGACTCGTCATCTTATCGTCACTGAAGGGATGGTGAAGAATAGTTTTGTATATGCTAGTGTATCTACATCGAGGGTTCTGCAATTAAGTAAGTCAATGCCAACTAAGATGCAGAAGTTCCTTCTCTTGTGTTTTACCAGAGGGAAGGGCAAGCATAAGCAGGTTTGGCTGGTTTAGCTGGGAAGACTTGACAGAGTAGAGCTATAGGGGAAAAGTGCCACTGACACCTGTTTTTCTATGGGTCTTTTAGCACCCATATTCTGTCTGCCCAAGCCAGAGAGCCAAGAAAACCAAAATCCAAAGCTGCCAACAGCTCTTCAAGCTCCTCAATACACATTCGCTTCCCCGTTTGTAATTTGTGTTGTTACGCGCCTCAGAGGCCAAGGGACACAAATCAGAGCACTTGGAAAACCTAAAGCCAAATTTTCAATTAGAAACATTCAATTCCCACCACTAGAAGAGCAAACGACCTCGGATCGTTAAACAAAGTCCTGTTGTCTGCTGAAGGCCCCTTCTCTATTTCCCATTTACATAGCACAAGTGTAAATAAAGGTCTACTTTAGCCTCAAGAGCCCAAGAGAACAAGAGATTGAACAGGGTCAAAACAATGGAAACACTCTACAAGACCAGCAGTACATCAAAATCTTGTGAGTTACCACCTCACAGCTGAACGACGGAAATCGCCAAGACGCCAGCAGTTCAGATTTTCTGGCTCTGAGGTACTGATATAGGAAATCCACATCACTGCAAAGAGATCTGCACCCCAGCCACTCACCTTGCCGGAGAAGGACGTGACGCACCGCTGTGTCAACATAGTAATTCACCGGGTCTCCACTGTGGATCATCAAGCCATCCACGAACTTCATGGACTTGGCACGCTGACCTCTGAGTTTGCCGGACACAACCACCTCACAACCCTTGGCACCACTCTCCATGATGAAGCGGAGGACACCATAGCAGGCTCTGCCAGGAGAGAGCCGCAACACCCGCTTGGTTAGTCCTACAGACTCAGCAGATCTCTGCCAAACCCACAAGGCTCTATGGTGGCATTTCACACCAGGTTTCGCGCAAAGACAATCACACTTCAACTCCTGTTTGTAAAAGCCTCCCAAACACACACCCATGCAGCCAGAGCTATGTCAATGTCGTGCAAAGCTGGGAAAATTTTCACACCAGCTTAGCACCATCAAATCCGGCCTAACAAAACTCCTGCGTCTTCTGATCCTTGTAAGGCTGGGGACACAGTGACAAGCACAAGTTCTCTGTGAGACAAAAGCAGCTCCGCAGCTGAGGGTGACCAACCCATCCACATCAAGATCTCGCACACCATCCCTTCTCAGACAAATGCCTCTAAATCATTCAATGACGACAGGATGCTCCTGCTAAAGAACCACACACAGCATCACAGAACATGACACTGCAGAGGAATCACTCAACAGGAGCCACCCCCTTCTGACTCGTCATCTTATCATCACTGAAGGGATCTTAAAAGCAAGGCCACTGTCACCTGAATTCAGCCAGAAGGCTTGAAATTGTGTTTCGCTCCTCCCACCCACCACCTATTCACAAAGATGTAAACACAAGCTTTATCCACCCCAGTCAGACAACTTTTAATTTCATCTACTCTAATGCTTCAAAGTTCACTAGTAATTATTACCAAAAGTAACTGCATACAAAAAATCAAAGAGTCTGTATATGGTTAGAGTAACAAAAATACTGGTAAGGAGTTCTTCCAAAATGGTATTTGAATCCCAGGGTTCCCCCCCGCGCCATCACATTTGCATCGCTCTACTCACCGACGCACCGCTAAACCTCCCAGAAGCTTGTACCGCAGGGACTCTGCCTGAGCGATAGCACACAGACCTCTCGTGGCCACCTTCTCAGCATAGAGCTAAAAGAAAAAGCAGCAAGCTCAGGAACAGGTCTGCATTTCAACATGCTTTTAACAGATCACAAGAACTTCTTACTATGTGCTCCTGTCCTTTATACGCAGCTTGATTTGTCTTTTCATGAAGCTTTGCCCTCAGACCCAACACTTCTTTTAACAATTTTGGTCCCCTGACAGAGCTAAAGCACACTAATGATGCTTCAAAGTCAGGGGACCACTAAAACATGGCTGGTGTAGCCTCAGAGCTGCTGCTTCCAAACAGCCCCAAAACATTAGGTAACCCCAGAGATAAAAGTATCCTGACAGTCCCAAGAACTGCTCTTGCAATGCAGATTACAGCAATACACAGGGTAAGCAAGTTTGCTTAAGACAAGCAAATTTAAGTCAACAGCTTCAAACGCAGCATCCCCTCAACTGGAACAACTGGCTTTAGCCAACATGGAAAAAACAAAAAAGAACTGGAGAACTGGGAGAGTGCATTTAACCCACCATCTCCAAGAGGCCAAAATCTGATCCTTAAGAGGAAGCAACAAGTAGGTATTCAAAAATCATCTAGGCAACATTCCTAGAGCCCACATCTCAGGATGCGAGCATTTGTATCAGAAATACATTTACACATTTGCTGGAGATGATAAGCAATCTTCACAGTACATTATGGTCCAGCAACACTGGCTGAGCAGGAATAAATGTAAGCACCACCTCAGACCAAACACCCTCCTTCATGTGATTTGTTTTAGAGGAAAGTATTACAGAAGGCACCAAACTTCAAACATGAAAAAGGCATCAGGGAATTACTGTTGTGTCATTTTACTGTCCAATTCACTACAGTACCATAGAGTAAAATCCTAAAAACCCTTAAGTACCAAAACAGTTTATTTATAAGGACAGTAGCATTATGAATTTAATAACGATAACAGTAACATACAAATATCCAAAAAAAATGGTGATAAGACTGACTTCTCACCTCAATATCAATACAATAGTATTCTTTCTAAAATATTTACAGAGAAGTTAAAAACGTTTTAACTGCTCCTCTGATCTTCCCAGTTGGGAAAGCAGAGAAAACAAGCCAAACTGACAGCATTCAAAATACCACCAACACCAAAGCACTCCGTATTTCAGTGTGACACTCTTGTGTGTGGGCAGGTAAAACAGGCCCCAAGCCATCTTCAAGTCAAACTACCTTTCAACCACACACTGCCTTTCAACTGGCATCATCCAGAGAGCGCACAAAGGTAACTGCACAGCTCGCTTAATATTGTTTTGCTGAAAAAGTTTTACCTCAACACTTCCCTCAGGGAAGCCAAACCTCTTCTGGACAACAGCCGTCAGCTCCCGGATGCGGCGCCCCTTCTCGCCCAGGACATTCTGAGTTCTGGAAAAAAGGCAGAGCGTGACTGGGAAAGTGTCTCCACATCCAAGCCTGTAACCATCCCCAACAGCTCCAGGACTGAGCGTCTAACCTAGTCCAGACTGATGACCAGCAGAAGTTGCGACACTGCTGGGTCACTGAAGATCACTTCAGGACCGCTTCTTCCCCAGGTATCCTCCCTCGACAATATTTACCGCTTTAAACTCTTTTGTGAAACGGCAGCATCACACACAACTTTGCCCGGCACCTGCGAACGGCAGGACCGTTTCCGTTACCTGGTAGCAAGGATGATTATCTCAGTCCTGGTTGGCGTGACCCGGACCTCTACTCCCGAGTACCCGTCTTCAGCCAGTTCACGAGTCAGAAACTCATTCAGCTCGGCTTTGAAGATACCATCGGCGACAAACTACAAGCAAACGGACCCAGTCGAGCTCTGCTCCGGCGCTCGGGCCCGCGGGCCCCCTCCCCTCACGCCGGCCTCCCGCCGCCATGTTCCCCGCCGGGCCGCCGGGCCGCATCCGCCGCCATCCTCCCGCCACCCCCGCCCTGCCGCCGCCCCGCCCCGGCCCGGCGAGACCCGGGGCCGCCCCCCGGCTCGGCGACGCCGTTATGGAGGCGAGGCACCGCCGCCGCCGCGGAGGAAGGGGGCCGCTGCCCTCACCTTGCGCTTCTTGGAGATCTGCACCGCCATCTTGAGCCGCGCCGCCCGGCGGAAAGGAGGGAAGCGGCCTTGGCGGGAGGGCTATATGTCCCTTCCGCCGCTCCCCATTGGGCCGGCGCCGTCACGTGAGGGCGGCGGCCGCCAGCGGGGGCTGATGGGAAATGTAGTCTTCCCGCCGGCCTCTCGCGCGGCCATCTTGGCGAGGAGGTCAAGCCTGGCGCCCTGGGGACCCGTTTTCTGCCCGCCGGACGCCCTGAATCCGCATTAAAAACGGCCTCGAAGCCCATAGAAACGCGCAGGCGGGTGGGGCAGCGGAATAATTCACCCCCAGCTTGCTGCTGGGGGCCCCTGCCCGGAAAGCAGGGGGGCTGGGAGGGCGCTCAGGCGCTCAGGCGCTGGCTCTTCCTCACGAGGCCTTTTTTGGTCTTTTTTTTTTTAAGCCCGAGAAGTCCATGAATCGTTCCCAGAATCTCGTAAGGGGGGATTTTCGCCCGCCCCCCCCCCGTCTTATGACAGTAGCGCCCCCCTCTGCAGACGGGGCGCTTAATCCAGGCTTTAAATCAGTAACGGCGCGATGGGATTTCTCACTCGAGACTTCTGGGGCGGCCAAAGGTGGGGAAAGCAGCAAATACGACTCCAAATTTAAAAAAAAAAAAAAAGGGGGGGGGCTTTAAGGGAGGGAGGGGATGATAGGCCTTTGGTTGGGCTGGGCAAATTAGTAGAAAAGATAATAATGGGTAGAATTAGTACATAAAAATACCTACGGGTTAGTGGGTGAGTGCGGTTGGGTTGGGGAGCGTCAACAAAGCTCCCAGCAGGGAGGCGGCAGAGAGGTGGTTAAGGGTGAACGGATTGAAATAAGTGTATTTGTTTCCCTCTAAGGTTTCTTTCGAAGGCCTCACCAGCGCTTTTGGCAGGAGCTGAGCGGCCGGAGGCGAGCCTGGGAGCGTTGGGCGCTTCTTGCTCTACGGAGAGGTCCTGGCATGGACGCCTCAGGGCGCGCGCGCTCTTCAACAGCTTCATAAGCAACCTGGAAAGGGACAGAGTGGGCAGATGCCTGGGTTTGCCAACGCTGTCAAATTTCCAGGGTTGGAAGAGTGTGAAGACCTGAGTCTGAATGACTGGGAACTATAAGAGCCAAATTAAATGTGGTAGAAAGATATACAGAGGAAGGCACTGGGGGAGTGTCCCCCCTACCTCCTCCTCAATTCATGTGTCCAGTGAAGGGCCTTGAGCTGATCACTACCAGGACAGAAAGTGGGGGCTACATAGACAGTGCCACCTCCGCGCTCAGAGGTGGGCGAAAGAACAAACCAAATGTTAGGAACTATCAAAAAAGAAAGAAGAAATCGGAGCTCATCATTTCTATAAGTAAATCTCTGGTGCCCCTGTATTGTGACCACTGGGCGCGTCTGGTCCTCCATCTCCGAAAGGGTAGAGAAGAACAGGGAAAGGGTCAGAGCAGGGCAGTAAGGTGGCCACAGGTCCGAAATATCCTCCGTATGAAGAAAGCTGAGCAGGCTGGGAAAGATTAAATGTGCCAAGATCTACCAACCCACAGAGGCCTAGAAAAGATGGGCAGGGACTGACTGTTCACGGTCATCCCATGAAAACTAGATGGAGGCAGTGAGTGCTGCGTTTGATACAGACACCTTTGCCACAGTTTCAGTTTTCTCTGGGCTTTTGGCCATGGACAGAAATCCTGGACTAAATTTCTTCTGAGCCAGTACAGCTGCTCTCATGTTTGTAGGTAGGTGACAGCAGCAGATCACAGGATAGGGCTGGTAGTGGTTTGAAATTAGATGGTAGACCAGTGACCAGTCCCCATCTCCCCACCAAGAGAGCTTGCCACCACCATGGCAGCAAGGGCTAGTCTGCCTGGCAGCCACCTCCTGGACTGCCTCCATTTTCTGGCTTGCCTGCTCAAAGTCAATAAGTAAAGGCCGGGTTCCCGTAAACACACTGGACTGCAAAGAGTGTCACTCCAGGAACCGCAAGTGGAGCAGATGCCTCTGCTCTGGACCTGGCACCAGCCCTCGAAGCAAGGATGAAGAGCGGAGTGAGAGCTCAGCCACCCACCCTGGATCCACCCCGGAGAAGGTTGTCAGGGCATCTGGCACAGCTCAGCCCTTCTCCAGCTGCTTACGCTCTCTCCCAAGGACAGGGTAGCCATGTGCAGACAACCACTGAGAAGGTCCTTGGCCCGTGCTACCTCCTGAATCCTTCTCAGTAGGGTGCTAGTGGCTGGGCCAAACCCACCCAGGGCCCCATTAACAATGTCAGGGCCTCAATGATGGCATTTCAGGGCCTGGGGATGGTCTTGGGACCGTTTTGTTGCCTACTTCAGACCTAGCCAGGTGAGCTGTGCGGGGAATACCAGTATGACGAGTACAGTGCTGGTAACACACCCACCTTCAAACCCCCACCCCCAGCATGGCCCATGGGGGTGAGCAGGGAGGCAGCAGTGCTCCGAGGAAGCAGCTCTCTTCTTTGCCTGGGAAAGGACTATTCTGCCACTAGATGTCAGACGCTTTCCAGAATAGGAAAAGGCTTCATTCTCCCCGCATCTCCCTCCTCCCTTCTTCCCCAGGGATTTATTTGTCCAGGACTTCAGGGATGGCTGAGATGCCGGCGAGACAGAGCCTGTCCGGAGCTGCTGGACGATGCCAGGACCCGCAGTCCCATTTGCAAAGGCAGATGCTGGTGAATGACTTGTGTCACCCCTTGCTGGGAGGCTTCATCAGTGTACACACCTTCTTCCCATACCTGGTGTGTCCAAACATCATACCTGACTCTCCTGCCTTCAGCTGGCTCCTTCTCCTCCCTCTGGTCCTTTCTGAGCTGCAAAAACACCACTCTGATCTCACTTGTCTCTCTGGTGGCCCCAGCTCCCTCTCCCCTTTCATCTCCATGCTCTTTGAGTACCGGTTACAACTCCTGTCCTTGGCATCCTGCAATGCTGGTCCCAACAGGGACTTCCTCTTGACCAAAATTTGAAGCCACAGCTCCATCGGCTTCCTCCTGGTCTCTGCCGTGGGGATTGAGGCTGAAGCCAGGCTGGGTTGACAAGGGATGGAGCCGGAGAGTGCTGGGGGTCCAGGGCTCAGACTGCACTTTTGTAGCATGGACAGAGATACCTCTTAGGCACTGTGTCAGCTCCTGGATTCTTTTCTCTGCCAGTATCACCTGGACTATTAGCATCCCCACCTGCTTTAGAAATCCCCTGGGCACAGTGAGGCAAAGCCAGCCCATGTCCAGATGGGAAAGGTGCTGGCTGGGCCCGTCCTAAAGCTGAAGAAATTGCCTCCTGTATCCAAGGCTGTACATGCAATGAACTGGTGGGGTCTGAAACACCCTGAAGGTAACCAGCCACCCTGACCCCAGCTCTGAGAGATGCCGTGACAACTGCTAACCCAGCGACTCTGACCCTGTTGGACTGCACCGTCGCTGTCTCCCCTGGTCCTGTATCTTTTTCTCATCTAAGGCTGCAGTTTGTTCCACCCCGCAGTTTCTGACCTGACCCCTCGGAGATACCCACTCAGCCTCATCCTCCAGAGGAGCTGGGGCCATTCGGCCACATGGAGCCAGGGTAGAGCTGCCCCTTGGGTTGAGGAGACTGGGGATTTAGAGGAGGTAGGAAAAGGGGATGGGGCAGCCACCTTACAAGAAAATACTGAAATCAGAGACTTGCCTCAGTCATCCCTAATCCAGCTGGATGGACTATGGGACTGACCAAGAAAGCATTTCCATACCAGACCCAAGCGAGAGCAGGTGCACTCGTGAGCTCTCCCCCTGTCCATCAGACATGCCCCTGCTCATCTCAGACATGAGCTGAGGCAGGAGAAATCTCAGCTCCGAGGAAGAGCTGCTGCTTCTTCCAGCCTGGCGTCAGTATTGCATTTTCCCTGGCGGCAAAGAGGCTTATAGGAGCTCTCCTCTTTCCTCCCTCACCCCTGCCTGCCCCTTGCTCCCCCCAGCCCCCTCCCATCCTGCTGATTCAGGAGCCCGGCTGTGAACCAGCTCCCAGAAATGGTCCAACACAAACACACATGTATTTTAGGGGAGGTTATTTAAAGCCCTACTCGTTTCCCTGCTCCAGCCCAGCTCAATGGCCGCCTGCGAGCACCAAGGAGAAGGCAGGGAGTTGTGGCATGGGGATGGGGACAGGGCCAGGCGGGAATGTCCTGCTTGAAAGACAGCTCCCAGCTCATGAAGGGGCCGGGGGCTGGGGCAGCACTTGGGGAACCCACGGTCCCAGCCCTGGCCACAGCAGCACTGTGCCGAGTTGGGGGGGGAGTCATCTGGCCAGATGTCAACATCTGCATTTGCGGTCCTTGCTCCAGGCTAACATCAGATGGTCAGACACTGACATTGCAGGGGTGGCCAGCAGCAGAGGACATCTGCATGCCAAGCCCAGGAGCTTATGAACCAGGGTGTCTCAAACATTTTTTTTTTTAATGAAAAGGCCCTCCTGACTTTAACAAAATCCACTCCTCTGCCATGTGCTGGTTTCCTGCTTGGGACCACCATACAGCGCAGGCTAGGAGCCGTTCACAAAGCAGGAAATATCTGCCCAGGATCTTCTTTCTTTTGGGCTGAGTTCACCCAGGAGGGGCTGAGCCAACATATTTCTGCATCATATAAAGGGAAAGACAGAGCATTAGCAAAAAGCCTGGCCCTGACGTGCATCGCCTTTTCCATGCCCTATTAAGGAGAAACTATGTGTTGTGTCAGCATTTCAGGGTCAGCATCGACAACCAGAGCCGGGGTCAAGCTGCACCCTGGTACAAAGCCGGGGCCTCGATGGCGTTACAGCAGCAAGGGAATGTCCCCTCTCCCCCCCAGACATGGCCCGGCTAAGCCAGCGGGCTCCAAAACACGGCCTTCGCAGCCGGCAACATTTCAGTCCCTTCCACAAATAGCAACATGGGATTCCTCCGTTGGCTTCATCCATCCCCAGCCTAAGTCGGCCAGCGCGGTTCTTCTCTGCTCCAGATGAGCGGGAGGGCTGCAAAGCCTCCAGGCTGATGCTTGCGGCCAAACAGGGATGGAGTCATCTCAGCTGTGTTCCCACCAAAACGCAGACCCGCAGCGGCCCAGAAAGGCTGTGAACTGCCTGCCTCTCTCCCCAGAGAGCTCAAATACGGCCCAGCAAAGCGAAGGCCAGTCAGCGGCTCGGATTTATGGAGAGCCCAGGACTTTCCTCTGGGGGGGCAAAGGGAGCTCATCCAGTGCCGTAACTAAAGGACATTCAATGGCGAGCAGGGCTGCGAGCCCCAAGGTGGGAGAGTGAGGACAGCAGTGACGGGGACGTAGGCAGGTACCGGAGCACGTTTCTCTCCTCTCCCTGAAGCAGCTCCCAACTTATTACTGTTGGAGGAAGACAACTCGGCCTCCCCGTCCAGCAGCTCTCCTCTCCCCGGCTGCCGGGGGGCAGCTGGGGACCCTCGAGCCGCAGGGACCAAGCGAGCCCGCCCAGCAGACGCTCGGTTGGAGCTGCGACGTCCCCGGGGGGGCGTACATCACCTAGACCTGGGCGTCTCCTGTGCTGACCCGCGTCCCACGCGACGCACATCCGTCCCCTCGGGACAAGGGAGCTCACGGCATCGCTCAAGGTGGCCACGGACCCCGCATGGGCTCCTGCAGGATCCCCGGCATTGGGGCACGGTCAGCTAGGACCACCGGGGCTGGGGAGCGACGGATCGCGGGGAAGGCGCCCTGCGTCATCCCACTCCACCCCGTAAACCCCAGGAGGGGAACGGGCATCACTCGGGTTTCTGGGGATGGAGGGAGCAGGGGAAGAGGTGGCCACCCCAGGGGACCACGGCTCCGCTGTCGTCCTGTCTCCCGTTTCCCCGCCGCGCCGTTGCGCAGAGCCAGCCACGAGAGGGCAGGGGCTGCCGCGCTGCAAGGGAAGGAGCTCCCTTTGTCCGCAAGGCCCACGGCGGCGGGGGAAATCCTCGGCCTTGCGGCGAAGAAAAAAGCAAAGCCAAGGTGGGGAGGGCCGGCTGCATCCTGCGAGCATCAGCCTGGGACGGCCTGGGGGCTCCCCCATCCTCCAGGAGCGTTGCCCGCTCCCTTGAGATAAAGCAGGGCAGTCGGGAAGGTGCTGCAGGGTCTGTCTGGTTCCACTACCGGCAGCATAGACACCCCCCATGCCTCAGTTTCCCTCCTGCAGAAAAGGTTCAGCGCTCCTCCGTGGTGCCCACACCCTCAGGCTGGCACTCAGGACCTCGGGTTAGGCTCTGCTGACCGCCGCGACGACACGGCCCACGGCGCCGGTGGTGACGCGGCCTCGAGAACACGGGTCCTGCGAGGGATTTTGGCCAGCAGGAGAAGAACCAGCAGGGAACCGGGGATATAGCACCAGGACGAGAACCTGGACTCGAATCTTTTATTGAGGGTCCACCACCGACATCTTTCGCTCCCCCCGGCGGCTCCCACGTCGCGAGAAGTGTTGGCCGAAGCCGCATCCGGGCACCGGCGTCCGGACTCGCCAGCACCAGCGAGCTGCACCAGCAGCATCCGGCCCGCGGCCCCGATATCCAAACTGGGGTTTTGTCACCATTTTGACAGCCCCGTTTCCCACCCTGGGGCTGGCAATAAAGGAAGGGGCAGCTGCTTCCAAAATCACCCATGTAGGTTGTATTTTGGGGGTATTTCTTGGTTTAATTGTTTTTTATGTGGTTGCCGCCTGTTGACTGATGCGAGACGTTTGAAGGAAAAAACCCGCTGATGCCCATCAGCTCCTGGCCGCGTTTCTCAGTGGAGAGGAAGCTCTCCCATAGCTGGAGGGTCCCAGGGGAGAGCGGCTGCTATGGGAAACGGAGCGCAGAGCAGAAACCTCAGCCCGAGCCGGCACCTCACCGCGGGCTGCAAGTGGAGGGATTGGGTCATGCATTACGTTATTAGACAGAAATATTTTTGCAGCTTCCAGGGAGAGGATATCTGGCTGTGCCCATCAGCATAACTCCTCCGAGTAGCATCTCGGTGACCCTCACCCCTGTCCCACTCCGCATGAGCCAGGGGGAAGGGGACGAATCCTCCCCATATATCCCGACCCGCTGCGTACAGTGGACACAAAACCCAAAAGCCAAGGGGTTTCCCGCAGCCCAAAGTGCTCAAATTACTGTATTTGCAGCCAATTTGGGAGTTCAATTCACAGGTCTACGCCACCGTTCAGCTGCGTCAGCCCCCACCCCGTCATGGAGCACCTTCGAAGCGATGCTCAAATTAAAGCACATAATTCGGCTCATTTCTAGCAGTTCCGGCCAGCCGGGAGCCAGAGCAGGGCATGAACCCCAGCACCTCAATACGCCTCCGTGACCTGGTGTCCGCAGGCTACGTGGGCTGCGAGGGGTCCCCAAACCGGACCGTAGCCTTCCCTGGAGCCCTTGAAGAAACCTAGCCCAGGTCCCGAGCCCTCGGGCCCTGCCGCGACGCCAAGAAACAACAGCCGAGGCCAACGCTCCGAGCTCAGCCCCTGTCCCGCTGCCTTTTTGTGCAAGAGCCTGAGGGCCAGAAGAGAAAAACATGCCAACGGCCAACCCCGGCGAGCAGCAATTTCAGCAGCCGCGCCACCGAGTTAATGAATTTCCCCAGCAAGCGGCTGTGGAAAACAAAACCCAGGGCAGAGATGGACAAGAGGAGATAGTTCGCGTTGAACGGAGACTGGGCCTGGAAAGTAATTCAAGTAGAGGGATGATGAATTGCAAGCCCCGGTTGTAAAGCATTTGTAAAGTCTGACTCAGATGGGAGTTTTATTGCAAGAGCCGGAGTATTATAGTTTATTGCTGCCGTTGGAGCAGCTGCTACCGTTCGAGCTGAATTGCCATGTCTGTTATAAATCCCCTCGTTGAGTTACTCACGAACGTCGGCTTTGGAAAAGTTCCTGAGAAACGCGCCCTGCCGCTCGGGCGTTCGCTGCCGTAGCGGGAGCCCAAGCCCAGCTTCCCGTTCTGGTGGCCCCCAGCCACCCATCCGACAAGGGCCGGCTTTTCGGAGCTGGGCGAGACGGCCCGGGACAAGAGGGAGTCATCGAAGACATGGACCCAACTTGTGATGGAGCGCAACGCGGCTTCCTGCCGAAGCCAGGCAGGAGCACAGGTCGGAGCGGAAAGGGCTGGACAAGGTGGAGGACGTTCGCTGGGAATCGTGCCGATCGCCGAGCCGCCACGCGAGCGTGGAAGTAAGACCTACCAGCCCGACTGGATCGTAATCCCGGCCCATTACCTCCGTTAAACGCGATAAACCGCCGGCGACGTTTTAGCGGCCGCGCACGAACGAGTTCATCGCTCTGACACTTTTCCTTTGGGCATCTGCCCCCGAAAACAAGATTTTCCTCCGTTGCCTGGATTCACTGAGAGGGCTTTAAGCACATTAGTAAATAATTTATGCTTCCTCTATAAACGGGAATCGAAAGGACGCTCGATGTGCTATTTAGCCGGAAATCGCTCTGCTCTTTACTATTTAATGAACCTGCTGGCTGCCAACGGAGGTCATTCCAGCAGCTCGCGCCCCGGCCTCGCGGCTTCGCCGGCCGTAAAGGGAAACTTTAACGGGCAGCTCAAGGAGAGCACTTTGCCCCGGCACCATCACTTGAAACCTATCAGCTTAAGCGAACGCTTCCTAATCACCTTTCAAGCTCCGGGAAACAAGCCGGAGGGCAGGAGGCGGCCGTTTTCCACCGCGGTCGGCGTTTCACGCCGATTCGGGGCGCGTCGCCCTCGGAAAGCTCGCTATGCCTTCTCCCCGCTGCGCTGCTACCTGCGGCTTTGAGCTCCTTTCGGTGGCTGGGTATAATGAGGTGATTAAAAGCGGTAATTACAGCAGGGAAAAAAAAAAAATCAGCGCTGGAAACACCCTTTCTACGTTCTTTACGAAGACGCCACGCTGCATCCGAGACTCAGCGCCGAGCAGCTTCTGCTCCAGCCCACATGCACATCCCGGCGGTGCCTGGGGACGGCCACAGA
Source organism: Struthio camelus (assembly GCF_040807025.1). NCBI lineage: Eukaryota > Metazoa > Chordata > Aves > Struthioniformes > Struthionidae > Struthio > Struthio camelus. The sequence goes on from NC_090942.1 coordinate 222,452,716, forward strand.
GGCCCAGCTCCGGCGGTGGCACCTCGGGGTGCTGCGGGCAGGCAGACGGGGAGGAAAATGGCATGCGCAGCGCCGAAGCTGTCGGCTGGCCGACAAGTCACGGAGCCCTCGACCCATCGTTCGGTGCCCGGCGCGCTGGGGCCAGTGTTTCTCAGTCTAGTTTTGCCTTCTCCGTGGACAGCCCACCACCGGGAGCCCTCAGCTCAGCCCATGTTCCTCCCCGTTCCTCCCAAACGCTCCCGTCCTTCCTGACCACCGTGAGTTGTATAAGCTAACACAAACCCCTGTGTTTTCTCTCCTTGCACCCAACCTTCGGGAAACACTGCCTAAGAAAACCCGCCTGGACACGATCCTGCGCAACGTGCTCTAGACAAGGCTGCTGGAGCAGGGGGGTTGGAGTAGACGATCTCCAGAGGTGCCTCCCAACCTCAACCACTCTGTGGTTCTGTAAGAGCACAACTCGATAAATACACTTTTAAAATGCCTCCCTCCACGAACGGAAAACGTCAGCATGAGCCCCAGCTCCAACACGGGAGCGCCGCAGGAGGCCGGCTGCCATCCCACGCTGGCACGGCAGCGTCTGTGGCCCGTCTCCAGCCCGGCCAGGTTCTCCACTCAGCGTGAGGACCAGCGCCTTGGCAGGCAGCTCGGGGACAGCTGTGCCAAAGCGGATGCTGAGCGCCGAATCCGACTGCTACGGCAGGCATCAGATGGGAAGGCGAGTATGAGTCCGTGGCAGGTTTTGAGTGGCTTAACCAGCCTCTTTCGAATGGTCACCGCAGAGCTGGCTGCACCCGTGAAGGTGTTACTTTGGCCTGGTTGCCCGCCAATGCCCCGCTGTGGGTAGTTAGGAGCAGCTGCGTGTTCATCTGCTTCGGTGCAATCAGCAGCCGTCCGCGGCGAGTCAAACCAAGCCAGCGGTTTCTACAGCATTCGTCCGGCCGGGGCCGCAGATTAACACTACGTTGCAATAATATCTGCAAAGTCCTCACTGGCCAAAGAATAACAAAAACATTCCTTAGTTTCGCACTATTGCAGTCGAGCGACAAAGCCCTGAATCTAACTACAGCTGCATCAACAGCCTGTGTATAATTAGGTCATCAAACAGCAGACACCGAGGGTAGCTGACGTTAAGTTGGCCGAACTCAAACAATTAAATTGCCGTCAATTCAGTCACTCCGTAAACGCGCAGCACCTACAGTCGCTGCTGCCCTCATCTCTGAACCAGGCACGCAGCCGCCTTCTAGGGAACACGCTGCTCAATAGATCTGCAACCCATTATGCTGCAGAACGAGAAAGATTTAGGGGTTTTGATAGGAGTCTGGGGATCGGGAAGATGGAGGATTTTTCCCAACCTTTGCTTGAAACCCTCAGGGGAGGGAGCGAGGAGCCTGATTGCGACGCGGTGAATGAAAGTAAAAGGGTTGATGAAAGATTCCAGATGGGGAGCGATCATCTGCGAGGCCTTAAAGCGCCAGAAATGAGCAGAGCTCACTCTGTCCCCGAGACCCTAACGATAATGCTTTGCACTTTGCATGCTCAGGAGCCGCCCAGCTGGGAGGATGACATCTTCAAAACGTTTTAAGAGGAGCGGAGGCGAGTGCCAGCCAAGCGGCTCGCTTGGGGTTATGGCGGGCATCCATGGAAGGGCAGGTCTCCAGACTGCTTCCAAAAGCTTCACGCTGCAGCGTCTCCCCGTTTTGGTGGGGGGGGGGGGAAGGAAGGAGAACGATTTTGCGATGCAGGGAATGAACAGGAAGGCATCAAAGACACAGAATCGTTTCCTGTAACCCAACCCCAGCGCTCCTCGGGGACGCTTAAGCGATCGCGACTTGGCTGACCTCCATCCTGCAGTTCCTCCTAATGGCCGTTGGCACGAGGACAGGCTGAGTACTAATGGGGCAAAACCCTCTCCAAGGTCCAATTGCCAGCTGAGTCTCAGGGCCTGGCCTGCTCTTCAGAATATAGATGTTTGATTTTATTTTTTATTTTTTAAATAAGCCACGGCTTGCCAGGCTGAATGAAAACCCTGTGTCAGTGAAGCAGTGTGGGCACGAATACTCCCCGGCTCAGGACGGGGCAGCACGCAGCAGCCTGTGCGCCGGGGTGGGCAGGAGCTGCTCACGTACATCCTCGCCATAACCCGGTTCTCACGTTGTCCGGCTCCCGCAGGCAACCCCCAAGAAACAGCAAGCGAGCAACAGCGATAAAACGGCTGTTCGTTTCAGCACAAGGTTATTTTCTAGGACATTAACCAGAGTCCTCAGAAGCTGCCTTGCAAGAGACCCACAAAGAGGGAAAAGACACCTGAGCAGAATGCAAAAGCAGAGCCTCCAACTTGGCACCTCTTCTTGGTTTTGATCTTCTAAAAATAAGCTCTAAAGAAAGGACGAGCTCAAACCAGTGTTAGCACTTGTGAGTAGCTATTTGCGTTGGAAAATGAGCAGTTTCAGCAAAAATATGAGATGACTGCCATCCAGAAAGCGCTTGTTTTCAGTATCGCAGCTATTCACATCTCTAAATAAAACATTCAAGCTGCGATACAACACAACTGTTTTGCAAGGGCTAATAAATAAATGAAAAGTATTTACCAAGCCTGCCTTTCTCTAGGAATAATACACTTAGCATGCTAGAATTATCTCCATCTACGTCCAACTGGGACTTCAAATCAATAAATCGTCTCCTCATCCTTGGATTAGCTCAGTCGGATAATTTCAAAAGCAGCAGCAGCAGTTCTCCACTATTAGTCAAAACAGCTCTGCCAGCTGAATTAACATGATTCCCCCTCGTTATCCGAGAACAATCGCGCTCTGTCAGCGTCCTTGGGTAATAGTTCGCACTGACCTCAACAACAATTTGTGGTCACCTGAGCATTGGGTGCAAGGCTGATTTCCTTTCCAGGAAAATTAACTGCCAGGCATGTAGTCTTTTCGCTCCCCATGCAGCGCGCTCTTGCAAGGGCCGGGATATAGCAGCATTGATTTACGGTACAGGGATATCTGGCCTCGCAAAGCCAGCGGCAATCAGAAACCAGTTAGTACAATGGGCACAAGGGACAAGGGCTGGATGAAAGAAGAGATCACCAACTGCAAATTTATCGATGCATCCTTTCGCCTCTCCATCCAGCCACCTTGCTCCTCACCTGCAATCCCTCAAATGTGGTTCTGAGTGAAGTCTTCAGCACTCCCTATTTTAATCTTGCAACCTGACCGCTCCTGGCGCTGGGTCCTGTATTGCAGTGGGCTTCCGTTTCAGGTTTACGCAGGCTCTTCACCAGAGAGGTGCTTAAAACGTGGCACTTCTGTTGTGCTCGAGACTCTAACGTTAACGTCAAAAGATCCATATCTATAAACTTTCTTATTTGGAATGAAATTAGACTCCATCCCAGGCAACCTGCTCTAGGCGACCCTGCTTGAGCAGGGGTTTGGTTGGACTAGAGGATCTCCAGAGGTCCCTGCCAACCTCAACCGTTCTGTGATTCTGTGAAGTTGCAATATTTTCTGTTAAAACTTGTGCAACAAAAGTCTTCTGAGAGAACTGAGATAGAGACGGTTGCACTAGATGCTGGATGCTACATCCCAATGAGTCCCTTGATACCGGGAGCTAGGGAGATGTCCCCACCAGCAAAGCCAACAACTCCCAAGCCCAGCTAGATATCAAGCGTCTCTTGGCTAGACTCAAGGCTAGTCCTTGTCTGCCCTCGTGCTTCACAGGCGTCCAAGCTCCATACAGACAGTTTGCAGCTATGATGCTCCTTGACCACCTGCCTTCGACTGAAGCCCAGGAGCAACCAGCAGCATCGCAGTGTGAACAGGCCTAGCACAAGGTGCCCTAAAGCTGGATTTGCTTTATCTCTGAAGCGTGGCCTCAGAAAGCCTCCTTCCACTTTCACGCCTTAGCAAGTGATTATTGTCTAGCTTTCCCTCGGCTCTTCTGGCTCAGGAATCCAAAAAGGGCTGCTTAGGCCCGTTCACTGAAGCTTCTGGGAAGTCCACGTACTTGCAGCTTCCCTTGGTCGTTCTTCCAAAGCTCTGCCAAAAGTAGTTATCCTCCTTGTAATTTTTCTTTTCTGGCATCCAGACATGCTGGCTGGTCGAGTGCTGCCTTTCTTGCTAATATACTCACTAACCACACGTGGTCTTCAGCCACAGTCCCCTCTTTGTCACTTCTCTCCTCTTCCCTTGCTGCTCGTACAAAGCACCCTTTCCTTCTTCTTAAGAAGGAGCCGCAGTAATGCTTGCCATCTCATTTCGGAGGAAAACCGCTAATTCTTCTGTTTGCAAACCAGCTCTGCTCCCTCCACAGAAATGGTAAGCCTGGGACGATAAACCAAAGGAGCACAAACAGAAAAACACATAATGCAGTGGATCATATCCTCATTGTGCAGAAACCAAGATAGTCTTATAAGGAGGACATGAAATTAGCAATAGAACAGATTTTTAAAAATGCTGTAACGACACTTTTAAATTATCAGCGAGAGCATCTCAGAATGCAGGTTGACTCAGCAAGTTAATCCAAGGTTGTTGCTGTTTGCTGCCCACGCTTGAAGCCCTCTCACCCGAGTATGGTGGCGCCCGCAGACAGAGTGCCCTCGCTCCAGCGTTCCCCCATATTAAGCAGGAGGGAGGCCCCAGTCTTGGAGAAACTAATTAGCACCGTCGTTTGCTCAGGACCCGGAGGTGACACTGAATCTGGCCCACTCTGCAGGATTCAGCTGAGCCAAAAAAGACAAATAGCTGTGCTACGGGATTTTAAAAAGCTGCTGTCAGCGCTCCCAGTGCAACAAGACCTGGAAATTCATTTGTCTTTCAATAAACAATGGAAAAAGGAGAAGCAATTACAGTAGACAAAACTAATTACATAGGGGCAGAGGCATACCTTGCAGCAGTTGCTTTTGAATTTGCATTAAAACACAAAAACCTAAACAAAACCACTGCATTAAAAGCAGATAACACTCAAGGCTGGAGCATAAATAATTTCAAAACAGAAGGGTACTTCATCACACAACCTGATAATTTATGGATTTATCTTTGCTAAAGGTAAATCTTACAGTGATGTCTGTGTGGCTTTATAAACAGGAAATTGAGGCACAGGAAAATTACAGAATTTGTCGAGAGAAACCCCGGCGGTTAACGGGAGACCTGGGAGTAGGACCCGCGCTCCCAGTTTCTCCAGTCCAATGTCGTAACGCAATTGTCTTTTCCCTGCTCCGGTCCGTTCCCCCCGTGTTTTTCTCATGCCACAGTAACGACCGTTTGGGTGGTGATCACTAACGCTGCTCTCTAGGTCAGACCCGTTCTTTCAAAGGACCTGCTTAGGTTGGTTATCGTCCTCGTTGCAAATTCTGGACGCGACCTGCAGTAGCATGCTGTAACGCAGTGAAATGCGTAACAGAACCACGTATTGCCTGAGCCGTTTTCAGCCTCTGCAAGGAGGTGCAAGTGCCTTCCTGCACCCTGCATCGCCCCCTCGCAATTAGTGCACGAAACTGCTGTAACTGCTGAACAGTAACCGTGCAACAAGGACCCTTTCCGGTGGCCTTACACAAAACGTATTAATGATCCCAGCCTAACTGCTAGTTTCAGGAGCGGGATTTCTCCTGGTAACACGCAGGAGATGACCAAGGATCTGACAGTCTCCTCCATCCTTGGGTATCCTGTTCCGGAGCAGTAACAGTGATTACAAATGTTAGAGGAGATTCAAATCCAAATGTGCAAAGTAAGCTCCAATTGGTATTTCCATTTGCATCGAATCCAGAGACGTTTTTGTCTGAAATGATATATTTAGGTGCAAGAAGAACCGGAGTAGCTGGAGAAAGAGCCGCCGGCTCTGAGCTTGCAGGTTTGCAGTTGAATAGCTTTGACCTTGGTAGTGAAGGCGAAGTACTAAAGAGGCAACCTTTCTATAGCGCTTAACCACATCTGCCTCCTGCCCTTAACAGCAAACACCAGGCGACCCACGGGAACATCGACATATTCACACGGTCACGTTTCTGTTCCGGTGGGCGCAGCGAGCTAAGAGAAGGCAAAGCCTTCTGTAAAATCCGTTCAATCCTTGGCCATCGCTGAGGCTGCCAAGCAGCAGGGACAAGAGCGGCGACAGCTTTGGCGAGAGGGGATGCTTGCTCAAGACAGCGGGATGGAGATCACAGAATCGTTTAGGTTGGAAGGGACCTCTGGAGATCATCTAGTCCAACCCCCCTGCTCAAGCAGGGACCTCTCTAGAGCACATTGCCCAGGATCACATCCAGACGGGTTTTGAATATCTCCAGGGAAGGAGACTCCACTACCTCTCTGGGCAACCTGTTCCAGTGCTCTGTCACCCTCACAGTGAAGAAGTTAAGATGGCTGGGCCGGCTTCCTCCAGCCCGTACCCTTCAGATGCCGGCTGTGAAATGCACAAGGCAGCAAAAGAGGTTTTTAAACAAAGCGGCGGAAGCCCCATTGCTCGACACCCTGGAGAGAGTTTAAGAGGCTGGAAAATGGACTGTAGGGAGCAAGGCTGAAATGGGAGGAAGAGGAGGACAAAAAATGAGGCTGCACATTGATCTTGCTCGTACCACCAAGGGGGACATACTGAAACAAGCCTCGCTCGCTGATGATGTGGTCTGGGCCGGTAACGCAGAACTGAAAGACTCCTCAAGCCACTTCCAATCTACAAAGCAGCCAGTCTCTATAGGATATGGATAGTTTTCCAAATTTTACTGGAAATAAGAACAAAGCCGTGTTTGAACCTCATTTTTTGTGGACAGTAAAGGACATATATCCGGAAGCCTTGATCCTGCAACCAAGACTCCCGAGTCTCTGCGGAGATTGCACAGGGAACAACCTAAAGCACTGCTAAAGACGGAGCTGCTCTGTACGGCTCCAGGAAGTTACCTAAGAGACTTCAAATCGGCTGACGCAGCAATCCTAGCAACCCTGGGCTCCGGAGGCGACGCTAAGTCCGCGACACTTGCTTTCTAAAAGGTGTCAGGTTGACTTAAAAGCTCTTCATTTTCAGGGAGCAAGCACAGAGACGTCGAGAGAAAGGTGTTACCGACTAAATCAGTCCCGAATTCGGTCATCCCTTTTCAGACAACAATCTCACTAGCTTCCAAGCAGCATCACACACCCGGACAGAAAAGCTGGTGACGGCTGACCGCAAGAAATAGTCTTAATAATTTACGAGGAGATACTCTTTTCACTGAGCCAGTCTCGATTTTATCTCCCACTGGTTCTGTTGTATGTGATATAAGCTAAATCTTGGGCTGCTACAGATAAAAATAATTCCAGGGCGTATCTCCGGAGGAAAGGGAGGAGGGAAGAGGGCTAAGTTTTCCCCAGGGATTGTGGAGCACATTTCAGCATGTTAAACTCTAGCCTGTCTACCGGCTGCTGGCAGTTTTCTTCAATTTGTGTCGGAAAGCGCGGTTATAGCACAACCGTGCTCAGACTCTGTGCACCAGCGGCGCCGCTTAAATGGCGAGTGGCTGCACTTTCACGCGCACACACCCTACACATCTATCATCATCCTTCTCTCCTCACTGTGAACCGAGATGGTTACTCACTGCAGATGTCAGCTGCTTATTGCAGTTCAGCTCTGCTAACCAACAGGATTTTTTTCTTTTTCCCCTCACTTTCCCCCTCTGCGCAGCCCTGAAATCATTGCGGCGCTTTTATTTTCTGGAATGAAATGACCTGCACTTCTGCAATGCAGAGGCTCACTTGCTACAGCGATCCTGCTACCAGATTTGTAATCCTCAGTCCCCGCCGGGGTAACGCTTTTGAGTATGAAACTGCTTGGTACAGTAAGCATGTCAGCATTTTCCTAGCTGCGTTTTTTTTATTGGCTCATTTGCTGCCTCCTTGACTTCGGTTAAGTTTTCTTTCATCACTCACTTTTTGCAATCTCTCCGCGTGCCTTGAGCTAAGGTCCTAGCGTCCCCCAGCTCACCTCCGCAAGAGAACTGGCCACCAGAGGAACGATGCAAGGGGGCAGCACGCTTCCTTCTGTCCTTCCCATCACTTTTATGTGAGGCATCAGATCTACGAACGGAGAAAACATGGGGGAACAGGACTCTTTGCACAGCAACACCTTCTCCCCTCCCAAGCCTCCTGGGAGGCTCAACGCAAGGCGAGGCCAATTAAAGCATTTTTCCTGCTCCTTCTGCCTCTCCCATGCTGAGATTTGCAGGTCATCAATTATAGGGACCTTGCTGGAAGACTGAGCAGGAAAAAAGTGCAAGCTGCAGAGCAGGCAGTCCTCTGAGCAGGTTATTATGTGCAGAGAAGCAAAAGATCCTTTATTTTGGAGAAGGCAATGGGGGTTTTGTCCTCCTTTTTTATTACTATTAACAGTGAGAGGTACTTGCGTTATACGGGAAAGAGAACGCGCCCACGTGTCTACGCTTCGTTGGACGTTCCCGCGAATCAAACAAAAAGAAACCCCGACGCAATTCATTTGTATTAAGGTGAACTACGTTATTTACCCCTACACCACCTGTGGCCAGCGTCGCTCTCATTACCGGTTTTGGAAACAGGAGACCCAGATCCATCCGAGCGAATCCTGCCTCCATTAGAAACGCGGATGGTTCTGCTGCTAACTCGTCCCGAGACCAACAATTCAATCTTTGGGTTGGCCACCTTCCCCAAACTGCTGCTCTAAATACGCCGAGCAAAAGGACACAAGGACGCAGGCTTTTCTCTTTTGTACCCAGCACCCTTTTTGGCTCTAAACGCTTGCTCTGTTCCCTGAAAACCGCAGCTATCCCCCGCTTGCTGGCAAATTGCAGCAACGGGGGCCCGCCGCTCGCTTTGCAGCGCCCTGCAGGGTGACGAGATTTTCATGCAAAGAAGTTATCTTCGTGTTAACGGCAAGAACGGCGTGATCGCAGCACCCCTGCTGAAGGGTCATTATCTGCCGGGTCCGTCTCATCACAGCGCAGCTTTTAAGGAAGGGGAAAGGAAAAAAAGGCCTGAAGGGAGGCTGTGAAAAAAACGGAAGAAATGGAAATCCACATTCCCGGTGGATTTGGGAATTAACATCGTTTTTAAGTGATGCTGACAGTGAGAAGAGCTGCAAGGCAGGAGGTTTGCGTGTGATGCAGGCGGAAAAGGAGAGATGAAAAGAGCAGGACGCTAAAAGAAAAGGACAAAGCGGTCAAAGCAGCAAGCCAGGACGGTCATTTTTTGGAGGAGCACTGCGAATGCCTATAAAAAGCCAGGGAAGATGGGACTGCTCAAAGGAAGAGGCTGCAGGAGCGCAGGGAAAAATGATGAAAGCCTGTGTAACTGTTCGGCACGAACACTGGAGATAAAAGATTAAAGACCGAACCTAACGCCGCAGCAACGCCCAGGGGCCAGCCCGGCTGGAGCCCTGCTGCACCGCGCTTCGTTCAAACAGCGTACCCTACAGTCTCCACTCCAAACAGCTTACAGCAAAAATCAGGAGCAAATCCACACGCAGACCTCGCATATCGTTTAGCACCTAATGCAAAAAGCACTGACCTTCGAGAAACTAAAATCAGCCAAGCGAGGTGTTGGTCACAGAAGGGTAGATGCTGAACGCTGGGAGAACCCAGAGCGTGAAGGCATCCGAAAGCTCGCGAGGTTTGTGGTGCACTGCAAATACTCCTCACAATCAGGCAAATCGACCCTATTACAGGACAGTCGCGCTGAGGAGTTATCATCACCCCCGCTCTCTATCTTCATGCAGCCATCCTAATTGCATAGAGGATATTAAGCAATTATTTTGACAACTGGAGCTTTGTCACTGGCTCTCCATTTTTCACGTAATTTTGTTCCTCACAGAAATACCACCTTAAAGTAAGATCGCTTTCAGCATACGCATAAGCGTCTTCCTGAGCAGGAGATGCAGATTGCTTTGTAAAAGAAACGATACCCAAGAAAGACTCCTTTATAGCTTTATCGCAAAACGCGACGTTCTCCTTCCGCTACAGATCCGAGCCCAGACTAAACCTTCTAACGACATTTTCCCACATATGCAGCAGCCGTGCTTTGCGTCAAGGCAACCTCCACGGATTTAGTTGCACTTTTTTATTATTCAACTTTTTATACATAATAAATACAAACTTTTTACAGCCAATATAAAGAAAGCATTTGCACCTATGCTTTCAGTGTACTGACGCTGTACACGATGATACGTCGAATACATGCCCTGTATGAAGAAATCATAGTTAAAAAGGAGGCATATTTTTACAACTTTTCTTCTTTTTTTTTTTTTAAATAAAATTAGCAGCTCTTACAGAAAATATTTTAAAATACAACTAAAGAGACTTTAAATAACACTTTCTGAATTTTGAAAGTCCAGGTATGAAGGACACAGAAAAACTGGCCAAAGAAATTGAACGTGAACGTTATGGCAACGCTTGCTTTTCTTCTGCACTGCGAAGCTTTCAAAATTTTTGCAAACAGATACATCTTTTTTTAAAATCTTTTTAAACTTAAGAACAAGTTTGATAAAACACATAAAAAGACCTCAAACAGATCAACAGGACAAGAGGTGCAAAAGAATGAAAAATATGGAAAAGACTCTTCATTGGACAGTCACTGATTTCATAACTGATCAATGAATTTTTTTCTTCAAAACAGCCCCACTCTTGGTTAAAGATCCCACCGGGAAAGGAGATTGGCAAATGCTAACGTTTCAGAGACCCAGCTTGAGCTGGGATTTACAAGTATGTGCAAAGTTTATGATGAAATCTTGTTACGTGATTTTGTAAATGCAGCCTCAAAAATAGCCCTTGTTAGTAACCTAAAGGTAGAAAACGTACTGGCTTAGAAAAAAAAAAGTGAACGCATATGAGCGCATCCACTATAACCCATGTAACAGCTTAAAAAACAACTCTGTGATGCTTTTTCATCGCAGCTTTGATCAGATGGACATCGCTATTCTGAGAATAATTTAATGATCATATAAAAAGAAAAACCTGTCGGCGCTTTTCCCCTCTCCTACGACCACGTTTCTTCACGTTACAACTCAGAATACCCACTTCCCTTTCCTTTTAAACAAACAAACAAACAGTTTTCTTTTCAGAGATCTCCCATTTAAAATGAGCTTTGAAATTCTCGTACTCTTTCTTTCTCGCATAAGAGTAATTCGAGAGCATAATCTGTTACGTTCCTCTTGGCCACAAAGGTGGTTCGAAGGCTTGGAATAAACCAGAGATTCTCCTGGTTCCCTGGATTTGGCTAGTTAATGGGCTTTGCACGGGAAAACGTTACAGGACCATCCAATGCAGAAACTAAATAAAGCATGTAACTATTCTAAATGTAACTTCTAAGTCTAGCCAGATGTTCTGATGACAAAGATATACTGCTAATGTTGGATAATAAAGTACACGGCAATAACTGGGATAAGAGTGACCCAAGTACTTAAAAAGAAAAAATCAAATCAAAAAAACCCAAAATCTGCTAAGAAAAAAGAAATGAAGCTCAATTTCCAGATCTAGACAAAATCTCACTTACTTTTCTACCAGTTGGTTTATGCTATGGAACAAGATCTTGCTACTAATTCAGCACCTCCATATTAGATACTCTATTACTAAATGTACTGCATAAATATTAATACAAAGAACATTTAGTTCCATTTAACTGTTAATTATTGAAGAGGTGTGCATTAATGTAATTAACGCCATATGATCTGCATCGCTTTTCCTTATAAGATTATTTTCCTTTTTCTTCCTTCTTCAAGGGGATTAAAGAGGAGCCAGCCTCTCCTTACGCTTCTTTTTCAGTTCCCTTTTTCACTCCGTAAGATCTGATTAATACCTAATCAGACAAGTAATGCTACTTGAAGAATTGACAATCTTTAACACATTCCTATGGCAACAGTAATATACTGTACTAATGCACGTGATATAAGTATGCTATGACTAAGTTGCATGAATGAGGCTCTTTCCTAAGCCTCCATATAAAAATCGACCGTCTTCAGCCAAGAGAGAAACCTGCTCCAAGGCGATCCTCTGCTCGCTGTTTGGCCCATCTTGGTTTGTGCTAAGAGAGGAAGAATGATATATACAAATCAAAACAAAAAAGGCACAAAATATTCATGACTGTGGGAAGGAGTCCACCGTGTCACTGTCACATAAAATCCTCCCTATCTCTTGCTCTATTAAAAGTCTTCATCATGCAAAGGTGCCTAAAAACGAGACTGACCAAATACCGCATTTGGTCTTGATTGTAGCACTACTACTTAACTAGTCCAATCATTACACCAGAGTAATTTCCACGTCCTCTATCTTCTCTGTTGTCCGGCGATGATGCTGCGTAGGGGGCGGTGGAGCTGCTCGCACCTGAAACAGCCAGAACCAGCATGGAACTATCAGAAAAGTGTCAAAATTTCAAAACTTGAATAGACTAAAGCCGAGACTTGGGGCACACACCCCGAGACACTGCAAAAACATAGATATTAAATATTAACAAAACTAACCAGCTGAACTCCAGTTATCTCTTACATTAGGTAAGGAATACAATTAAGCCATGAGTGTTGTTCATGATGAAAAAACAAAAAAAAATTAACTTAGGTTAATTTTTTAAATCTTAGGTGTTTTTTTCTCCAGGATGATTAGCAGCCATGAGAGTGCAAACATATTGAGGAAAATAAGTTATTTAGTGTGTCTGAATCAATGAAAAATCTGGTAGATAAACCAAGAATGAACTTTGGACTTTGCATCAAGCGCTGGAAGCTGATGACACCCTTGCTGGGAACTCATGCGAACTGGAATCCACAAGAACGAACGCCTTGTTGCACATAAGCCGCTTACTCATTTAATCAGTCACTGACCTCAACGACATACATCTGAAATCTGATGCTATTTTCATACTCTGACACATCAGTAAAGTTATTATTGCTCCTGCTAGAGCATTACATTAAGCTTTAACGGCTCTGCACGCGGAATTTTTATGTTTTCAGAATACGCCACAGTGACTTGCTATGAAAAACTGCAGTTTCAAATAGCTGCGCAACCCTGGCAAGAACTGGAGCTTCCAGCTGTACTCCAGCAATGTCATAGCAAACTTCACAGTATTTCTAAAACAGGAATAAGTTAATACGAAAATTCTCTGATCAATACATCAATATTTAATGACGCCGTACTATCTCTGCCTTGCATACTTCCATGAGTAAGGTCAACTCACTGACCGACTCAGCCTGAGCACATAACAGCAGTGAAAACTGTGGGCTCTACTGATGTGAACAAGAGGGATTCAGGTGCATAAACACAAAATGCTGTTTTGAAGTCTAGTCAGACCACCATCATTACATATGCTACGTGGCTGAGAAAGGCAATGCTAAACACACTTTTTCTGCAACTTTATTATTCACTGAGAACGCTAGGAAAATACAGGTGGTAAATCTTAATGCGATTTGGAAAGTTCTAATTGATCAAATTCTTTCTTTCTTTTTTTTTGGCAAAATGTCTCTTTTTAGGCAGCAAAGACATCATAAAAGATCTTATCATTGACAGATTTTAATCTGCAGCACTCACATCAGGGGGTTTTAAAACAAACTTAGCCCTAAATGCAATGGAGTCCCAAGGACCACATCTTATGTCAAAATGCTGGCAAGCAGAATTGTCCGCCAACACATTGCGCAGCTGACAACACGATCTCTGGAAAAAAAAGTAACTGTACAAATCATGTGCTCAAACTGTTCTAACAACTATTTACCGCCTCTTTTTTAGTTCTATTTAGGGGGTATTACATGTATGCAAGAACAGAAACAATCTCCCAAAGCCTGCAAAAAGCAATGCAAGATTAGCAACTGAAGTCTTTTTTTTTTTTACCATCATTAGAGATGTAAAAATTTCCTTCCTGGTTAGATTTCGTGATTCATGTGCCTCACACAGAGACACACAGATAATGAAGCTATAAAGGTAGATACAGATGAGATTCAAGGTCATCTTTAAACACAATGACTTACTGTTTAAACAAGGGCAGCTTTTTTTTTGTTCCAGCGTTTATCTCATGCAGCTCTCAAGTTCTACAGCTTTTTGACACATCTACGGTATAACCAATGAGGAACGAGCACATCTTTCCTTGAGCTATTCTTCTGCGATACCTTATTTTTACACTTAGCTAATTGGATTTGCAGAACTCAGAGGGGCAAATTATCAGGTGTGCTGTATCAGCAGAATGCCACTGCTTTCAGGGTACCTATCCTGATTTACCTGGACTGGTGATATGACCCGGCTTGATAACATTGCAGAATCAATAAGGACAGCGGTATCTGAAACTTACAGGTCGCAGTTTGCCATAAGAAGTTTCAGGAGGAAGTCGTGGAGGCTGGGAGAATCCAGGAGACTCTGAACTGAAGCTGTTTTCTGAAAGATTAAGCAAGCCACCATAAGCAGTCCGCTTGTTATTGCTGAGTTAGCTTCATATTGCAAAGAAAGCTTTTTTCCTTCTGAAAGGTGAACATTCTCAATTAAACATTTGGCTGAAATGTTTATTATCACAAATTTTCTTACCGTTAGTGGATGGTGATCTGGGGAAGTACTGGGAACCTCTCTTATCAGGACTATGGTATGGACTAGTGGGTGGTTGGTCATACAGTGGCAACGGAGGAAGGGCATTATTAGGCTTTGGAGTTGGGGATACCTGCGTTAAAAAGAAGGAAATGCTGCAGAAAGCATGTTTGAGAGAGAAAGCCAAGATATCCAGCAGTGAATTTTTTTTTTTAAATCATAAGTTGCCACTGAGCAAAAATTCTCATCCTTTCCCAGATACAATTCAGATAGACTTTTTAAAGGTTATCTAAAACCAGTCATTTGGCCAAGTGTGCCTCTCCACATACACTCACATAAAAAATGTTCAGCTCGTGATTTATCACAACTCAATTACACATGTGCCATTTAAATACTAAGAGAAATACAAAGGCGTAATGATACCCATGTATGTACCTGTAATTCTGCCATGGCACCAATATGAAACAAAATTAACATTAATATTGCATGGCACAGAATGCATGCGATGTAGTTTGTCCGAAACAGCACTATGAACGCCCCGTCAGTTAGTTTTGACAGGCCTAAGACGTTCCTACTGATCCTAATATAGGCTGCACTTTGGCCCTTCTCCGTCCAGTTCTGCAAAGCTATTGCGTGCCTCAGTCGGAGCAGAGGAATTGCACAGCCAGGAACGTAGCTGAAGATACTTCTCAGTCGTCATGGTCGCCTTCTCAAATGGAAGAATAAAAAATACTGTAGAAATTACTCTGTAGGAAACATGGAACTCCAGTGACTAGCACCACAATTACAGATGAAAACGTGTCCAATTTTCTATTGTGATATAAGGATTACAAAACTGAACCAAAATGAGGCCGTTGTAATAGAACGAGTTATTATAGTGGAATATCCTACAGTATTTTGCCCTTCAAAAACTGGGAAGATATAGAACAGATTTAAGTATGAAAATATTAAATTAGGATTAAGAGAGCCCGTAATTGTCTTTTTGCCAGGTTCTGTTTGATCTCTCGGTATATGCAATAAATTAATTATAGAAATTAGATTGTGAATTTTCTCCTTTGGTTCGTTTCCTTTCTGTCCAACCACTTTCTTCTATTCACAGATCTGTTACGTTCACCAAAAATTCATCACTTGATAATTATTAGGCTGGATAAGAAACTAAAAGGTAACCGTTCAAGATTTTCCTTCTTAAATCCGTTCTGATTTTTTTTTCCCCTCAAGAAGAGGCAAATCTCTGTGGCCTTGCAAAATCTCCCAATTTCTTTGTTATCTAATGTCACCTTTTCATAATATCTACTGCATTAACAGTGAAAGAAAAAGCTGGAGTTTGTCAAAGCTCATCACTGAGTGAAAAGGGTTAGCATGCAGAAACTAGGTTTCTTACAGTAAAAGGTTCTAATAAACTGGTACCATACATGCATTACGAGCACTTTAACGTTTCACATACCTGAATATCTCCAATCCACTGAGTTTCTCCGTTTTCTGAAGCTGTAAGTTCTTCAACTAATACAGATGGGAACACCCCAACACGTCCATTGAATTCCCCTTCCCAAAAGCCATCATCATCTTGATTCTCCTTGTTCAAGATGCGGATGATAGCTCCTTCGGGGAAGGACAGCTCATCGTCTGTCTGGCCCTCATAATCATAAAGTGCTTTTACAAAACAGACTGAAGAACGGGAGAAAGAAAAAAGTATAATCACCAGGAGCTTAAAACAAACAGACAAACAAATACTGCAGATAAT